>NW_012267222.1:14792600-14906422 GCF_000151885.1 Dipodomys ordii
GAGGGCTGGCACTGCTGTCTGAGGCTTGTGCCCAGCCCAGCTCATACAGTCTCAATGCCTCTCAAACACCTTTGTGTCTGAGATGGGCCCTCAATGGCTTCCTATTGTCCCCTGGAATAAAACACAAGACCAACAAGGCCCACTTGCCTGGGACCTGCCAGTTCTGCACTCAGCCCCTCTCTCCAGCACCAGACACAGGAGGTCTTTTCCATAAATGCACACACACAGTCTGGGAGCCTTGGCCCCACAGCTCTGTCCAGAAACCTCCTCCGGGATGCCTTCCCTGACTACCTCTCCCTTCCACTTGCTCTAGGCCTCATACTCTCTGCATTTTCTTTCGTGTGTGTGTGTGTGTGTGTGTGTGTGTGTGTGTGGCGCGCGCGCCAATCACAGGGCTTGAACTCTGGGCCTGGGTGCTGTCCCTCAGCTCTTCAGCTCAAGGCTAGCGTTCTACCACTTGAGCCACAGCGCCACTTCTGATTTTCTGGTGGTTTATTGGAGATAAGAGTCTCATGGGCTCTCCTGCCTAGGCTGGCTTTGCGCTGTGATCCTCAGATCTCAGCCTCCTGAGTAGCTAGGATGACAGGCGTGAGCCACCAGTGCCTGGCTCTCGGCATTTTCTTTACTGCATTAACTTTATGTGAAAAGAGGGACCAGTCCCTTATTCCCAGTGCCTGGAACCGTGTGCAGCTCACGGAAAGGCACTTGAACAGTATTTATTGGAGGAAAGAAAGGAGGGAGGGAGGCTGGGAGGAAGGGAGAAAAGGAGGAAGGGAAGTAGGGAAGTAGCAGGGCAGGGGAAGTGCCCTCGTGACAATATGCTTGCCAAAAGATATCAGCCAAGAATTGCATAAAAGGGAGGGATGTATGTCATTCTCCTTCCATCCTGTTGCCTGGGACATAATGTGATGTCTGGAGAAACTGCAGCCATTTTGGTCCACAGAACAAGAAGTTGTACATTAAAGTCTGTGAGTTGTCATCATTCCTATCATCCTGCATTCTTCACACATAGGATGGAGAAGACCCTTTTTGTCTGTATCGTCTTGTGCAAACAACTTTTGCATGGTTAGTCCCCCCCCCTCTTTCTCTCTGATTGTGGCTCATGTGACTTTGTGTGGCCAATAGGATATCGGCAGATAAAGGCTAAGCAAGGGCTTGAAAAGCCTTGGTTTGCATCTGCCAGCTGGTGTGTGCCTCGTGCCGGTGACTGCCACGAGGCCATGGTGAGTGGAGTAGTCGCCGCCCCTCCACCCTCCTCGAGCCAGGCCCACTGTGGACCACCCGAGAGCCGCCGACCCCCAGACACCACGGAGCGCCCACGAATCCCAAAGAGCTGCCAGCCACACGGAGCAGACAAGCCGCAGACGGACAAACGGATGGACAAATGCACCTGACAAGGCCGGGGCACCGGAGACTCGGCTCCAGCTTCTCTTCTGCCGTGGGTCTGGAGTTCAGGACTGGCCCTACACAGCAGTGGGCTCTGACTTCCCTCCCCACAGGACCCCGAGACCACCGCCACCTTCCCTAGGGACGCGCACAAGGACCCAGGCAGAGAGGCAGGCCACAGCATTTGTCCAGCAGGTCGTGAGACTGAGCCATTGTGTGCCCACCCATGGCTGGCAAGGGGCCTGAGCAGGCAGCAGAGAGGGCTCGGGGAGATCCTCCCTCCCTCCTCCCTCCCTCCCTCATCCCTCTCCTTCCCTCCTCCTCCTCCTCCTCCTTCTTCTTCTTCTGTGTGTGTGTGTTGGTATTGGTATTGGGCTTGAACCCTGGGCCTGTGCACTGTCCCTTAGCTTTTCTGCTCAAGGCTGGTGCTCAACCACTGGAGCCACAGTTCCACTTCCAGCTTTTTGGCAGTTAATTGGAGATAAGAGTTTCACTTTTCTGCCTGTGCTGGCTTCCAACAGTGATCCTCAGATCTCAGCCTCCTACTGAGTGGCTGGGGGGACAGGCGTGAGTCACTGGCTGCAGCAAGAGTTGCAAGACTTTGCATGAGGAAGTCGTGTGGCCCGGTGGCCTGCGGTGACTAGGGTACTGTGGATGCGCTGTGCTGGGGATGGGCTGAGAGATCCCGGGAGGCCCTGGAACACGGCAGGGCCCTGCTTTCCTCTTCCTAACAGGAAGTGTGTATACGGTAAGCACTCGGGGGGGGGGGGGGTGATGCACAGCAATGGGCAGGACAGTAAGTCTCTCCAATGACCACACTAATCCTGGGGACCTGCGACAATGTCACCTGTCGCATCCTGGTTATCCAGGTACACTCAACTTCATCTTATGTACCAGTTGGGTATGGTGGCTCACACCTGTAATTCAAGCTACCCAGGAGGTAAGATCAGAAAGACTGAGCTTCCAGGTGGGCCTGGGTAGAAGTAAATCCACAAGATCCCACCTCAACCAATAAGCTGGGTGTGGTGTCTCCCTGTGGCGCAGGAGGTTGTAGGTAGGAGGGTTAAGGTCTGAGGCTGCCTCCGGGAAAAGCACAAAACCTTCCCTGAAGAATAAGGAACCCAAAACGGGCTAGGGATGTGGCTCAAATGGCAGGGTGCTTGCCTAGCAAGCACGGAGTCCCGAGTTCAAACCCAGGAACACCAAAGCCCTTAAAAGGGGCTGGTGAAGAGCTGGGCGCTGTAGCTGCTTCTGAGACCAGAGGCTCCAGGTAAGGACCCCAGAGGGACCTGGGGAGCTCAGGGCAGACCCAGCTGATCCCGCGCTAGGAAACAGAGCCCTGACCTTGTCTCCTGCCACACGGAGCCATGAGGGCCTAGGCCTGCGCCCCCTCCGGTCACACTCTCTGGGAGAGAGGAGTTAGGCAGGCCCGGCACGCGGTCCTTCCTTCTTCCCTGCCCAGCGGGGACAGAAGGACGGAAATGCCTCCTCTGCTTCTTCACAGGTGACCGCTCCCCACCCAAAGCTCATTCCCCAGGGCGTGGCCCCTGTCTGAGGGAGGGACCCTGTGTGCCCCAGTGACAACAATCCAGGCTCTCCCAGTCCTGCCATCGTAGAGAGGACCACCACTCGGCACTACGGAGCCACCGCGAAGGGGTTGTCCTGCGTCTGCCCCCCTCACACAGGAGGGGAAGCCGCTGTTGCTCGCTGGAGCAAATGCAGGGCTATGCTCTGCCCAGGAGACCCCTCCGTGAGGCAGGGCCCAGCCCATGGGCAGGAAGCGGCTGGCAGGTTTGAGCTGGGCACTGATGGCTCACGCCTGTCATCCTAGTTACTCAGGAGGCTGAGATCTGAGGATCATGGTCTGAGCCTAATGGGCAGGAAAGTCAGGATACATTTACCTCTAACTAGCCAGCAAACAAAAGAAAAAAGAAAAAAAGGCCGGAAGTGTATGTGGCGTGGCACCCTGCATCACGGGAAGGCCTCTCCTCCACTGCCCACAGGGACAGGGCTGTCCCTGACGGCTTCAATGCCATCTCCCAGCGCAGCTCTCCTGCCCGCCTTTCCTCCCCTCCCTCCGGGTTCCCTGGTATGTTCCTGTCTTTTGGGTCCAGGAAGAAGGCAGGGGCCTGATGCCCGGGGCCCTGGATGCAGGTCTGCTTCCTCCTTCTTTAAGCCCAGCCCCTCCGCCCTGAGAGGCTCAGGAGAGGCAGAGTGTGTGGTGAGCGCCGGCTTGGGATGGGTTTATGAAGTCGGAAGACAGCACTGGCCCTGCTGCCGGCCTGGGATGGGGAGCGAGGCTCCTTCACTTGACCAAAAGAAATCGCTTTTCCTTTTAAGGCAGTGAGCAGGATATTTATTTACTGGATTTCAGAGTCTGTCTATGGATGCACTGGTGGGGAGATCATGTCCAGGGCCTGCTCCCGGCCCTGCCCTGCTTCTCCAGGCCCCACCCACCTCACCCCTACCCTGCTTCTCCAGGCCCCGCCCACCTCCCCAAACCCTTCTGCAAATACTCAAGGACTGCTCCCTGCGGGGGTGTCCCCAGGGCGCCCCCTCCCCCTCGAGGTGCCGGGAAAGGCTTGCTGAGGAAAAGCAGACCCACTGCACTCTGCCAAGCTGGCGGAGGGGTGGGGAAGACGGACGGCTCAGGGCTGGAAGGCAAGGCTGAAATTGCAGCCGCAGGAACCTGGAGGCCACAGTGCTGGGGTGGGGGGAAGGAGGACTCCCACCCAGCTGGGAGTCAGTGGAAGGAGATAAGGTTGGAAGGGCAGGGCTTGTGCAAAGGCCCTGTGGCTGACCAGCCTGGTGCTCAGTTGGGGGTGGGGGAATGGCGGCTTGGGGAGGGGCTGAGTCTCTTTCCCGCCTCCATGTTTCTCCCGGGACCTCTTCCTCCGTGTAAGATCTCACCTCTCTTTGTGAGGAGCCCCTCCAGGCCTTCCACGTGCACATCAAACACCTCCCCTTTAGGAAGCCCTTCAGGAGCACCCTGCTCGCTACCCAGGAGGGAAGGATGTCCCCAGTGGCTGTGGGCCTCCTGGGCCTCACTCTGCCCCTTACCCCCAGGGCAGAAATCCTCAAGGGCCGGCGACTGCCCAGGGTAACTGAAAGGCACGGGTTCCCGGCTTCACAGAGGGACTTGGCACAAGCAACGCCATCTTTCTGGGCCTCAGTCTTCACCTCCAGCGAAGGGGCTGAGGTGGGGAGGGCATGGGGCTGGGGAGGACGGGAGTTTCCTTTCTGTTGTGTGGGGACAACCGCTCTGGCCACTTGCTAAACATGCAAATCCTCGGGTTCATCTCAGGGGGGATCATGTTCTGAGAAAATCCCCGTGGGGGTCAAATACAGTCTGGTGGGAAACCGAGGCGTAGGAGGAGGAAGGACTTTGCTAGGTGTGGCAGAAGGGAATGGCATCTCCTGGCTTTGCCACGGCCTTGCTTTGGCCAGCGAGGGATGTGGGACAGCTCCCACATGGCTCCTGCCGGTCTCCTTGAGAGAAATAAGCCTGGGGTAGCTGCTGGTCCCACGAGGAGGAGAAGACAGGAGGAAGAGACAGAATGTATCCTGGACTCCTGCCTAGTGCAGACATGCTGGCCAAGAGAAGTCAAGCTCTAGCTCATCACACACATACAATGAGCAAGGAAACACACGTTTACTGTTCTCAACAACCACATTTGGGGGAGGGCAGTTTGTTATGCAGCACTATTGCCGCAGTAGCTGACTGATACATTAAAGGTCCCATAGCAAATGGAAGGCAAACCTAGAATCTGAACCAGCTCTCTGGAGGGCCAGGGATGCGGCTCAAGCAGAACAATGCCTATGTTGTAAGCACAAGACTCCTGAGTTCCAGCCCCAGAGCTGCTAACCCACGTCTCCTGTTACTCACTGCACAGCACTGCTGCCACTGGTCTCCCTGTCTTCTTCTACCCTAAGAAATAGAGGGGCCTTTGGGTCTCTAGCTCCTTGAGGGCCAAAACCACCCACTCACTTCTGGCCTTTTCCATATGGGGGGAGGAGGAAGCCCTCTTCCTTTTTTTGGGGGGGGGAGAGGCAGGGGTGCCAATATTGGGGCTTGAACTCAGAGCCTAGGGCTTTCATGTAACTTTTGTTCAAGTCTGGAGCTCTACCGCTTGAGCCATAGCTCTACTTCTGGCTTTTTGCTGGTTAATTGGAGATAAGAGACTCACAGACTTTCCTGTCCAGGTTAGCCTTGAACCATGATCCTCAGATCTCAGCCTCCTCAGTTGCTAGGATTATAGGTGTGAGCCACCAGCACCTGGCCCGTTTCCATCCTTTTTAAGCCCCTGAACGAAGGTTGCGTCTTTTATGTGTTAGCAGCATACAACTTCGATGTTCCGCTACGCACTCAGCCAAAGGCAGCCGTTAGTATACACAGCACTCCAGGGGGGAGAGAGGGCGCACACCCCCTGGGCTGGACACCCCACGCAAAAAGCTTGGGAGAAGTGTCTCTCCCGAGGGCCAGCGGGGCTCCTGCCTCTCCCCCTCCCCCTCCCCCCTCCCCCTGCCGACTCACCTGCTTGGTTGGTAGTGATGTTCACGGAGGCAAACTGCGGGGAGAAGGGGCTCTGGTCGGTGACGCCATTCACAGCCTGGATCTCGAAGGTATACTGGGTGTGGGCCAGCAGGTCGCTGATGTAGACGCGGGGCTCGGTCAGGCCCAGCTGGCGTGGGGCGTACTGCACGTTGTCCCCACAGCGGGTGCAGGCCCCCCGGCCCGAGCCACAGCTCTTGCAGATGATGTTGTAGACGAGATCCTCGCGGCCCCCCGAATCCCGGGGCGGCGTCCACTCCAGCATGAGGGAGGTCTCGTTGACGCTGGAGATCACCGCCTGGGGTGCTGAGGGAATGGCTGGGGGGGGGAAATGGGGTGTCAGCGGGGGGAGGGGCCCTCTGAGGCCCCACCGCCCGGCTCGGCATCCTAAGACTTCCTCCCATCCGCCCACCTGCGAGAAACTTCTAGAACATAGCTTCCTCCTGGATATCTCATAACTGCTTTGCTTTTGGGGGGCTCCAGCCTCCTTGGCATTTGCCCCCGGGGATGGGTGCTGTGGTGACTGGGGTGATACCTATATCCTGTCTTTTCCCACCTCTCTTTCTAATAGAACCCAACGTTAACTAGGGTGGTAATTTGTCTGTCTAGAAGGTTCCATTTCCTTCGCAGCCTTCTGTGGTTTAATGCTGGTCACTAATGAAGGACAGAGGTTGTTGAATTAGGAAATGTGTCTTAATCGGGAGACAGATAACTGTCGCATGCCCCCTTTGTCCTTCCTTCTCTTTGGCTGCCAGGAATGTGTTTGATGACTGGAGCTTTGGCAGCCCTGTTGGACTTCAAGGATAGAAACCACATGTTCTAGACGCCATCCGGAATTCTCCATACTGCCCCCTGACAGAGCTCCATGAGCTCCTTTCATGCAAGAGAACAGATCTGCGTGGGTTAAGCATCTGGGGTCAGTTTGTGTTATCTCCTGCTGAAAGCACTCCTGATGGACACACACATGGGTCGCGGCTCTGCTTTTTTTTTTTTTTTTTCCAGGAAAACCTGGCCTGGGATTCAGGTGGAGGCTGCCAGGCTGGCCGCTGGGCAGATGCTTCTGCGTGGATGCCACCTGGGTTGGCGCCTCTCCTGCCTCGCCTCCCCTCCTCTACCCCTTTGTAAAAACCAGACCTCGGCTTCATCCTCCCCACAACCTGGCGGAAGGGAGTATGAGCCAGATGCCGGGGCCTGTGTTCCATTTCCTGACCATCAGGCCCAGCCCGGTCCCCGCCCAGCCCTCCCTGGGCCCGTGTGCGGGTGGACGTACTTGTGCAGGGCATGTCCAGGGGGTCCAGGTCGGCCCTGTAATATCCGTTACGGCAGACGCAGTTGGTGGCCCCTTCGGAGGTGGTCCGGCTGTTGATGGGGCAGTGGGTGCAGGCCTCGTCCCCTTGGTTGGCTTTGAAGGTTCCGGATGGACAGCCTGGGGGAGGAGACAGGGAAGGTTGGTTCCTCAGGTGCTGGGGTCCTCAGACACCAACGTGGCAGTCCTAGCTCCGCCCGGAACTTCCTTCCTGCCTGCCCCATTTGTCCATAGGCCCTGAGTGGCCCCTAGGGTAGATCCTGACCCTCTGGGGGTCAGGAGTTGTGGCCCCAGTCTCTTTGGCTAATGCCTGGCTGGCCCCTGCTAGCCAGCTGGGGACTGCTGGGTTTGGTGATCTCATTATGGGAGAAAAATCCTAGGATAGTGTGCCGGGCGTAGAGAGGTGAGGTGGACCTGGGCTGGCCTCCCTGCCCCGGCTTTCAGTCACTGCGGCCTACACAAGGGCCTTAACTACTCTGGGACTCGGCCTCCCTAGTTGTAAATGGTGATTCTAAGGTCCATGTCTGCAGGTGAGTGTTTTGCACAAGCGCATGACACGCGCCCCAGCACAGAGTGGTGCCCGGTGGGGCTGCAGTAGCGGGGGGGCCGAGGGGGGCAGTGTTGGTGCCTGGCCAGCACCTGGAGTTCTGCCAGGGCCTGTGACCTTCGCCCTCCACCGTGTGCTCCAGCCCTGCAGCTCAGAGCGTGGGGTTAGGGTCGACCACAGACAACTAGCTGTATTGCATGTGTTCACAAATTCACCCAAGCTTCCTGCTGGCCCCAGGCTGAGAATCCAGGGTTGAGGGCTAGGCCCCGCCTTTCTCCCAGCCTGTCCTGTGGAGTCGGGATTCAGGCTCTGCTGAGAGGCATGGAGGGCTCTACAGAGCTAAGTGGGGATCTTGGGAGGTAAGAGCCTCCTCAGGGTGAAACGCTGCTAATTCACCTACAAGCCAGGGGCACTCACCCAGAGGACAAGCAGTGCAGTCCTGGGTGCTGTGTGTCCTTCTGAAAGTGACTCTACCTCTCTGAGCATCACCTTCCTGGTATGTAAATAGCTACCATACATTTCCCTAATCAACCTTTTCCAGCCCTGGTCTTCCATGAGTCCCTTCCACATACAAGACTTATTAGCGAAGCATCCTTCCCCTCCGCCAGCACCGCACCAGGGCGTATTATTCATTTAGGGGTCTCATGTTTTTGTTTTTTGGTTGGTTGTGGTGCTTGAACTCTGGGCCTGAGCTCTTCAGCTCAAGGCAAGCGCCCTACCACTTAAGCCACAGCACCCCTGCCAGCTTTTTGGTGGTTAATTGGAGATAAGAGTCTCATGGAATTGCTTGCCCAGGCTGGCTTTGAACCGTAATCCTTCAGATATCAGCCTCCTGAGTAGCTAGGATTACAGGCATGAGCCACCAGCGCCGGGCTCCATGATACTCTTATCTCCATCCAATTAACCACCAGAAAAACCGAAGTGGAGCTGTAAGTGGTAGAGTGCTAGCCTTGAGCACAAAAGCTCAGGGCAGTATGCCAAGGCCCAGAGTTCAAACCCCAGTTACTGGCACACACATACACCCCAGCCATGCTGGGGCTCAGTGCACAAGCCGAGGGCGACACCCACAGGACACCAGACCTCCCCCCACCCCCACCCCACTGACAGCCACCAGGGCTGATGCCTCCTGGTCTTGGCGGGGCTCTCCGTCTCCTGAGAAGCAGGTAAGATCAGCGCTTGGACACACATGACCAGTCCAGTGGCACCGACCTGTCACCGAGGATGGTGACAAAGAGTCCCTCACTTGGGGCATCATTACAGCCTCCATGGCAAAGTTGGGCATCCAATACCAAGCCCAGGCACACTACGCCCAGCACTGACTGCCCTCCTGTAGTTCCAGCCCTGTTCTCAGGATCTGACCTGTCCTGACTTCCAGAAGCTCAGCTGAGACCGCCGTCTCCCTTCAGTTTCAAGACAGGATAGAGGCAGAGCGATGGTCCAGCCCAGCAGAGGGTCAGCCCCAGAGGCCACTTCTGAGCAATGGTCAACTGCTGCCCAGGGTCCCTCCACCCCCCGGTGGCACTGCCTCCCGGGGCCTGGATCCTCTCTCCCACTTCCCTTTCAGGTGCTGGCCTTTGCTGTCTCTGCTGGATGGAGGGGTGTCCCCCACCCCGGCACTGCCCTGGGATTCTGGGACCATTCAGCCACGCTGCTCAGAGCTTGACTCTGGCCAGTGGTCAGCCCTCCCCCTCTGTGGGGAGGAGGTCAAAGGCTGTGTGCCCTCCAGGGAGGGTCTAGAACCATCTTTGAAGATGCCCCAAGATCTGGCTCCTTGTCCTGAGAGCAGGTCCAGCTGGACGCCCGCTCCATCTGCTGGCCGGTCCCCGGCAGGCTGGCGGGGGGCTTCTCTCGCCCCTCCATGCCTGCCAGCCCCTCCATCTGGACTGTCTTCCCGCGGCACCAAGTCCAGGCCCCTCTCAGCCACCCAGACCACCCCCTTCCCCAGGCGGCTCCTCATTGGCTGTGCTGCCTGCCCCAGCCCCGCCCCTCCGCTTCTACAACCTGCTCCCCTCCATCTTGGGAGGTGGTCTTTCCCTCCACCTCCCCCCACCCTCACGCCTCCTCTCTCCCACCCCCTGCAGCCAATCAATTACCAGGTCTTCCCTCCCCAGCAGTTCCCACTCGGGCTCTTTTTTGGCTGCCTCCCACCCCTGCGGGCATCTAGAAAGCTCTTCCCACCCACTACCTGAGCCTAGCAGGGCCATCTGGCCTCTGCCCGCCCACCCTCCAGAGCCTGGCTTTCTAAATGTGCAAACCTCTCCCTGTCACTTCACAAAGGCACAACGGCAGACAATGGAATATTATTCAGCCACCAAAAGGAATGCAAGGCTCAGACGCGTTCCCACACAGGGGACCTTGAAAACATTGTGCTCAGTGAAAGGAACCGGCATCACAAAAGTACAGTTCCATTTATAGGAAATAGGTCCAGAAGAGGCACATCGGAAGAGACAGGAAGTCGATGCGTGCTGCCACGGGCAGGGGACGGGGAGAATGGGAAATGACTACTAATGGGGAACGGCTTCCTTTTGGGCGATGAGAGGTTCTGAAATTGATTGTGGTGTTGTTTATATGGCCCTGGGGCTGCGCTAACACCCATTAAATTGGACACCCTGAGCAGGTGGGTTGTGAGATCTGTGCCCAATGTCTGATGAAGCTGCTCTTCAAAATGTCTCCTGGGGTCTCCACCACCCGGCCCCCTCCCCCAGGCCCATCTCCCCAGTTTTGAGGTTCACCTCACCTGGTACCAATGCTTCCCTACACTCACTCACATTCAGTGCCCACCCCACGCCCCTCGGGCTTGCCCATCCTGTCCTGCCTGCCGGAATGCTCCGACCCAGAGCGAACTCTAGGCTACCAAAGCTGAGCCCAGGGCATGCTGCCCTGAGATGAACACACAGCCCCCAGGCACCGCCCAGGGCCAGCCAGCCACCTTAGGACCTGTGGGACAGGGTGCTGATTCTGCCCTGCCCCCTGCTGCGGTGGCCTGCGTGGGACAGGACAGGGCAGTCTGGGCCTCTGCACTCCAGGACTTTAGCACCTTTAGCCTGAGATCTGGAACAGCAGGTGGGCAGCCTGCAGGGAGGACCGTGGCTTGGGATGAGTGGATCCATAGGAAGCATTTAGGATCCAGCACCAGGTCACACAAAGATGAGACACCAGTACTCACAGGGCAGGTGAAGATAAGAATTCTCTCACACACCAGGTGCTAAGGGCTACCCCTGGATTCCCTCACTTAATCTACAGGACACGACCCTCCAATTTACAGGAGAAGGAAACTGAGGCTCACACGGGCTGAAGAGACCACCTTGAGGCGACAGAGCTAGGAAATCGCAGCACTGGGGGTTGGGTTTCTAGTCTCTAACCTTAGGCTCCAGGACTCATCACACAAGTTACCTCCAGGCCTCGAGGTCAAAGACACAACACCAGGGAAGGCTGGGTCACTCAGCAAGAGCGGCAAAGCCTGGCTCTCAGGCCCAGGACTGGGAAAGGAGGGGGGCAGGGGCGGGGCAAGGTGGCCAGCTGCCCCTGCCTTCTGCAGATGCCCAGAGCCCTTGGCCAGGCAACCAAGGTAGAGATGGAAGCCAGCCCGGGACTGGGAGGGAAGATTACAGGGAAACAGCTTTTCTCCTCGCCTGCCCCTTGGGCTCCGGGGAGAGGTGATAATTGACCATGTGAGCCCAAGTCAGGCCAAGGCAGGGCTCCATCTGGGCCTGGCACGGTAGGGCTGCTAATTGGCACTGAGTGGTACTCAGAGCCCCGATGGCTGGCCCGCTGCCTCTGCCCCCCTCTCCTCTCAGGGGTGCTGATTTCATCTCAAGGGCTCCCAATGCCTCCTCGGAGTTAACTGTTCTGTCAGGCCCCCTGTGCCAGGCTGCGGCTCAGAAGGCACGGCTCTGTCTACCTGGGGGTCCTGGAGGCGGTCAGCTTCCTGCCTGGGACAGCTAAAGAGCTTTGCACCTGCAGCAGACATTACTCCGCCCCCCCCCCCCATGCCAAAGCAGAAATCAAACCCGGGCACAGACTAAAGCGCTGTGGCCAGGGATGAGTCCTGATCCTGCCTTCCGGTCCCTGTGTGACCCTTAGCAAATTACCTAACCTCTCTGTGCCTCAATCTCCTGCTGTACAATGAGGACACTACTACTACTACTACTACTACTACTACTACTACTAGTAGTAGTGACTTTGTATCTGTTGGGAAGACTGAGTCAAAAACAGGAAGGAAGGAAGTAACCAAGCATGGCTTACCCTGAGAGGGAAACAGGGCTTGCTATGACAAGGCACCCCATATCTGAAATGCCCACTTTCAGGGCACCTCTTATCTGAAATGCTTGGGATCAGAAATCTTCTGTATTGCAGAGTGTAGACTACGTGCATATAAAACATCATGTGGTATCTTGGGGCAGGTGGGCCCACAAAATTCATTTCTGTGTCATCTATAACCTGTGCCTGGAGTCTAAAGGTAATCTTACACTGTCTCCACTTGTGGGTCTTGAGGGTTTTTTTATTCTGAATTTTCCCACTGTATTTACTTGTCACTGAATACACAGCCCACAGCCGACTCGGTGTCCCGGCTTGGAAACCCAGGCGGGGACATCGGCCCTTCTTCAGGAATTCAGGGTGAGCGGCAGAGACAAGAGTCACAAATATCCTCCGCAGGCCTGTCTCAGCCCCCAGTGCGTGCGAGGCTCTGGGGTACTGAGGAAACAGGCCTGGCTTTCAGACACCAGAGACACCACCACGGAGCCAGCGTGGTCTTGTCTTCCTATAGCCACCGCCCTGCTGCTGGGGCGGGCACAGGGGCTTCTGGGGGTGCACAGAGCCCGGCCTGCAGGGCGGCAGCTCTGTGCCTGTCCTGGGCCCAACCCCGGGAAGTCAGTCCTGCCTCCAGCTGCAGATGGAGAGAAGCAGCTGTGGGTCCAGAATGGGGCTTGGTGGCCTTTTGCTGTGTGGCCTGTGGCTCAGGCCACTAAGTCCACTTAGGACCTTGGCTCAGCCTGGCTGGGCCCATCTCTATACAGCCCCTCTGCTGCCAGGCTCCCAGCGCCAGGCCAGCTCTCCGCACAGTGGGAAGCAGAGCCAAGGAGAACACCGGCCTGGGTGTGCCTGGGGGCGGGGCTTGTGGGCGGGGCCTGCAATATGCCAAGTGTCTGTCTCCTGCTTTGGCCACTCAAGCTATTCTAGCAGTCAGTCCCCCTGGGCCAGGCTGGACAGGGCAGGGTGTCTGATCCTTAGATCCCCAAGCCATGCCAGGCTGGGAGGGAGGCAGAGGGACTGCTTCCTTCACGGTCCATGTGTCTAGCCATGCCCAGCACTGGGCAGGAGCCATCTCAGATACCAATCTTCACA
The DNA here is from genome assembly GCF_000151885.1 of Dipodomys ordii. Lineage (NCBI taxonomy): Eukaryota > Metazoa > Chordata > Mammalia > Rodentia > Heteromyidae > Dipodomys > Dipodomys ordii. The sequence goes on from NW_012267222.1 coordinate 14,805,738, forward strand.
CTGTGTGTGAAAGTGGAGCTGCCCCCATTTTACAGATGAGGAAACTGAGGACAGGAATTGTCCTCGTGCAAAGTCATGGGCCAGAGCTGTGTGTCCACAGGCCACGTTCTTATTTATTTTTGAAGGCTGGGGGTGGGGTCCTGGGGCTTGAACTCAGGGCCTAGGCACTGTCCCTGAGCTTTTCACTCAAGGCTGGATGGAGCGCTACCACTTGACCCCTACTTCAAGCTTTTTTTTCTTTTTTTTTTAAGGGTCTCATAAACTTTCTTGTCCTGGCTGGCTTTAAACCAGGATCCTCAGGTCTCAGCTTCTTGAGTAGTTAGGATTACCGGCATGAGCCATGGGTGCTCAGCTTGTACGCTCTTTCTAAAATATTGGCCCCCAATGTCCTTAAGATCTTCCCAGACAAGAAAGGCCTCTCTGCCCACTTCCTTCTTCTCCCAGAGAGGGGCTGCCCAGCCACCGTGAAGTTCAGGGCTGGCCCCCGCAGGGATGTCAGTCATGTGGCCCCTGCCTCCCCTGTATGTCCAGGCTTCCCCCCAGGGCTGTGGATTGGTGGACCCCTGCCAGCAGCAGACTGGATGGCAGAAGTGAGCAGGTGCCAGCGGGAATTGTTGTTCGCATGCCCCCTCCGTGGGGGGCACCCTGCACCTCGCTGTCCCTGTCATCTCTCAGGTCATTTGCATGTTCCAGATCTCACAGTGGTTCCCAGGTGTCCTTGTGGGGTCTCTCTGCCTGGCCCTCTCCTCCACAGGTCCCTCCCTCCCCACCCCAGCCCCAGCCGCTGCTCCGAGAGCTCCCTTCTCTTCCAACCTCAGCTCTACCCGGAGAGCCTGGCGACTCCCAGGCGGGCACTGTCTGCCGTGGCGCATGCTTGTTTGGCCGGCTCGCAGCTGTCTGCCTCCCTGCTGCGTGAGCACCACAAGGGACAAAGGATGGCAGAGCCCACAGGGGCTGGCACCTCTCAGCACCGACGTCAGCCTGAGATGTGACTGCATTCAGAAAGGAAGAAGCCCGTGTTTGGGTCGGCCAGCTTGTATGGGGACAGCGGTCTTTACCTGGGCCTCCGCCCCCCACCCCAGACCTCTGCAGGGTGCTTGCCTTTATCCCTGGCATTGGGCCCCCCCCTCCCCCCCCCCCGCCCCCAGTACAACTTCTTGATTGACAGGCTAGAAGGCCTATGGTTGGATCCCTGGGCTAGAACTTTCCCAAGTGTGATCCTCAGCCGTGTGTGTGTGTGTGTGTGTGTGTGTGTGTGTGTGTGTGTGTGTGTGTGTGTGGTGGTAACTTTCAGAGGTGAGTGAGGGGCTTTTACAGCCCCACGCTCCCAATCCCCGGACCCCATGTGTCAGACCCCCGCCGCAGCCTGCTTCCCATCAACCTACCCCACTCACCAAGGTGGGGACAGGCTCCTGCCCGCCCAGCAGGCAGCCCCGGTCCTCCAATTTCCTCCCAATTAATCAAGCTCTGAACTTTTTAATTATCTGCCTGCAGGGTGACTCCCCTCCCTGCAGAAGCAATTAAGAACATTTTCTAGAGCTGTGCGGCTGCCCTGGGCAGCACCGACTGACCAGTACCCGGTGTGGGGGGGGCGGTGATGGGGGAGGGCGGGATTCCCAGCCCCGCCCCAGGCTCTGGGCTGCAGCCATGCGGGGGTGACCCCAGGGATCTGAGGATCGCCACACTGCCCAAGGAAAAGCCCTGGTCTTGTCCTCTGTGGCTGGTCTCCCGGGCAGTTTTCAGATGCCAGGCACTGGGCTGGGTGCTTGTCCATGCTGCTGCCAGTTCACCTTGATGCCAGGGGCAGGAAACAGTCTATTTCAGAGGCTGGGCGACAAACCCCAGCAACACTCCCAGGCACTGGATGATCTGACTCCAGACACTCCCGCCTCTGCCCCAGGGACAGCAAACATCCTGGGGCCTGTAGGAGTGGTGTAGGCCAGATGCTGGTAGCTCACAGTTATAATTTCAGCTACTCAGGAGGCTGGGATCTGAGGATCTCAGTTCAAAGCCAGCTCAGGTAGGAAAGTCTTTGAGACTCTTATCCCCAATAAACAGACAAAAAAGAAAAAAAAAAGCCAGATGTGAGCTGGGCGCTGGTGGCTCATTTCAGTAATCCTAGCTACTCAGGAGGCTGAGATTTGAGGATCGTGGTTCAAAGCCAGCCCAGGCAGGAAAGTCCATGAGACTCTTATCTTCTATGAACCACCAGAAAACTGGAAATAGAGCTGTGGTTCAAAACGGCAGTAGCTTTGAGCAAAAAGAAAAAGCTCAGGGATAGTGCCCAGCCCTGGCACCAACTTAAGGGGGGAAAAAAAGCCTGAAGGGGAGCTGTTGTGTCTCAAGTGGTAGCTTGCCAGCCTGAAAGCTAAGGGACGGCACCAAGGCCCGGAGGCCAAGCCTCAGTCAGTACTGGCACAAGCACACTCACACAAGGGAGAGCAGGTTGGGGTGTGTGTGTGTGTGTGTGTGTGTGTGTGTAACTCTGAAAGAGATGCTCTGCCCCCGCCAGCCAAAACTGGGGGCCTGCTGGGGAGCACGGGCCTCTGTGTGCAGGGCTTCAGGGAGCGAGAGGCAGAGGCGTGGAGGTGTGAAATTGTGTGCGGGGAGCCACAAATAGTGCAGGGTTGCTGGAGCGTGAAGTTCAAGGCCAGGAGACAGGGGAGATGGGGCTGGCGAGGCAGGAGGGGCCTGAGGCATCCCGAGTCACAGGACCTCCACCATCTCCTGAGTTAAGTGCTGAGTTAAGTGCTTCTTCTTACCACTATAGAACGCCTGGCCCAGATGGGGCATGGCCCAGACAGGACCGGCGGCCAGTTACTGAAGGGAAGCGAGAGGCCGAGGAGCAGCAGCACACAGCCTCCGGCTTTTCCCCCTTGTCCCTGCAGCACCTCACTCCCCACGGGCCAAAGTCAGCTAAGCACAAAGCAGGCAGGGGACCCGGAGCCCGCTCCTACCACGGCGCTACACAGAGACTCCCCCCAAAGCTCCCACCTCATTGGGGGTTAAAAAAAATCACCTTGTCACTCTCTGAACTCATCTCCTGCTCCTGTCCACCATACTCCAGCCACACGAACCATCCACCCCAGCTTCCTCTGACCTCAGGACCTTTGAACATGCGGGTTCAAGTCCCAGTTCAGTGACTTCTTTTCCATGTCCTCCCTCCACCTATCTTGGGGTTAATGTCACCACACTATACTCTCCTGGAGAAATGCGGAACACTGGGGTGCTTCCCCCCCTGCCACCCTCCCCCGACTTCTGCAGCTGGAACTATCATTACGACATACAGGCGCCTGCCGGCCAGCCGGCCTCAAAACCCACAGATTCTGGAACCGTGAGTGTTAAATAATAATCACGACGTGCCCGAGGGGGAGCCGGATGTGCTGGGAAAGCTCGAGACATCTGGCAGGGCTGGGTCAGACCTCCAGGCACAGCTGGCTGCCGTACTGCCAGGTGGTGCCACGAGTCACGGGCACGGAGGCCGGTGGACTCGTTCCTACTGCCAGGAAGAGGTGATGGAGCCTGGGCAGCAGCCGGCTTTGCCCTTTGAACCCGGGGGGGGGGGCCCTGTTCAGGCCGTGTTAGAACCTAGAATCTGGGCTGCCAGATTCCAAAGACCACACGTCACTCACCCCTGCTGGGGTCGGGGGCCTGGGAGAGCCCTCTCCCTTCTCCTGTTGGGGAGGGGGCTTGTTCAGGGTCACCTCAGGCAGGAACGTGGCCATCCACCTTCGAGGAGGGAGGCCCAGCGCTGGGGCCGGGCCTGCGTCCTCTCCCCATGCCGAAGGCTGTGGTCATTAATAAAGGGCACAGTGAGCTGTCAGCGAAAAAACATATCTGGAATTCTTTACCTGCTTGGTGAGCTCGGTGAGGGCAACAAACCCAGACCGGGGGAAGCAGCTGCCGTACGCCCTTCCGAGGGTCTTATCGCTGGCTGGGGGGGAGGGAGGGCGGAGAGGAAGGCCCAGGCCTGCAGCCAGTGGAGGTTGTGTCTCACAGGTGGTGGTGCCCCCCCCCCCCGCCCCAGTGTCCCCTCTCTTCCCTCCCGGTGCCTTCAGCCTGGGAGGACTTGGTGGAAAAGTGAACCGTCTCCGCTAGTCATCCTTGTACAGTGAGGGAAACTGAGGCCTGGCCAGGGAACGTGAGCTAGTCCATGGCAGAGGGGAATACATACGTTTCTTCTTCTTTTTGGTTCTGTGCAAAGCCTGACGCCCACCTGCTCTCTGTTCTAGCGGTCTATGACCCCCGCCGGGAGGAATGACGGTGCCTCGGAAGGGACTTCCTGCCTGGACATTTTTGTCCTAATGCTACGACGTTGAGATTTGCCACTGCATTCTGCACGTATGAAACTGAGGCTCAGAGCGATAAAGCACCATCCACAGGGTGCGTGAGCTCCATGCTCAGAAGCTTCTGGTTCCCACAGCTTCCCCCTGCGCTCTCTCTCTCTCTCTGCCTCATCTGGGTGCCTTCCAGAACCCCTGCTTGCCCCAAGGCCCCAAAAATTGAGCTGCTTGGGCCACCAGCCCTGAAAATCCTCCTCAACTTGACTAGCGCTTGTGGGCTGGAGAGAACTGGGATCAGCAAACAAAACAGGGAGGCGGGGACTCCCCCACATTTGCAGTGAGGCTCTCCGACTGGGGGGTCTGGAAATCACTCCCACTATGCTACTAGGGGTACATAGACCATCGCCCTCCTCCTGTTGGCTTCTGGGGAGCAGGAGTAGCCCCGGCTAACCCGAGTCATAAATCAAATGCACAAGATGGGGCTTGGCAGTTGGCCCAGGGAAGAAGATCTGGGGGTTTGAGTTGACCACAAGCCAGAAGCCGCAGAAAACGCCAATGTGGTGGGAAGCGGCAAGGGGAGACGCAGAGTGACAGCCCCGCATCCTCCCGCTGCTCCGGAGGGCTAGCTGGAGCCCCCTCCATTTCAAGGAGGTTCACTGAGTGACAGCAGACAGGGGCCTTCTAGCTCCCAGCTCTGGTGGTTGTCTCTGGATGGTGCTAGGGCTGGGCCTGGGCTTTGGACTTGGCTCTTAGCATTGCCTCGATACCATGCAGAGCTTTGCAACCCTAACATTCCTTGCTCTAGACCCCTGAGGAGAAAGCGGGGTGCTAGTGGCTCATGCCCATCATCCTAGCTACTTAGGAGCCAGCCTGGGCAGGAAAAACCTGTGAGATTCCAATTAGCCATCAGAAAGCTGGAAGTGGTGCTGTGGCTCAAGTGGTAGAGTGCCCAGACTTGGAGTTTAAGTCCCAGGATGAGCACATTAAAAAAATAAAGGAAACATGTCCCCCACCCATTCATTCTGCCGGGTGCCCAGGTAGACTTAAGATCACGTGGCCCACCCTCTATCTGAGGAGGCTTAGACTCAACCAGCTTTTTCTAAATGATGACTGTGTGCCTGGCTCTGGGAAGGCACTAGGCACAGAGCTGAGAGACACACACTCCTTGCCTTGAGCCTCACTGCCTAAAGCAGTGGACATGGCCAGCCTGGATGGGTGAGGAGGGGCCATTTGCATGGGACGAGTTAGGCATCTGTCAAGGTCAGACAAGAGGAAGGGCATTTTGGACCAAAAGAACCATGTGTGCAAAGGCCCCAGAGGATGAAGCTGGGCAGCATGGCCGGGGCTGGAGGGATGTGGGAGATGAGACACAAGGTACGAAAGGTGATGTTTGTGCACACAGGGATGGAGTCCGCAGTTTTCTCTGCTAGGGGAGGGGAAACCAATGGTGGTCCTTTGCCAGGGGTCTTTGCCCACCTTTCCTGGGCCTGGGCCTCCCCGCAGCCTTCCTGTTCTGGCTTAGGTGACCTGTTTCCCGATCTATTGATAGAACAGCCACAACTTATTCATTTATAGAGCACTAGCTGTGTGCCGGGCTGAGGGACTGTCGTGGTAGCTCCATCTGGCTTTGAACTCTGGCTTGCTACCCACTCTGTTTCCTCATCTGGAAAGTGGGTCTCTTGTTAGGACTCCTGGTAGGGAAACGTCTGTGTTAACATCAAAGAGATCTTAACTTTTCCTGGACATTCTTTTTGTTTTTGGCAGTACTGGGGTTTGAACTCAGGGTTGCATGCTTGCTAAGTATGTGCTCTATCACATGGGCCCTGCCCTTTTCTACATTGGTTGTTTTTCAGGCAGGGACTTGTGTTTTTGCCTGGGACTAGCCTCAGATTGAGATCCTCCTACCTATGACCTCCAGTGCATATCCTATACACCCAGCTTATTAGTTGAAATTGGGTCTCACGAATTTTGCTCAGGCTGCCCTTGAACCACAATCCTCCCAATCTCTGCTTCCTGAGAAGCCAGGGTTACAGGGGTGAACCACCGTGCCTGACTGCAACGGGGATTTTATGGCAGTCTCTCGTGAGGCATGGTTCTGATTCCTGAGGTTTCTCAAGGAATGGGCCAGTGTGGGGACTAGTGCAGCGGCATAGCTAAGGCCAGAGACAGTGTTTTAACTATGACTGCTGCGGCCTCCCTGCCTGAGGCAGGCATCTGGCCTTGCCAGGTTTGGAGCTTAGTGGGCTGGCTTTGAACTGGAATCTTCAGATCTCAGCCTCCTGAGTAGCTAGGATTACAGGTGTGAGCCACCAGCACCGGGCTTCCTAGAACCTTTTTGATTCATAAAGTCTTACATGGTAGATGAGTGACCCAGGTAGATGCAGGTGCCCCTGAAGGACTCCTTTGGGTTAAATGGATCCCAAATGTTCTCAGGGACAAATGGCTTCTTCAGAAAGTTATTTGAAAACACTCGCATCCCCACGGCTCCATAGAGATCCCGCGCCTTCTTCCTTCTAAAGGGCCAAAAGTTGGAAATCACGGCCGACAGCGAGGTTTTTCAGCACAAGTGATCTTTGGTCAGCAGCCGGGAGACTTTACAGCAAATCGCCCAGACACAGCATTTTAACACATTGCCTTTAAATGGAGTCTCGGCTGAACTGCCCCTAAATGTCTCTTTTATTTGAGCTGCGTGTTTATGGGGCCTGGGGCTGCTGTTCTCAGCCGGTGCCACGATTTTTTAAAAGAGGGGGGAAAGCACAACAGAGGTTGTGGAGGACGATGACAAACTTCTAATCCTGTAAATCCTTTCTCTTATCTGAGCCCTTATTAAAAAAAAAGGGGGGGGGCTTGATTGTTCCTAAAAGTGGCTTAGCTCATAAACTTGACAGCACTTTACTCCAGCAACCCATGGAGAGGGACATGTTAATCCTTGGGAAAACTGGAGGCGCAGCTCAGGGAGAGAGGCAACCTCTGGCCAAAGAAGCCTGCAGAAAAGCCACGCCACGGCCAGGTGACGGCGGGCTGCCCAGTGTGGTTCCCTGTGCGAATCTGTCCTTGGTCAGAGAGAGGCCCGATGTAAGGCTTTAACATTCGAGATCTGATAAGTGAAGTAAGAGCTCCAGCTTCCGGCTTCCTCTGGGATTAACTCACCGTTAATCTCCAAGCATTCTGCAATCATCCCCCATTCACAAGGAATTCAGAGGCAGAGAGCAAAGTCACCTGCCCAATGTCACCGATTCCTTAAGGCAGGGGTTTGAACGGAGCCGAATGCTATGTGCTTTCTCTCACCTGCCGCCTGCTGCCTTCCTGGGCCCCCAAGGAGTAGGACCAGCCAGGAGGGGCACACTCAAGTTTGTCACCTCCCTGCCCCGGTGAACCCACAGCTACTCTGTCTCACGGTCTAGGACCCCAAGGCATTCAGAGGGATTACACTCTGGGGACAGGGTCACACAGGTGTACGTCCAGGGCTGGGCTTGACCCCTGAGAGCCTTGCTCTGGGGCCTGAGCTCACAGAGGAAACCTATAAATATCCAGTTTGCCCGGGCCGAGTGCATGTAATCCTAGCTTCTCACGAGGCTGAGATCTGAGGCTCACGGTTCCAGGTCAGCCTGGGCAACAAAATCTGTTAGACTTCTTCAGTGATAGGGTGTTAGCCTTGAGTGAAAAGCTAAGGGACAGTGCCCAGGTCCTGAGTTCAAGCCCCAGTACCAGCACATATATACACAATATAAAAAATAAAATGGTCTGGGGCGGATCAAGGTCCCCCCAAATCAGAACGTGGTGGCCCCAGGCTCCAGGCTTCACATCCCTTGCTGGGCTTATGAGCGCTTTCCTGGTCCTGGGGCGGCTCGGGCACTCTGCCCAGCCAGCTCTGTCTCTGCAGGGAGGCAGTCTCTGCATGGTGGTGGGTAGCGGCCCCCAGGCTCTCTGGATTTCACCCAGCCTCACACTTCCTAGCTGAGTCACATGACCTCCACAAGCCTCTGTTTTGCCATCTGCAAAGCAGGGATGGCAGTGCCACTCCACATAAGGCTGTGGAGAAGACGGTTACGACGGGGAGGTGCTGAGAACACAGCCCAGGGCCAGGAAGTGCCCAATAAATGCCAGGGCTGCTCTTGTTGGGAAAGTCACTCCCAAGCTTCCAAGCCTCAGCTTCCTCAGCTATAAACTAGGGACACCCTCTTAAGGGCTTTTTATGGTGGGGCCAGGAGATTCCAGGTGGCCAGTGTCACCTGCCTACTGCAAAGACTCACTGAATAACCATACATATGTTGCCCGTGTCTTCCCTTTTTTCTTGGTGGCTGTCCTGGGGCTTGAACTCAGGGCCTGGGCACTGTCCCTGAGCTTTTTCCACTCAAGGCTGACATGCTACCATTAAGCCACAGTTCTACTGCTGGCTTTTTGGTGGTTAGTAAGAGTCTTACAAGTGGGGTGCTGGTGGCTCATGCCTATAATCCTAACTATTCAGGGGGCTGAGATCTGAGGATCACGGTTAGAAGCCAGCCTGGGCATATTTGTCCATGAGACTTTTATCTCCAACTAAGCACCAAAAAAACCAAAACCAAAACCAAACAAACAAACAAAAAAACCCCTCAAGTGGTAAAGTGTTAGCCTTGAGCGAAAAAGCTCAAGTCTCAAGGCTGACACAAAAAAATAAAAATAAAGCTAGGCACCGGTGGCTCATACCTGTAATCCTAGCTACTCAGGAGGCTGAGATCTGAGGATTGCGGTTCAAAGCCAGCCCAGGCAGGAAAGGCCATGAGACTGTTATCTCCAATAAACTACTCAGAAAACTGGAAGTGGCACTGTGGCTCAAGTGGTAGAGTGCTAGCCTTCAGCTGAAGAGCTGAAGGACAGCGCCCAGGCCCAGAGTTCAAGTCCCATGACCGATAATAATAATAATAATAATAATAATCTCATAGACATTCTTGTCCAGGCTGGCTTCGCACCATTTACCCAACAGAGAAGATGTTTGCTGGGCATTGGGTGCTGTTCTTGCTACTGAACCTCAGCAGTGATTAGGACAAGCTCTTTATAGGAGAGTCAAACCAAGTGGGGAAGAACAGGCAATAAATAAACACCGATGAATATGGGAATGTGCTAGAGGGTGGATAGGGTAGGCTTCTCTGAGGAGGGGACACCTGAACGGAGACTTGGGCAGAAAAGTACTGAGCCTGGGGACACTGAGGGGAAGGGCAGGGCCCGCAAAGGCTGTTCCACAGAAAAGCACGAAGCAGCCCCAGAGTTGGAGGAGCTGTAAAGCAGCTGGAGAGGGTGGACAAGGGGAGGGGACTGGGTGCAGAGGGTGGGGGGTGATAGGAAGGGCTGGGGGGCCTCGTGGCTACCCCAAGTGGGATGGATAAGACAGCACTGAGGGTCGGGCTGGGCTGGGAAGAGGCCTTGGGCCTGTCCCTGTGGCTGTGGGGTGAGGACTGGCCAGCGAGAGGCTGCCCGCAGCCCAGGCAGACACGGTGGCAGGCGGGGATGGTGAGCGCAGAGGGTTGGACTGCATGACTCTCAAGCGAGCTCCATGCAGGGGCGAGACACGGCGTTCTCCTCATTCTGTGAAGGACTGGAAGTATTTCCTCGGTGTCTTTCACTGTCTCTGTGTCTCCCCAAGGACTCTCCATCAGCGAGCTGCTGTCCATGAGAGCTAGTAATTAGGCTGCCGGGACTGGTGCCCAGGGGGCTGGCAGAGCCTCCGCTCTAGGCTGCCTGGAGACGGTGGCCACTCTGCTTCTTTGGCAAAAGGTTGAAAGGGAAGAAAGATGCTCTTGGCAGCTCCTAGCTCTACTTTTAGGGTCCTCCTGCTGTCCTTCGCCCAACCCCAGCATCTGGCTGCCCAGGCTGGCCTGAGGCCCCATAGCAGCCCCCCAGAAGCTGCTGGTCCAGTGCAGTGCCTGGCACCTGCCCTTCCTCAGAGCTGCCTGGTTCTCACGGGGCCCAGCGGAGAGGTCAGGAAGTCTACGTGGCTGCATTAAACCAGGCCCCCTTCCGGGGACGCCAGGCCCAGGAACCCACGAGTGGGGGTCTTTCTCCCCATGACGGGCAGGGTGGGAGTGACTTGAGGCCATTCATATCTCACCATGGTTATCCTCACTCTGTAATCCTAGCTACTCAGGGGGCTAAGATCTGAGGACCACAGTTCAAAGCCAGCCCGGGCTGGAAAGTCCATAAGATACTTATCTCCAATTACCACCACCAAAAAACAAAAAAAAAAACCCCAGAAGTGGCACTGTGGCTCAAGTTGTAGAGCACTCACCTTGAGCTGAAGAGCTGAAGGACAGTGCCTCAGCCCAGAGTTCAAGCCCCATGACTGACAAAAAAGAAAAAAAAAAGATCAGAGTGTCAGCAAGGCCATTTATGGTTGGTGACAAATGGGCAGCAAAGTAGGTGACCGAGGCAAGCTCTAAAGATTGACTATGGCCACTACTTAGATAAGAGAGTCTTCTGGGGTGAGGGACAAGACCTGCAACCCTACTAAAAACCATTCTGATACCTGCAAATATCTACCAAAACTATTATTACCCATCCATCCAAGCATCCATCCATCCATCCATCCATCCATCCATCCAGGCAAGCACCTTCCTAACTGCCTCTCCTCTCTTCCACAGACTGTGACCACCTCAAGTGCTTGAGACAATGGCCTTGGGAGTCAGACCACCTCCCCCATGCACCTACAGCACCCTGGATGTCAGAGTCCCCATCCAATCAGTAGCGATAATGAGAGTTTAAGTCATGAGGTTATTATGAAGATCAGGTAAGTCACTCCCAGAAAGAACTAGCAGTGCATTTGTACCAAGGCAGAAAGATTAAAACAGAAAGGAGGGCAGACACATGCCCTATGCCAGCTCCTGGGCCTTTAGACTCCTGGCCAGTGGTCCCAGCCCCAGCTACCCCTGGATGCACAGAGCATATGCACATGGAAATTACACTTGAGCTTTACGGGACCTTTGGTAGGCAGGCTGGAACACCGGTGTTCAGAGGGGCAGGACATTTATCAGGGTTGCACAGAGCCGAGACTCTAAAACACAGGGTTGTTTCAGGTGCAGACTCTCTGCTCTGCCCACCTGGCGCTTGCTAGCCATCCTGAGATGGCCACTTCCTCACCGGCACCTCTGTATTTTGAGGAGAGATGAAAGAAGATAGACATAAAGGCGATGTAACAGGAGCCTTGCTCCCCTCTCCAGGAGGCCAAGCCCTATCTCGGCTACCTCTTTGAGAGTGGGTGACTAGCAGGGGAGGGAAGGGGTCATAGGCCTGCACAGCGGGGCACCAGATGGATAGCAGACCTTGGCTTACACCAGCTGAGTAAACAGGGGCCAGCCCCTTCTAAGGTCTGGGTGGGGGATTCTTACCCCTCTGGGGCTGCCTGTCTGTTGCTAAGAATTCTGGGAAGGAAGTGGGTTGGGCTGAGGTGAGATGCTGACTTGGAGCAGACACACACTGGTTCAGGACTTATGCCAGGAAGACCCAGAACCCGGGCACAGGGAGACATAGCTGGTAGCGGGGCCTGCCGTCCATCTTATCCCTAAACTATGCCATTCTCCTCTACCCAATTCTTGGGTTTCATCTCAGTCTACACCTTGTGCAACAGGGACTTCACTTGGTTGTCTGTGACTCAACTTCCCTACCTAGAAAATGAGCCTGGGAGGGCTGGGAAGGTGGCTCAGTGGTAGAGTGCTTGCCTCGCATGCATGAGGCCCTGGGTTCGATTCCTCAGCACCACGTAAGCAGAAAAAACTGGAAGTGGCGCTGTAGCTCAAGTAGTAAAGCACTAGCCTTGAGCTGAAGAGCTGAGGGACAGCGCCCAGGCCCAGAGTTCAGGCCCCACGACCGGATCAAAAAAAAAAAAAAAGAAAAGAAAAGAAAAGAAAATGAGCCTGGGGACTAACTCTTCAGGATTAGAGAAATTTTTCTTTTCTCCTACCTGTATCTCCAAGTTAAGAACCCTCCACCCTGTCATACACACGGGACTGTCAATGCCACACCATCTCCACCCCACGCAAAGGAAAGTAGGTGTCCCATGTGCGTGGGGTCACACCTGGGAACCTATGGTCAGGTCTCAGCTGTTCACCTTGTACACCCCCTGCCTGCACCTTTGTAGTCCCTCTTCCCTGGCCACAAGGGCTCCCCACCCCTCCTGTGTCTCCATGAGGCTGCTCTCCATCACAGTGCCCTGAGTGGATCCCCCACAGCCACTAGAATTGTCTCCTAGCTCCCTGGACACAAGAACTGGGTCAAGCAGGCTGGCCATGCCCCTCTGTGGCCCTGGTACCCCCTGTGATGGCTTAGGGGCATCACACTGCTGACACACATCCATTCTCCTGCAAAACACACAGACCACAGGACAGAAGGTGGGAGAGGGCTGAGGTTGCTGGCCGTCTGGTGGGATCCGAGGCTGTGGGCCACTCAAGGGCCTACAGAAGGTCAAGTTCAGTGAACCGCTAGCTGGGAGCCTCACCTGGCGGAACCCTGACCCCATGCGTAGCGATCACGCATTCCCTCTGCTCAGGGATTAAAAAAAAAAATGTCCAACGTGCGATATTCTTCAGACCAATGTACCAAAACGCATGCTCTGTTAAGACAATCACCTGCTAACTACAATTTCTGTCTTCTTCCAGCGTTTTCAAGGAATGGGAAAATGGGGTCAAGAAAAGGAGCCCCCCGAATCTTTGTCTGTTCATTCCTCCTTCTACCCCTAGAGCCTGCTGCAGAGTTAGACTCAGGAAACCCCAGGAATGAGCGGCTGGCCCCCCACCTGGCGCCCGGGCTGAGCTCCCAGCACGTGGCCGTGGACACACACGCTCTGTGGAGTGTAGCCGATCAGAAGGCTTCGGGGAAATCAAAAGCAGCTAGTCAGAAAAGGCCAGGGCCCCGCTGGAGAGGCTGCTCTGCAGGGCCCCCAGGCCCCCGGGCTGTGATTCATGTCTCGCTCGCCAAGGGGGGGAGCACAGGCCGAGTATGAGCTGAATTTGTAAGACCTGCTCTGTTTTATCTCACAGATGTTCTCGAGGATGGATGTGTCAAGGAAAGGAGAGAAAAAAAAAAAAAAGGAAGAAGTTGAAAAATTCCAACTCAGCACATGTCCTCCAGCCCTGGGAGACGTGAGGAGAGATTCAAACGTTTTCTTCTTCATCTCTCTGACATCTCAGGAGAAAGCCAAGTCGCTCCCCCTACCCCTCACCCCCAAACCCACACCCCCAAGGCTCTCCTGGGCACCTGCTGCCTCTGAAGGTCAAGTTTGGCTTTCCTTTGAAAACATTCCTTTGCAGAAATGGCATCATGAGCCAGGCACAGTGGCTCACACCTGTAATCCCAGCAATGTGGGAGGGTGAGACTGGGGGATGGTGGAGCGAGGCCAGCCCAGGCATAAAGTTTTGTGAGACTCCGCCTCATCCAACGGCTGGGCGAGGTGGCATGTGCCTGCTATCCTAGCCCTACACAGTGGTGGCTTCTCATCCCAACTATGCAGGGAGTAGAAATAGGAGGCTCACAGTCCAGGCTAGCCTGGGTATGAATGCAAGGCTCTATTTACAAAGTAAAGGAAAAGAGGGACTCCCGTGGTAGAGTACTTGCCTAGCAATCACAAGACAGTTCAAATCACAGAAACAAAATGGCATCGCGGTGGCACAAGTGTACAAAGATGGAGTCAGGTAATGCTCACGTTTCAGAACCTGTTCCCCCATCTGAACACTTGGTGTGTGCCAGGCATCTCTCCAGCTCTATCTTCCGGTGCCCGCACAGCCCAAGGAGGCAGGATCTTGCTATGAAGCCCAGGGCTAGCCCTGAACTTGGGATCTTGCTGTGTGTGACCTGCCTCCCACATGCTGAGATTATATGTGTATAGTACTATGCCTGCCCGGTGTTCTCATTAGTGCATTCTCTTGATGTTTTGCCTTCATGTGTGAAAACATGCCCGCATGCAGCTCTCCTGGTGTGCCCTAAATGTGTTCAATGTACACTTATATCTTTATATGTCCAATACAAACATGCACACGTGTCTTTGGACTTGTATGAGTGTATACCTCACTCTGTATCTCCTCTTACTTTATTTTTTATTTTTTTTTTTTTTTTTGGTCCGGTCATGGGGCCTGAACTCTGGGCTGGGCGCTGTCCCTCAGCTCTTCAGCTCAAGGCTAGCGCTCTACCACTTGAGCCACAGTGCCACTTCCGGCTTTTTTCTTTTTGCTTATGTGGTGCTGGGAATCGAACTCAGGGCCCCAGGCATGCAAGGCAAGTGCTCTACCACTGAGCCACCTTCCCAGCCCCTCCTCTTACTTTATATGTGTGGTAACTGAGCTGCTTCTGTGAGGTATTACTGCTATTGCTATTTGCTATTCTTTTTTGTTGTTTTGTTTTTATTTTTTGTTGGTCCTGGGGCTTGAACTCAGGGCCTAGACACTGACCCTGAGCTCCTTTTGTTCAAGGCTAGCACTCTACCATGTGAGCCACAGCTCCACTTTTGGCTTTTTGGTGTTTAATTTGAAATAAGAGTCTCTTATCTACCTGGGGTTGGCTTTGAACCACGGTCCTCAGATTTCAGTCTTAGGATTACAGATATGAGCTACTGAAGCCAGGCCTATATATTCTTACCTTATGCATTTTATTTATCATCCATTTAAAATTCTTTTGTCCTTTCTTGCATTCTGTGGTATCGACTGAATTTTCTTAATATCCTTTTATTCCCGCTATTGGTTAAGGAGTTACAAATTAAGGGGGAACTTTACCATTTTTTCCCCTCTCTGGTGCTGGAGGTTGAGCCCCAGGCCCTGTGCAGGCTAAGCACACGCTCTACCACTGAATGATGATGCTCCTGGACCAAACCTTCCATTTTCAATACGCTCATGTCTCAAACCAAAAATCAACTCCCATCTTATTCCTCTTATCTTCTATTTGATAGCTATATTTTGTTCCACTTACTATTTTTAAAAATTCTAAGTTAAAAAAGATTAAAGCCCAAGGATTTTTCCTCACTTTTTTTTTTTAAAGATTGCCTCAATGTGGTCTCTACGAATAGTATGTGTTTGTGTGGAGGCGGGAGAAAGAAGCATCCAGCACATTCCAGAAAGTTCTCTCTTGCTCCGTGTACATCACTAGCACACATCTGTACAGTTGTAAATGCGTGATGATATAGTTGACACCTGAATCCACACATACCTGTAAGTCCCTCCTCAGTGGACACAGCTACTGGCATTGTCTTTTTTTTCTTGCCAGTCCTGGGGCTTGAACTCAGGGCCTGGCACTGTCCCTCTTTTGCTGAAGGCTAGCACTCTACCACTTGAGCCACAGCACCACTTCTGGCTTTTTCTGTTTATGTGGCACTGAGGAATCATGCATGCTAGGCAATCACTCTACCACTAAGCCACATTTTCAGCCGGCATTAAGTCTTTATTATGTTGTTTCCCTAGCAGAGAAGACATCGCCGGGGTCTGGGTGTGAGCGGGAGCACCAAATCCTCTGCTAAAGTCTCTGACAGAGGTTAGTAGGCTGAGAGAAAACAGAGGGTGCTTAACAACCTGGCTCCAGTGTGGTCCTGGAAGGCTTCCTGGAGGAAGAGGCACAGCAGAACAGGAGTTGGCCAGGCTGGAGAGAGGAAGTGGCTTGGCTGGGTGACACTCCCCAGGAGGGGCCCCTTGGTCGGAGGGTTTGAAGCTGCGTGAGTCTGAGACTCCAAAGAGACCATGGGTGGGCATGTGCCCAGCGCGCTGAGCAGGGCTTTGTGGAGTCAGCAGCATGAACCGCAGGAGCGGCTCACACCCGTTATCATAGTGACTCAGGAGGCTGAGTTCTGTTCGAAGCCAGCCCAGGCCAGAAAATGCATGAGACTCTTAAATCTCCAACTAACCACCAAAAAGCTGGAAATGGGAGCTGTGGCTCAAGTAGTAGAGCACCAAAAAAACCCAAAGGGACATCGCCCAGTCCCTACGTAAAAGCCCCAGTTCTGGCATTTTTAAATTATAAAATGAGAGCACCCATCTACCATTTCTTCAGTGTCCAACCCAGGAACAGAGGTGGCACCATCTGTCCTCAACTTACCAAGGAGGAACTACATATCAGCCAGGTGATGTGATTTGCCCAGGCCAGCCCAGGTTGAGGCGGGAGGCCTTGGGGCTCAGTGTTCTGATGGCAGCTATGCACCCCCCCGCCCCGCCCCCACGCTCCCAATCTGGTTTCCCTCTTCCCTACTTTCTGGTTCTCCATTCTTCTCCCCACACTCCCTCCTCAAAGAGCCAGGGGCCTTGAAGGTCCTCCCGGACCACAGGAAACCAGCGCCATTGGCTGCCCCGCGTGGGGCCTGGGGAAGCCCCGCTCCCCCTCCCTGGCACCCCTCCCTCCCGGGGCTCCCTCTGCAGTTTATGTGGGGCAGAGAATCAGGTTAATGGAATCCTGCTGCCTGCCGCTGGCGAGGGGGGGGTGGCTAGCCCCCTCTGGAGTCCATCGTGGTCAGCCCTGTTTCCAGTTCTGAACCCTGGAAGAGGCCAGAGGAGGCCCCAGGCTGGCACCCCACCCACGGCCACCCTGGGATCTGGGGCCCCTCTCTGTCGGTCATCTGAGCCAGGCAGCTCTCAGTGCCGGCCTGGACAGAGTAGCACCTGTATCGGGGCCGGGCTCGACTCCCGCCCCATTCCCTGTCTGATCTCAGCCAAACCACTCGAACTCTGAGCCTCAGTTTCTTCATCTGTAAAATGTACGGGATGGCAGACCCGCTTGTAAGGAGCATTGGGTTAACAAGACATAACTCATACACACAGGGCCTAGCAGGTGGCCGGGCTCACAGTGGGGCCTCAGTAATCGACAGTACAGCTGAGATTTGATGCCAAATGCCAGCACATGGGCAGCAGAGGGTAGCTATTCTCCATCCCAATTACAGCTCAATAATCTCCCCGCACCTGAGCACCTACTATGCAGAAGACTCTGTGAGGTGCCTTGCTTAGTGCCCAGGCTGGCCAGCCATGCAGCACGCCCCATTAAGTACAGAGGCAGCCGGAGCAGACCTGCGGAGGGGCAGCCGTGCCCAGCGGGCTGGCTGGGGACCTGGGTCACCTCCTGCTTCGTAATCCCAGGTGCAAGCTCACAGAATCGGCACAGAAGTAGAGGACAGCACGTGGCTCCTCACGCCCTCCCACCCCATCCTCAGTCTCCACAGCCAGCCTGTGGACAATCAGCTTCCCTGAGCTGCCCCACCCCACCCCCAGAACCCCAGCTCAGGACTGGTCCACCAGTCTGGGAAGGAACTTGCTGTGGCTGCTCCTACAGGAAGGAAAGGCACACCATATGCCCCTGTCTTCCCGTCCCTCCCCTTCCTGCCAGCCAAGCCAGGCACCGCCATGAACCTGCACAGCCATTAGCATCCCGACGCATCAGCCCAGGGCCACAAGCTCCACTCAGCCACTCCTGCCCACAGCTCCTTCCTTTGCTGCCCAAGCAGAAGTTCTGATGATTCCCAAACATCCCCGCTGTATCCCAGCTCCTTCCTCCAGGAGGGCTCCATGATGTCCCCTCCTCTCCGTAGCACTGTATGAATGACGGCTTAGGAAGCATGTTGGGGGGGGGGGAGCCAGGGTGGCCATCTATATGGCAGATGGGCAAGTGGGGGTCAGGGCAGGTTGGCAGGATACTTTTGGGGGTCTGGCACCAGTCCTCACACCCTGACTAGGAATCTGGGTGGGACCAGGCTGCAGGCCTCCCACCCACGCTGGAGACAGACCAGCAAGCCTCAGGGAAGGCTTCATTAAAGCCAAGCACTGGCCTCACTGGCCAAGGCCCCTCCTCCCCGTGAGCTGGGCAGAAGGGGCAAGTACAAGCTGGGCAACCTCTCCAATCTTCCCTGCCAAAGCCAGGGCCGGGGGTTGTGATTCCTGCCTCCCCCCTCCCTCCCCTGCAGGGCTGCTGGGAGGAGGGCTAGCTGAGCACCTGTAAGGGGGGAAGGGGGAGGGCTCTAACTTTTTTTTATTTTTTAATTCAGCCGGGGTCTTGCCACGGGCTTCAAACTCACAGTGCTTCTGCCTCGACCTCCTGGGATTGCAGCATACGCTACCACACCCGGCTGCCCACCTCGCTAATGCTTGATGTGACCATACACCTGTTGATCAAAATATTTTCTAAAGCTCAGAAAAGGTGGGGGGAGAGGGAGGGAAGAGAAAAGAAAGAAAGAAAGGAAGGAAGGAAGGAAGGGAGGGAGGGAGGGATGGAGGGAGGGGGGAGGGAGGGGAAAGGGAGGGAGGGGAGATACTCTCCAGCTCTTGATTATGGTATTTTACTATGGTAACATTCTCTAATTCCCACCTCTACCGTTTTCAAATTTCTGTTTATAAGGCTACAATTTTAATAATCCACGGTTGTAAAGTTCTCTAATTCCATGATTATGACCTTTTCATGCTTGCCACATTCTGCAGCTCCTGCTCTGCTGCTTTCTCTGTGCTGAGACTTCTTCGTGCCCCTGTGATTACATGATTGTTGCATTCTGTAATTCCATGATTATAACCTTGCAGGCTGTGTAACCTTCTCGCTCTTGCTTGACTGCGACTTGAATGTGGTACATCTTTGGTGGCTGTAATCGAGGACACTGCGCTGTCATGTGGGCTGTCTGACCTTGTCACCTCCCTACCACGGTAGCCTGTGGCAGCTGGCTGGGCCCCACCAGGACTCAGAAAGTTCACCCCCACACACAAACTCCTTGCAGTGTCTGGGGCCCCAGGCTTCTTCCTGCAGAGAAGGGAGACAGTGCACAGGAGACCCAAGCTCCCACGGGAGGATACACAAGGCCAGGATGTAGAGGTGTCTGGGGGCCTGGCTGACACCTGCTGCTGTGGGCTGTGAAGCTCATAGCACAAGGCCTGGGGTCTGGCCACCTCGTGGGCTGCTACCTCTGCGGTGGCCTGAGCACTGGCTATGCTGTGTTCTTGGGTGTGTGTGGACAGAGCAGAGCTCATGGGGTCTCATATGTGGTGGCTCCCAATCTCAGAACCAGGTTTCTTTTAATTCCACAACGGTCAGCCATGAACTACTCTACACCAGGATCCAGGGGCCAGGCCCTGGCTTGGGGGCTCCAGGTCTTTACCACCAGGATCACTGGCACTGCTGTCTGTACTATCACTCCCTGTGTCCAGCAGTGTCCCCTGTCCCCAAGGTCCACCCTCAGGGCAGCTGTAGAAGCCAAGTTTGCTGGGAGCTCTGGTCCTCATGCGGGCCACTTGCGTCCCTGCCTCCTCTGTGCACCTGGCCCCTCGGCTCTGTGCCACTCCCTCCCGGGCTCACCCCATGCCTCCCACGAAAAGCCTGATCGATCAACCTTCTGGGCCTACCCCCAGCTATCCCCAGACACCAGGGACTCTCCCGCTGACACCGCTCCTGAGCTAACGATCCACCAGCCATGACAATCCACCAGCCATGGAGTGAGCATGGCCGCTGAGCTGTGCGCGCCTCCTGTCCCCTCCCTTCCCTGTGCAGCCAGAAGCACACATCTGAACCTCTGAGACACCCCCAAGGTCTCTGTCCACTTCCCAACTTTCTTGCTGCTCAGGACCTCCTGTTGGTTTGGGGTGAGTGGCCAGGCACTCCTGCTTTGTTGGGTTCAACCTCTTGGCCCAGGACTCGGTAGCATCCCTCCCTCTACCCTGCCCCGAGTTGGTAGAATGGAGTCTTTTTAGTGATTTGGTGGCTGTAATCCTAGCTATCCAGGAGGATGAGATCTGAGGATCGTGGCTCAAAGCCAGCCCCAGCAGTCAAATCCAAGAGACTCTGTATCTCCAAATAACCAGCAAAAAGCTGGAAGTAAAGGTGTGGCTCAAGTGGTTGAGAGCCACCTTGAATGGAGAAAGCCAAGCAAGAACACTAGGCCCTGAATTCAGTGCGGCTAGGGGTGTGGCATGTCCCCAAACTATCACTGTGTGTCTTGGGCCACCCTGGTGGGCAGGACCTGGGAGGAGGGGCTGACCCTGCTGTGAGCCAGGCTGGACTGGGGACCCAGATGGAGGCCATCCTGGCCCAGTCAGAACCCCAACAAGACTGTGGGAGGAGGGGAGGGGTGGAGATGTGGGTTTCTCCTGCTCCCATGGGGTGGGGGTGGGGAGGCAGGGAGCCCAGTGCCTCACTCATTTACTGAGAATTTCAGGAAAAACTGGTTTGGCTCAGGGGGACTGAGAGCAAAGATCAGCTGGAGGTCAATGGCAGGGGGAGGGAGGGGGGCATCCAGAAAGAGCTTGCCTCAGGGGCGGGGGTGGGGGGCCAGCCCATGTCAGCTGTGGGATCCACAATGCACCCAAAATGTTGTAATGTTGGATGGTGCTTCCAGAGCTGGCCGAGCCCTGGCCCTGTGGAAGGTTGTGGAAGGTTCTTTGTAAGTCATGGTGGGCTGGGAAAGCAGAGCTGCTGGAGAGTTGCTTAGAACAAATTGTTTCTGTTTGCATTGGAATCAGAACCTCAACACAGCAGAATAAATCCTCCTAGATTTCCACACGCCTAGGAGCACACCTGACGCCTTCTCCCGGTCTTGGGGGGCTGCAGAAAAAGTGGTCCGGGAGACACACAAAGAAACTCCAAATATAGGCCCAAAGCCCAGAGAGTGTCCAGATAGGAACTTTCCCCAGGCCTTCCCTGCCTTGAGCTCCTTACCCCAGGCCAATCACCGGGTGTGCTCCTCCCTTGCTCAGAATCCTGCTGTGCGTCCCACGGCCCTCAGAGTTTCTTTGGCTGGTGTACAGACTCCCTCCTTGAGCCCAGGCCTCCAACCCTGACCCGTGCTCTTACTTCTAGGCCACTCATACTTTTTTTGTTTGTGTGTTTTCCTGATTGTAGGGCTTGAACTCTTGTACACTATCCCTGAACTCTTGCTCAAGGCTAGCGCTCTACCACTTTGAGCCACAGCTAGCTCCACTTCTGGTTTTTGAGTAGTTAATTGGAGATCAACATATCACCGGGACTTTTCTGCCTGGGCTGGCTTTGAACCATGATCCTCAATCTCAGCTTCCAGAGTAGCTAGGATTACAGGTGTGAGCCACCAACACTTGGCTTTGTTTCTCCTTTCCTTCTCTTTCTCCTTCTTCGTGCTCTTCCTCTTCCTTCTTCCTTCTTCTACTTCCTCTTCTTCTTCCTCCTCCTCCTCCTCTTTTTCCTCCCCCTCTTCCTTCCTCCCCTCTCCCTTTCTCCCTCCCCCTCCCCCTCTTTTTCCTCTTCCTCTTCCTCCTCCTCTTCTTCTTCTTCTTCTTCTTTCCTTCAGCCACTCTGCGACAGAGTTCTAGTGTAGCTCTGGGCTTTCCAGAACCTCCCTTTCCCAGCCCCCAGCCAGCTTCCCCTAGGCTCAGGTTCATTTGTCTAACTCTTCAGATCTGCCTCTCTGGCCAGGAGCACAAGGGCTGATGGTTACTTTCCAGGCCGAGGCTTCAGCTGGCCCCTAGGTGGCCACCAGGTTGTACTGAGCTCTCCAGCGTGGCCTTTGCCTATCAGAGCAGGTGGGGGACTTGGGGGAGGGGGTGCAGCAGAGCCACAACGGCACCTGGAGTTGTCCTGAGTCCTGGCTCAGTGCTGCTTTGCCCACCTTCTGCAAGTCACCCACCTTGTCGTTCTCCAAGTGGACCTGCACTGAGGCCACAGCTGTGTCTGCCGGGACCATGAGGAGAGGCAGACTCACCTGCAGACCACCCTTGGAAAACTGCCCCTCTGCTGGGAGCAAGGTATCACCAATCCACAGGTTGGGTCAGATGGAGGCCAGCCTCCCTTCCTCCCTTCCACTCACCATCGATCAGCATATCTATCCAACCATCCATCCACCCACCCACCCACCCACCCACCCACCTATCCATCCATCCATCCATCCATCCATCCATCCATCCATCCATCCATCCATCCATCCATCAGCCCCAGTTTGCAGGGCTCAGAGCGGCCAGGTGCTTGTCCTAAGGACACACAGCTAGAAAGTGCCAGAACAAGGACCTGCACCCACACCTTTCAGAACCAGAGCCTGTATCCTAGAAAGCATGACCAGTGGATGGGGCCTGCCTGAGACCAAGTACAGTCCCAAGGCCGGCTCTAGGTCACCAGCTCTCATCACCCTGGGCTGCCTGGCAATACCCCTGGGAAGCTGGCTGTGGCCAGCCCACCCTGTCCCGGCCATGGACACCCCAGGATGGATGCTTACAGAGCTGCCACCCCAGGCTGGAGCCGAAAATTAAATTAAAGCCACAACAGGGACAGTTAATTAAAGCAGATTAACACGAGACTAATGAGGGACAGTGACACAGGAACCATGCACTCCAAGATGTTAATTAGCTGTTCATTAATGTCGCCTCCAGTTCAAGAAGAAACACAAACAGCCTTCTCCTAAGCTCCAGCCCAGAGCGGCTGCCCAGTGGTAGCCCTGACCCACCCGATTTCTTCAGTCCCACTGGTCCTGTGGCTCCCTCCAGGTTCTGAGCATGGCCACGAGGAAGAAGCTCAGCGAGGGTTTGACACCCAGGAGCTATGGAAGAATGATGGCAAATCTCTCTCTGCCAGTCTCATGCCCAGAGACTCCTTGTGGCCTGTGGCCTGGGTCAGATGGAGGCCAGCCTCCCTTCCTCCCTTCTACTCACCATTGATCATCATATCTATCCAACCATCCATCCATCCACCCACCCACCCACCGACCCACCCACCCACCTATTCATCCATCCATCCATCCATCCAATTACTCATCTTCCCATTCAATCACAAACCCACCTATGATCCAGTCACTTTTCTTACTCATCTGCTTCTCCTTTCAACACAGTACACCGATCTATCTCTCCTCCCAAATAACCATCTTTCCCTTAGCATTCATCCATCCAGTCACTCTGCCGTCAACTAACCTTCCTAGCCATCGATTTATCCAGCTACCCAAGTAGGTGCCTCCTGAGGCACCTATCCATGCCCCTGGCCCTGCCATTCACCCATCTCCATACGGTCTGTCAGTCCTCTCTCTGTCTGTTCCTCTCACAAATGTCCACAGCATGTCAGCTGTGTGAGATGCTCTCTGCTGGATCCCGGCTTGGAGGAGGGACAGGAGGACAGGGAAAGCTGACAGCACACCTTCTACGCTGCTCCTGATTACACCGCAGAGAAAACCAGGACCTAAGGAGGTAGAGCTACATGCCTAAAGCCTTCCATCCACAGTGTTCACTCAGTCACTACTTCTGTCCTGCCACCTACGTCACCTGCAGGTGTGGTGACAGACACGGCGCTTAATGAGCCAAGCTTCACCAGTGATTCTCAAGGGATGTCTGCCATCACTTCTGCCCAAGTAAAAAATTCCAGTGAGTTCACAGCCTTCCTGGGTACCAGGTCCTGGCAGGGCCGGGGGTGGGGCAGAGGGGGGCACAGAGATCAGATCCTGCATACACCAACAGAGAAGGGAAAGGGAGCAGGGAGAGCTCTCTGGAGGAGGTGACAGCCAAGTTGAATTACAGTCGAGTCAGGTTGCTGAGGGCAAGGAAGGCTGACTGAGTGACACCCACTAGCTCCACGCGCCCACTTTCTGCATGTGGAAAGCTCAGAGGAGTGAGGAGCAGAGGGTCCCCGGCAGGCATGCGCTGGGTCTATCTGGGGTCTAAGAGCCTGCTCTGTGTGGTGGATAGGATATAAAGCCTTGGGCCTGCTTAGTTTTCCCAACAAACCAGAACAACTTGTACTTCTTGGGCCAGGAATTTAGGAGACAGGAAGCTCTGGGTTCAAATCACACCTCTTCCACTTAGCAGAAGCTCCACAACCTCAGGCAAGTCTTGTCAGCGTTTCAGGTCTTAACTACAAAATATGGTGGTAAGAACACGGGCACACCTGCTCCCCTCATCTTCACATTTTGTTCAGCACGGCTCAGGAGGACTTTCCCCCCAGCCCTTTACTGTTCATCCTGCATCACTGAGCTCCAAGTATACCCTAAAAGAGCATGCAACTGAATTCATCCCCATTTCGTAACCTAAGCGTCACTGCCTATCAATGCCAAGTTGTAATCCACTCACATTTACTGTAACGCTACGGTTGGAACATAGCAGGTGCCTAGCAATGGTAGTTATTTCTTCTTGTCACCCTGGAGGACCCTCCCACCATCCCTACCACAAGTCCCACATCTGGAGCCCATCTGCTGAGGAATATTTGGCTCCACTGGCATCAAGGTTATATTTGCTTCGAAGGGCCTCATAATCTGACTGTCAGAGCAAAAAAGAGCACTTAGTGAAAGTCCCAAAGCACAACTACCCTAAGCCCAGATAGGAGAAGGAAAAGTGGAGACGTGAGCGGAGGACTCAAAGAACTAGGAGAATATAAGGACACGGAGCAAAGTCTCAAGAACTGGTGTGTGTGCATGTATGTGTGTGTGTGCACATACATGCACACACATACTCATACTGGGGCTTGAATTCAGAGCCTGAGTGCCAAGCCTGGCACTCTACCATTTGAGCCACAGCTCTACTTTTAGATTTATTTTTTCTGGTTAATTGGAGATAAAAGCCTCTCAAATTTGTCTGCTGGGGCTGGCTTTGAATGATGATCCACAGATCTCAGCCTCTTGAGTAGCTAGGATACAGGTGTGAGCCACTGGGCCTGGCTCATCTTTTTGGCCTAACAGGCCCTGGTGTGTGTGGTGGGGGGAGGGGGTGTACTTCGGACCTGGGGAGACAAACGGAGCTCCCCTTAAAAAAACCAATCAATTTGCAGCAATCTGAATGAAGGCCATTAGTTGAGGCTTCCCAGTGGAGGCCCTGGGGTGTCCCCTCACCAGGATCCGGGAAGATTGATTGGAAATTACTAACACTAATGGGGCCGGGAGGCCCAGTGGCTTCCCCATCCCTCTCTGGGGACAGCGATGACATGTCAAGATCTGTCAGGCTGAGCCTATCCGGTGGCAGTTGATCTGGCCAGATCTGGCCAGAGATGGAGTGGCCAGCTGGGGTCTAGCCCCTCAGGGACCCTCACCCCTTTACTTATTTATGGATGGGTTTGACTCATGGTGAGTTAATAGCCCTTCTGGAGCCCCGCAGATGGCGGGCCCTGTGACAGGAAGGTGACGGGGACTTCCACGTGGACACGACATTGCAGATGAGGTCTCTGGGCCCACAGGAAGTCTAGGGCAGAGGGGCCCAGGGAGGGCTGCCAGAGGCAGAGGACACGGACGGAGGCTGGGAGAGGCTCTGAGGGCAGGTAGGAGGCCCAGTGTGAGCAGGCAGCCCTCTGGCAGAGGAGGCTGTCCTGCGCCAGGGCTGCTAGGGGCCGGGCACACCCCTGCCTGCGGTGGGGGCTCATGGACCGTGCTGAGCACTGCAGCGGCTGCCTGTCAGAGAGCTCCTGGCCAAGTCCCCCCACCTCCCCCAAGCTCCGAACGCTATGAGAAGCTGAGGAGCAGAGCCTCCATGCTGAAACACCAGAGACGGTGGCAGAGAGGCCCCTGAAGGTTGGGGGCCAAGGACCTCAGTCCAAGAGTCTGAACAGTCCACATGGTAACAAGGCCACAGACCTGTCCAGCACTGCACCGCCTCCCTCCAGCAAGGGCTCCGAGCCAGGTAGGTGTAAGGTCGAATTCTGACTGTGTGACCTTAGGTCAGGCGCTATTCCTCTCTGTACTAGGAGGAAAGAGCAGCCTCAGCTTCACAGGGGCACCAAAAGCACTCAACAAGGAGCTGGGCACCTGCATCTTACACCGTAATCCTAGCCACACAGGAGGCTGAGATCTGAGGATCACAGTTCCAAGCCCAGGAAAGTCTGTGAGCTTGCGTTGTAGAGCATACCAGCTTTGAGCAGAAAAGCTTAGGAACAGTGCCCACGTCCTGACTCCAAGCCCCAGTACAAGCACACATACATACATGCGTGCACACACACACAACACACACATACACACATGTGCGTGCACATGCACAACACACACACACACACACACACATCTGACAAGGCTGGGCACCAGTGGCTCATGCCTGTAATCCTAGCTACTCAGGAGGCTGAGATCTGAGGATTGCGGTTTGAACCCAGCCTGGGCAGAAAAGTCCTACTGAACCTCTTATCTCCAGTAAACCACAAAATCAGAAGTGGGGCTGGGAATGTGGCTTAATTAGTGGTAGAGTGCTTGCCTAGCATGCATGAAGCCCTAGGTTCAATTCCTCAGTACCACAGAAACAGAAAAAGCTGGAAGTGATGCTGTGGCTCAAGTGTTAGAGTGTTAGTCTTGAGTAAAGAAGCTCAGGGACAGTGCCCAGGCCCTGAGTTCAAGCCCCAGGACTGGACCAAAACAAAACCAAAAAACCAGAAGTGATGATGTGACTCAAGTGGTAGAGTTCCAGCCTTGAGCACAAAGAGGCTCAGGGACAGCGCCCAGGCCCGGAATTTAAACCCTACAACCGACAAAAACCAAACCAACACAAAACAAAAAAACAACCGAAAAAGCAAAAGAATATCTGACAAGGACGGGGCAAAGTGGTGAGGGTTGTCACATCAAAGCCACGTTATCCTGGCCTGGCCTGGGATGACCCAGAGCCGGGTGGGTGGGGGAGAGAGCGGGCCAGGCTGTTTATCCTCAGGCGCTGTCCCCGAGGGGCCGGCTGGGGCAGGAGTGTGGCTGCAGGTCTACTGTTGTATCGATCCTCCGATCCTCCTGTCTGCCAGCAGCCTGCCGGGCTGCTGCTGGGTGATTCTCCCAGCGGGGGTCCGGCCTGCTGCTTACGCACAGCTCTGCGCATGGGGCGGTGAGTTCGAGAAGCACACTGATTGGGGGTGGTAGTGAGGTATCAGCACTGCTCTTTCACTACCCCCAGCCCCGGTCAGAACCTTGAACTAAGGTCCGTGGCCCCCATCCCTCCTGGAGGCCTTGGTCAGGTCCCTTAGCCACCACTGGCTCCTGGGAGCTCAGCACCTCATTCAGCTCTGGTGGGCTGGAGAGTAGTACTTAACCTTCCTCCTTAGAGAGGTCAAACCGAGACGCTGGAGGACCCAGCCTGCCCCCCCCCCCCAGGCCGCACTGCAGGTGGGAGGCCTCAGCAGGCCTTGGGTCTGTCACTTGCTGGATCACAGAGACTGGGAGCAGAGCCTGGGCCACGCTGCTCAGGAGAGGCAGCAGGCATCAGAGAAGCCCTCAAGGCCACAGCAGAGCCGGGCAGGAGTGAGGGGTGCACAGTTCCAAGCAGAGGGCGCAGCAGGTGCCCAGGCCTGTCATCCCAGCTACTCAGGAGGCTGAGATCTGAGGATGATGGCTTGAAGCCAGCAGGGGGAAGTAAAGTCTGTGAGACTCCCATCTTCCATTAACCCCCCAAAAGTCAGAAGTGGAGACGTGGCTCACGTGGTAGAGCACCAGCCTTGCGTGAAAAAGCTTAGGGACAGTGCCCAGGTCCTGAGTTCAACTTCTAGTACTGGCACCTGTGCATGTGTACACACACACACACACACACACACAGGCCCATGGGAAGCCAGGGCTATGTGAGGGAGGGGTGGAGGTGGGTGGGCGGGTGGGCACAGGTAATCGGGTATAGACTAGGTAGAAGAGAGAAGAAGAGGTGAAGGGGTTTGAAGAGGGTAAGAGTCAGGACTGGCCCTTCCGTGAGGGTGTAGCTGTGGGCTGAACAGCCATCCTAGAGGGCTGTAGGCTGCAGCCAGGCCCCGGTCCTTCCCAGGGGCGGGACGCTGTAGTGGGGCCCTAAGAGAGGTCTGCTGTAGGAGGCCCAGCACAAAGCTGGCTACTACTGGCATAGAAGCTAGATCTAGCAGGGCACCAGCGGCTCACACCTGTAATCCTAGCTACTCTGGAGGCTGAAATCTGAGGATCAAGGTTCAAAGCCAGTCAGGAAAGGAAAGTTCCTGAGACTCTTATCACCAATAAACTTAAAAAAAAAACAACCCAAACAACTCTAAGTGGAGCTAAGGTTCAAGTGGTAGAATGCTAGCTTTGAGCAAAAGAAGCTCAGGGGCAGTGCCCAGGCCCTGAGTTCAAATCCCAGCACCAGTACCAAATAAACAAAAATCAACCACATCCACACGGAACCCTCTGGAAAGGCCATTCACATGTTCTCTGACTAATCCACCAGATGCCTGAGGTGAGGTAGGAGGGAGGCAGTCAGGCCTGTAGGTCAGGGGGTATAATTCTCATTTTACAACTGGGGAAGAGAGGAGGCCCAGAGAGGTTAAGTAACCAGCCTCAAGGCACACAGCATTTAGAATCCAAGGTTGGATTCTAAATCTGGTTCTCCTGCTGCCAGTGCCCACACACCTTCTGCTCTTCAGAACAGCAGATGTCTAGCTGACTCGGTGGCTCCACAGCCTGGGACTGGGGAGAGAAAGCTGGGGGCTCACCCGGCCATCTCCAGCCCCCACCGGGGCTCCCCAGTCTTCCTTCCAGCCTCCCCACCCCCGCGCTGCCTTGACGGCTTTGCTCAGGCCCTGCAAACCTCAGTGGAAGCCTTGAACCACAGCCTTGTGAACAGATTTTTAGACTCTTTTAGTCTTCAGAGGCCAAAACGGATGGATCGTTTCCAGAATCTTCCAATGCCTTTGGAATCTTTGAGCAGCCACTGAGACGAGGGCTGAGATTGACAGCCAAGTGAGTCCAGACCAAGGCAGGGCTCAGTTAGTCCTGGGGGGTGGGGGTGGGGGGCGGGCTGCTGTCCCCCTCCCCTCGGCCAGGCCACACCTCAGGTCGGCCTGCAGGGCTGAGGACCGTCAGGCAGGTTAGCCCCTTTCCCTGGGCCTCAGTTTCCCTGTTTACAAAATGGGTCTTCATGGTGTGTAGCAGTCAAGTCTTGGGTTCGAGTCTCCCTCCCCCAGCTTCCCAGCTTTCCGCTGTCTGGGGTCCCAGGGCAGTGGGCCGGGGGAGGAAACTGCTTTCCTGGGAGAGGCAGGGTTTGGCGGCCAGGATGCTCAGGGCAGGTTTAACCCGCGCCCTGCGCACGCACAGCCCCGGCCTGTGCGTGCTCCGCTGTGGGCTTTGGCTGGCCCGGTGAAGACACAGCTGTGAGTGTGCAACTGGCAGCCTTGGTTCTTCCTCACATCCCCAGACCCCCCCTTCAGCCCAACCACCCCAGCCTGGGGTGGGCGGGGAGGAGGGCTTTGAAGGAAGATGCACCCCAGCTTCAGGCAGCTTCTTAGCTGTGTGACCTGTAGCAAGTACATCAGCCTCTCTGGGCATCGGTGTCCGCATCTGTAAGGTGTACATGAGGAGGCTCTGTCAGGGAGGCCTGACTGGGAGATGGATAGAAAGGGTACAAAGTTGGGGCCTAGTGGAGGCCACGTGCCTGGCTTTCTCGCATTGCCCTGTGCGGGAGCCCAGGACACCTCCTCCAGGCAGCTTCTTGTGGCTTCACTCCAACTGCCTGGAACAATCTGTCCCAATGGGCAGTGTCCCAGAAAGATAAAAGGACTCGAGTTTGCTCCCAGGAAGAGGAACAGGAAGAGAAGAGAATCTAAGACAAGATGATGTCTGTGGCCATGTTTATAAGTGGAAAAGTACAAGGTAGAGGCTGGGTGGGGTGGTCCAGGCCTCTAATACTAGCTACCGGGAGGCAGAGATCCAAGAGGAGCTCAGTTCTAGGTCAGCTTGGCCAAAATACTTCTCTACAGAAAAGACCGGATGAGTGGTGTGTACCTGTCATCCGTACTGTGGTGCGAAGCATGGAACAGGAGGATCGCAATCCAGGAAGGGCTTTATTAGAGCAAAAAAATAATGGGGGCTGGAAGTATGGTTCAAGTGGCAGAGTGGCTGCCTAGCAAGTGCAAGGCCCTGAGTTCAAACTCTAGTGCTATCAGAAACAAATTAAGCCGAGCTCTGGTGGCTCGTGCTGATGTAATCCCAGTGACTCAGGAGGCTGAGATCTGAGGATTGAGGCTCAAAGCCAGCCCGAGCTGGAAAGTTCCCGTGAAACTCTTATCTCTAATTAACTACCAGAAAACTGGAGGTGGAGCTGTGGCTCAAAGTGGTAGAGTACTAGCCTTGAACAAAAAAGAGCTCAGGGACAGTGCCCGGGTCCCTGAGTTCAAGGCAAATGACTGACTAAATAAATAAGTAAAATTAATGGATCAGAGTCTTGAACTTGTTACACGTGTACATACACGTCATGCTTAATTGTGATAAATTCCACACACAGGTGAGTGAGCGTGCTCAGGGCTCAGCAGCGAGCTGGAGGCACACAGCTTCTGCACCCGGCGAGTGTGGCCTCTCCCACTCCTGCCTCCATTTGTCCATCTGTCCATCCCAGGCCTCCCCCCGGGCCATACCTGTTTGTTTCCTAAGTGAAGGACTACCTCACCCTCAGAACCAATTTGAATCACTCAGACTTTCCAGAGTAGCCGCCATCTTTCCTTCTCAGGGAAGGGCAGGGCCAGGCAGGGCAGGGCAGGAGCCTCCCCTTAGGCCCAGCCTAACACAGTGTTCTATGTATTCAAAGGCCACGAAGGAACCCCTTGTATGGCAAGGAGCAGATGCTTGAAGTCAGACAGTCCTGGGTTCAAATCCCAGCTTCCCAGAAGGTTACCAGTGGCTCCCATCTATCATCTTAGCTACTCAGGTGGCTGAGATCTGAGAATTTCAGATTGAAGTCAGACCAGGCAGACAAATTTATACATACTTATCTTCGATTAACCAATAAAATGCCAGCATGGAGGTGTCACTCAAGTGGTAGAATGCCAGCCATGAACAAAAGAGCTGAGGGAGCATTTGAGGCTCAGAGTTCAAGTCTTAATACAAGCATGTACTCACGCACATGCGCACGCGCACACACACACACACACACACACACACACAAATCTTGGCTGCCTTTGTGACTTGAGAGATGCCTTCAGACTTTTCCAGACATTAGCTTCCTCAAGCCAACAAGGTAGAGAGCCGGGCACACACAGTAAATGCTAAATAAAGGAACGAATGCATCTATGCGTATGCCGGATCTGTTAACATATCTGACTCGACCAGGACAGAATGAGAACTACAGTTCTCTGGAACCGGCTCAGGCCCTGATCCCTTGGTAAAACATCTTCGGAGCGCTTCATCTTATCTGGGACGTCATACCCAGCCGAAGCTCCACTTAATTGTCTCCCTCAAAGGGTGCCGGGTAAACACTGCAGGCCAGCTGGTGCCTGCAAACTGCCATGTCCAGGGAGCAGCTCGTTAATTCTCCCATCTCCACACACAGGTCTGCAGCTTCTGCGACTCATCTTGGGAAATGGAGTGGACTAGGTCACAACAGGGTCTGGGGGTCACAGGAAGTGAGGCTTGGGGGTGTCAGGGGACTTGAAAGGGCCTGCAGGGGCACTGAGGGGAAGCTGTCCCGGCCAGAGGAAACAGGCTCAGAGTTGTGGAAAGGCAGATGGATCCCAGGCCTGGCTCCCGCCCCTCACCGACAGCTAGCTTTCTAAGCAGCCCGTGGGAGGGGACTGGAGCCTGCAAGCTGACGCAGGCCTCTGCAGCCAGGGCCCCGGCAAGATTCCAATGGGTGCTCTTGGGTACCTTTCTAGACGTCTCTATGTGCCTCAGTTTGTCTCCATAAAATAAGAAGATGAAAAACATTCGGCTTCAGTTTCCCTCTATAAGATGAGATGGGAATACAGCACCCTTAGCCAGGGCCTCACATCTGTAATCCTAACTCAGGAGTTCGAGATCTGAGGATCAAAACCAGACTGGGCGGACAAATTCAGGAGACTCTTATCTCCAACCAACCAATAAGAGGCTAGAATCGGAGGTGTGGCTCATGTGGTAGAGTGCCAGCTGTGAACAAGAAGCTCCTGGGGACAGAGTATAGTGGCAGAGAGCTGGACCAGGTGACCTACTGGCCTCTGGGCAGAAGGCCATCTAAAGGCTGGCTCTGCCCCTTGTTAGCCACGCTTGTTAAAGGGCCTTCAAATGCATGTTGTGGGCCCAGTGCAGTAGCTCACATCTGTCATCCCAGCTACACAGAAAGCATAAATTAGCAACTCTTAGAGGCCAGCCTAGACACAATGTATAAGACCCTGTCTGAAAAATAACTAAAGCCAAAAGGGCTGATAGCAGGGCTCAAGTGGTACAGCACCTGCCTGGCAAGCCTGAGGCCCTGGGTTCAAACTCCAATACCAAAAGAACAAACCAAGAAAGCACAGAGTTGAGTTGATCTTGAGCCTCAGCATCCAGCTAATGCTCAATACAACAAAAGCAACTTTCCTTCCTACAGTAGCATTCAGGGCCAGTATTCATGCCCTGCAATGCCAGACTGGCTCTGAGATCCTGGAGAAACACATACACACACACTCCTAATTCCAGGACACACACACACACACACCTGGAGAAACACACACACACACACACACACACACACACACACTCTCTCTCCTAATTCCAGGACATACACACACATACACACACACACACTCTTAATTCCAGGACACACACACACACACACACACTCCTAATTCCAGGACACACACACACACACACACACACACACCTGGAGAAACACACACACACACACTCTCTCTCTCTCTCCTAATTCCAGGACACACACACACACACACACACTCCTAATTCCAGGACACACACACACACACACACACACACCTGGAGAAACACACACACACACACACACACACACACACACACACCTGGAGAAACACACACACACACACACACACACACTCTCTCTCTCCTAATTCCAGGACACACACACACACACACACACACACACACACACTCCTAATTCCAGGAGGTAGTCTAGAGGCACAGAGGAGACTAGGGGAGCAGGAAGTGGGGGGGGTCCCTTGAAGGTACTGCAGCTGGACTTGGAGCCACCCTTAGAGCGGGACCCTTGGTCTACAAGTCCCTGGCGGGGTCCCGGCCTTCCCACCCCGGTGGCCCTCTGGGAAGCGCTCCCATCCTCTTCACTGAGGCCCCTGTATTTGGCGTTGCAGCCGGAGCCTGGTAATAAAGGCACCTCTGTGTGTCTCTGGGGAAGCAGGCCGGGGGTGGCGGCAAGGGGGGGCCCGACAAAGCTCCCGCAGCTGTGTGTTTGCAAACAGGGGAGCTGAGCTGTGCAGAGGGGCTGAAAGCACTAATTGTCTTTAATTAAAGGAGGTTGGAGGCAGCGCAGGCTTTGACAAAAGAGATTTCCAGCCTGTTAGCAGCTTCAGCCTGTGCAGGAGCTGGGCAGCCCAGGCGCGCCCTCCGGCTTTGTCCCTGTAGGGCCTGGCCCTGCGGAGGTCTCGGCCAACACCTGCCTGGTGGGGGTGGGGCTGGGGCCAAGCACTGGCAGTGGGAGGTGGGAGATGGGGGGGGGACGCCTGAGAGGACACCTCCCGGGCAGCCCGAGGCTTTGGGGCGCAGAGGCTGGCAGTCTGTGCTTCAAGGACTTACATAGCCTCAGAGGTAGGAACCACTCTGCCATTACTAACCGTGGTGTGACTGTCATTCCTTCCTCCCTGGGGTAAAGCATCCTGTTTGCACACTGTCATCTGTAAAAGTGAGCAAACTCCCCTGACTCAGGTTCCAGTCCTGGCTCGGTGGCTTTTTAGCTGTGTGATCTTGAGCCCATAATTTCACCTCTCTCTGCCTCTCTCTTTCCACTCTAAAAGGGGGAATGACTGCTAGATGCCAGTGGCTCATGCCTGTAATCTTAGCTACGCACTCAGGAGAGGCTGAGATCTAAGAATCAAGGTTCAAAGTCAGCCAGGGGCAGAAAAGTTCATGGGACTCTTATCTCCAATTAACCAGCAAAAAAACCACAAGTGAAGCTATGGCCCAAGTGGCAGAGCACCAGAGAGGGTGTCAAAAGCTAAGGGACAGTGCCCAGGCCTTGAGTTTAAGCCTCAGCACAGGTGCAAAAAGAAATTTAAAGGAGGATGTAATCCAACGGCACCTACATGACAGGTGGTGTGAAAATTGCTGAGCTGTATCGTAAATGTTTGTGGGGGAGCTGACAAGCATCAGTGGCTGTTATTCTTCCTTCAATGACCAGGCTTTGTCCTTGGATGAGGTCCCCTGGAGCACTAGGTTGATGGGGAGAGTCCATTTGGTTTCCAGTTCTGCTGTTCACTTGCTCTATGGGCCCCTGGCCTCAGTTTCCCTCCTTGTACACAGAGGGCTAGGCAGGACAGGGTACCGAGGCAGGGTCCTTGCAGGCGTGGATGGCCTCAGCTCTCTGGATGCTCAGAGCCCCAGCAGCAGAGCGGATTCTCTGCAGCAGCCTTGCCGCCTCCTGCTCCCCCATGCATACAAATGCGCTGGCTCCCCACACCGCTCTGTTCTTTTGTCTCCGCTTGCGCACTCGCTCGCTTGCTCACCAGGCTCACTCTCAGACACATCTGCAGGCACACATGTGCTGGTGTGCTCTCTGCACATGCAGCCTGTGTGTATGCGCGCGCGCACACACACACACACTCCTAGCACCTGCCTGATTCTCACTCTCACCCCGCTCCCACTCCAAAGAATCATATCCATTCCCCCACCTGCCCCACCCCACCACAGTCTAAGGCTTGCTGACCCCTGGGTCCAGGGTAGGCGGGAAAGAGGGGGCTGCTCCCAGGGTCTGATCCCCTTCAGTGCAGCTGGCTGGGCCAGGCTGGGTGGTCATGAGAGGCGGAGGGAGAGGGAGAGGGCAACCCAGGCAGACTCCCCTAGCCATGGAGGGGCAAGACAGGGGCCAGACGGGGCAGGTCTGGAACGCCCACCTGGGGAGAAGT
This sequence comes from Dipodomys ordii, assembly GCF_000151885.1. Lineage (NCBI taxonomy): Eukaryota > Metazoa > Chordata > Mammalia > Rodentia > Heteromyidae > Dipodomys > Dipodomys ordii. The sequence continues at coordinate 14,840,639 of NW_012267222.1, forward strand.
AAGGAAGCTGGGGGACATCTAGCCCAGGTGCACTCTGGGCAGAAGCCCAGGTTGGATGGACCCAAGGGTCCTGAGGATGAAGCATGCAAGCCAGAGAGGCTGGGTATGGCTCAGCACACACTGACGGGCCATGGCAAACCAGAGCCCCGGGCTGTGCCTCAGACCCAACAGGCCCAGCAGCCTGTGGCCAGCCCAGACACGACAGGTGCACGCAGTGGCTTCTAGAAGTGGGGGACCTGGCCCACTCCTGCAGGATTCCAACAGAGGAGCAGGAGCCCTAGAGACCTCCACACTGACATACAAGCTCTGGGTCGGACCACCTTCAGTCCAGACCCCAGATAGCGGCTTCAGCCTCACTTACCACATACCCAGCACCTCCAGCACCTCCACATTACTGAGGGCTGAGTTTCTCCAAAGGCCCTGCTTGCCTGTGACTACCGGGCCTTGGCCCCTCCACCTGCCCTTACTGATGTCAGGGCCACACAGCACTGATTGGTGCTCTCCTGATGTGCCCCATTATCAGAGGACTGAGTTTCCCCTCCACTGGGCTGGGGGTGCCCTGGGGCCTCTGGTAAGCATTAGAGGGATGCTGGACACTTGGCCTGCAGTAGCTGGTCTGAGCCTTACATGGAGAAGGCTCCAAATTCCCACCCTGTTTTATAGAAAAACAAACAAAGATTCATAGGCATGGAGAAGATTTGAACGGGGCAGGAGTGTGGCTATGAGCAAGTGTTGTGTACAACACATGAACTATCCAGTAAGGACAGTGTGCTTGGCCTGGCCAGCTGACCCTGCAGGTGTTGCTTGTATGTGGGTACTACGTCCCTCCCAGGGGAAGCTGGGGGCTGATTTGAGGTCCTAACCTAGTCCCTACGTGTCTGGGTTAAGAACAGAGGCTTCTGTCTGCAGCCCAAGACCCTGCATGGGTAAATGGTCCCCTCAGAATCTGAGGAAAGATGAGGAAGAAGCTGGAGAGGCTGGAAGAGAGCAAGGGAGAGGGCTAAGGAAGGAGATGGGGGACCAAGAGAGAAGGCAAGAGTGGGAGGAGGAAAGAGAGCATGCTGGGAAACAGGGGTGGTGAACAAGGAAAAAGAAGAGGAAAACCCACGAGGCAGAGATGTGGGAGACAGGAAGAGGCAGGCGGCCAAGGAGGAAGAGTCTAGCAAGCTCAGACAGCACAAAGAATAGTAGGGAGGACCCCAATTCCAGACAGAGTGGATACTGTGGGAGAGAGGGAGGATGAGTTAGGGGGCTAGCTATGAGGGAGGGTGTGGATGTGAGAGCATGGTCTATGAGCTGTGGTGTGATTTGGGGTGTGTGTGTGTGTGTGTGTGTGTGTGTGTGATTTGGGGTGGGTGTGTGTGTGTGTGCGCGCGCGCAGGCCCCTAACACAGGTGGTCAGCAGAATAGGGTGTCCTTTCTTTCTTGGGTCCAAATGGTCTCTCCATCTTCTATTTCTGAGAGCTGACCTGCAAGATCAATTCATATTTAATACAGATGGAGGTGACAGGATGGGGGGAGTACAAACTTGATTGGGAAAAAACCCACAACAGGTACAGAAGGGGATGGATTATTTATTTATTATTATTATTGGGCTAGACCGAGGGCCTCACACTTGCTTAGGCAAGGCTTCTACCACCTGAGTCATGCCTCTAGACCTTCTTTGTATTAGCTATCTTGAGCTATGAGCCACAGTTCCACTTCTGGCTTTTTTTTTTTGGTGCTAAACTAGAGTGATAGAGTCTCAGGTACTTTCCTATCTTCTTGGCTTCGAACTTATATCCTCAGATCTCAGCCTCCTGAGTAGCTAGGATTACAGATGTGTGTCTATCTGCAGTGTCAGAACTTTGATACCCAGCCTGGCCTCAAATTTCAGTCATCCCTCAATCTCTGCCTCCTACCCACGGAGCTGGGATCACAGGCTTGACTTACTAAGCACACTTGGGTTGACCGATTTTTATTTAACTCTCCTCTAACCACCGAACACCTGCCAGGTGCCAGGCAGGCTGCGCCAAGAATTCACTCAACAACTGCATGGGTCCTGAGCGTGGATGGTGGCTGTGTGGGTTGGGACAGACTCTATGGCCTCTGTTTTCTGCCCAGTAAAATAGGATGTGGATGCTGATCCTTGGGGCAGCTCTGCTGAAGAAATGCAGGCTTGCTAATGGCACTGTGGCCTCCTAACCCACTGTCCCACCCCTCAGTGACTCGTACTAAGGATCCTGAGCATCCCAAGGCTGCCAACTGGACCAGGCCCTGGGGACAGCCACAGCTGTGCAGCAGGGCGGCGGCGCCAGGGTGGGTGGCCCTGCCCAGCCCTGGTGGCTTTGGAATGAGCGTGGGGAAGAGCCTGCAGGGAGGCCCTATGCAGAGATGCCCCACACCCATCCTGACTTTCGGGCCTGCAATACCCAAGGTCTTCTCGGACTATTTCTCCTAGCCTACCAGGCCTCAGTTCAGAGGCCTGCTCCTCCAAGAAGCCCTCTAGGATACCGAGACTGGACGCAGCCCTGTCCCAGTGTTCCTGTGGGCCCCTCCACATGTTCTACCTTCTACTTCCCTCTCCACCTTGAGCCCTGGAAGGTGTAGGCCACCTGGAGGTTGAGGCCTTGGAGAGTCCCGCACATGGCGGGGACCTTCTGAAAGGCCAGGGAATTTGCTGGTCAGTGGGCTGAGTGTCTGTCTACAGTCTATCTGTAGACAGGGCCCCAAATCTGCCTCCTGGGACGCCATGCCTTCCTTGGCAGGGCTCTCTGACTTGAGAGCCAGGAGGGACTGTGGGGAGGCCAGAGGGACAGGGTGGGAGTTTAGGAAGAGGTAAGACCTTGAATCAGACTTTTCTCCCCTCTGGGCCTCAGTTTCCTCAGCTGTAAACTTAGGAGGGAGACTTTCAAGGTGGTAACCAGGGAAGGGCATCGACTTTGATCTTGGGTGGGTGAGGTGGCCAGGCAGGCGGGTAGGAGGAACTGCTCTGGAAAAGTCTCCCCATCTCTCAGCAGTCCCCTCCCCTGTTCCATGGCCCTGCACCCCCCTCTCTGGGGGTCTACAAAGCGCTATGCAAATGAAGCTTCAAGCCACACCCACCAGTGCAACCTAATCACCTGGTGGGAATTCGAGTCTGTCCTCACCCTCCACCCTGGCAGCCTCATACTTGGTTGGAGGTACACCCTGCGACCAACCTCCACAGATCCATCATTGCCCCAAGTGCCCCCTCTAGGCAGGGGGCGACTCCACGGCTCCCCAAGTCCAGCCCCATCTTTCCCCTTCCCTTGGCCAAGACTCAGTGCAGAGAGCCCCCCTCCTCCACCCTGGGCTGGGATGTGACATTTACCAGTGTCACTTGTGGTCCTATCTGCAGAGCGCCCCACCCCCACCCCCCACCCCACGCCATCAGCTAATCCCCACAAAGCCACACAGGGCCCAGCATGACAAGCAGGCCCGGTGCAGAGGCAGTGGCTCCGCCGAGCGGCTGAGCGTGCTCAGAGGGGCTGAGGCGGGATTCCCAGCGGCTGTCACTCTCCCTGTCCGCGCTTCTAATTGGATTCCCCACACGCACAGGTCAGCAGAAACGAGGCAGAGAGGAGAATCAAAGGGAAGGGGCGTCCAGAGATAAAGAGAGGCATTCTTTCCTGGCCACAAAGACTGCAGCAGCTCCGAGGGGTGGGCTGGCGAAGGGGACCCCACCAAGGGCTGCCCATCTGGAGGGGGAAGGGGACGAAGCGTCCTGCTGTCTCTGCACCTCTCTTCCCTGCCTCCGGCCTGGCACCATCCCGTTCAAGGCCTGGCCTCTGACTAACTGCCTGCAGCACCCAGCATTCACCACCAACCTGGAGCCACCTGCTCGCCCTCTGAGGTGCAGTCAGTCCTGGCCGGTCTGTAGACCTCAGTGTCCTCCGTGGTGCAATGGGACAACAGCAGCTGCCAAGTGGGGGGCGGCTGGCTGAAATGAGGGCTGTCAGCTCTAGATTCCCGTGCGTACTATCCGCATGGGCTTCCCGAGTTTATCTCAGGCCTGTCCAGAGCAGAACTGAGCCTCTCGCCAAAGAAGGCCAAGTTACTCCTTTACTCCCCAAACGCCACACCCTGGACAGAGGACCACTGTCCCCAGCCTCTGGGCAAGGCCTCACCACCAGCTCATCACCAGCAAACAAGAAACCTGGGGATGGGCTAGGAAGGTAGGGTAGAGCGCTTGACTTACATGCATGAGGCCCTGGTTTTGATTCCTCAGCCCCACGTAAGTAGAAAAAGCCGGAAGTGGTGCTGTGGCTCAAGTGGTAGAGTGTTGAAAAGCTGAGGGACAGTGCCCAGGCCCAGAGTTCAGGCCCCATAACTGACAAAAAGAAAAGAAAAGAAAACAAAAAACCTGGGGATGTGTAGGCTAGTGGTCAGAGCCACTTGACTAGAAAAGAGAGAGGCTGAGCCAGGTGCTGGTGGCTCACACCTGTAATCCTAGCTATGCAGGAGGCTGAGATCTGAGGATTGTAGTTCAAAGCCAGCCTGGGCAGAAAAGTCCCCGTGAGATTCTTATCTCCAACAAACCAGCAAAAAGCTGAAAGTAAAGCCTGAGTTGAAGTCCCCTAAGACAGACAGACAAACAGACAGACAGACAGACACACACACACACACACACACACACACACAGAGCACATCAGGAGAATTCTGCTCCCACCCAAAGCCCAAGAAGTATCTGCACTTCTGTCTTCAGCTCTTTATGTTTCTTTGTACCACTTATGCTGGTCTGTGTGCACACATGTGTGTGTGTGTGTGTGCGTGCACACGCATGCGCACAGGCACACGCGCATGCCCAGCAGTGGGGGCAGTGGGCAGGCCAAGGATCCAGCCACATTGCAAAACAGACCCTATTTGCTTTAAGAACCTTGGATCTTCTGACTGTGGTTCATGAAAGAGACAAGAGGAGGAAAGATGAGGACCTCAAAGGGAATTTCTAAGAGACAGAAAATCAATGGCCCTGACATCCTGGCCCCTAGAAAGTGTCACACACACACACACACACACACACACACACACTTCACTAGCAGATGCAGCAGTATACGCATGCTCACAAATACCCATTTTTAAGTACATATACCTCTGGCTAAATACAATATACACACGTACCCAGGAACCTGGTCATGGTATGACCTCCCATCATGATACCTATCCCAATCCAGATCTCAATCCAGGTAAACACACTCCCACGTATCTTCATGTGTGTGTGCTCACAGTGGACACACACAGAATGCAGACACCCCTCGAGCCTCACAGATGGGTGCACGCCCTGGTTGGTACGGCATACTCGCTCCCATGCCTTCACTTGTCTGCCGATCCCGCACTTGCACGGTTGTGCCCCTCCCTGTGCATGGATGTGCAGGGGCAGGTCCAGCTGATACAAGAGCACAAAAATACAGGGGTGGTCACAACTCAGGAGCAGGCTCTGGGGTGACCCACACAGGCAGGCACAGGTGCACGGCCCACCTCTGAAGTGTACATCCGCACTCCTCCGATCTGAGCTGTCCAGCAGGCAGAGGCTGGGTCGGCAGGAACACGTGTTCACACACAGACACAGCCACGCTCCCAGCCGGCCCACGCACACGCATGCGTGAGAGGCTGCTGGGCGCTGACCCAGCATGTGCGCATATTGCACCCGGGTCTCTAGGGAGCTCCCACCGACAGCCAGCTCTGGCAGTAGCGTGGGGGAGGGCAGCCAGGGCTGAGGTTGCCAGGGCTACAGAGGATGCGGGGGTTCCCAAAGGGTCCCCCACCCCCACCTGCCCAGATAGCACAAAAAGGCCAGCGACCACTCTCAGGTCCTTTAAATGGTGCTAATCCGATGCTGATGGGTTTAAAGTCCTACACAGCAAACGTGAGTCTGGCTTCCCAGAAGCAGCAAGGGTAGGTAACCCTGACGGTATGCGGCAAAGCCTCCTGGACACAATCATTTCTTGCTAAAGCTGATGTGTCGCCCTGGGCCCAGATTTTGCTAGGGACATAGGGACAGAAATAGCTCTTCATAGCCAACCCCAACCAAGGCCACGGCTCCTGCTCCAGCAAACAACCTACGGTTAGCAACAGCTACTGGCTTGCTGTGGCTTGGAGAAAGTCACCTATTTATTTCCTCATCCACAAGAGGGGATGGTAATGACCCCGAGCATTGATTGATTGATTAACATAGGCGCTCACTATCTAGACATTTATATCAGCTGGACTCTTCCTGCCTCTGCCTCTCAAGTGCCAGGATTACAGGCAGGAACTACCATGCTTGGCAATCCTGACACTTGAAGCTGTAGGCTAGACCAGCAGAGGTAACGCTGACTGACTACAAGCCTCATGCTAGGTGCTATGTCAAATATTTTGCTTCCATTATTTCCTTGCTTCTCACAATTTGCCTTGCAAGTTTCCATTTCTATCGCCGCCCTAGCATTGATGGCTCTGGGAGGAGAGGCACTGCCCAGGACCACACTCGGTAAATATTGGATCCAGCGGTTGAATGCAGGAGGCTGGCTCCTGGCGTCTGGAGTGTGGCAAGGAACACGGAATCATGATCTCAGGTGCAGCTCTGGTGGTCTCTTGAGGGGCTACCAGGACCAGGGAGGTCCAAATCAGAGGCTGACAGTGCTTAAGAATTTCTACAGATGGGGGACACTGAGATCTAGGAGAGGGAAGCAAGGGGCAGTCTAGCAGGGTCTCTGGGTAAGGGGTGTGTATGTGTGTGAGAACTTAAATGTGGTCCCAAACACCTAGACTCTGTGAGCTGTTCCTGGGCTGCTCAATAAAAGCACCCTGGCTGGTGAAAACAATGTCATCTTATGTGCACCTGCTAGGGGGGGGGGGAGAGAGAGAGAGAGAGAGAGAGCACTAGCGCAAGAGCGCGCACCAGATATGTGAACAGTCTGGGTGGGGCAGGGAAGAGAACTGGGCTGAAATCACAGGTTCATGTGAAAGGTGAGAAAGACTGCAAAGCACTTTCTGAGGCCCCTGGGCCCATGGAGCTGAGATATTGGGGAAACCCTGATGATCCAGAACAAGGACCCTCCATCCACACCTAAAAACACCTGTCCCTACCTCTGACAGACCTGCTGGGCATCCTGGCCATGGCAGTCCTCCAGGAGTGCTCCAGAGGTGGAGGAAGCCCTGTAGCCTCTCTGGAGGTCTTGTTAGCAGAGGCACTCCCATGGAGATTGGAGGGGCCAGGCCTCTGAGACTAGGCGGGGTGGACTCTGAACCAGTGTTTGCTTGTCTGCTACCTTCTGTGAAGGAAGTGCTATCCCAGGACCTGAGTTATGGCAGGGAGCAAGCAGATGGAAATGGGTTCCTGCCTTCTGTTTGCAGGGGAGGGGGTGGGGGATGGGGGAAGGGGCAACAGCCAAGGAAGGGTTTAGAAACTGCATGGTATGCTGAGCACCAGTGGCTCACACCTGTAATCCTAGCAACTCAGGAGGCTGAGATATGAGGATTGTGGTTCAAAGCCCAGGTAGGAAAGGCCCTGACATTTTTTTTTTTTTTGGTCCAGTCGTGGGCCTGAACTCTGGGCCTGGGCGCTGTCCCCCAGCTCTTCAGCTCAAGGCTAGCGCTCTATCACTTGAGCCACAGTGCCACATCCGGCTTTTTTCTTTTTGCTTATGTGGTGCTGAGGAATCGAACCCAGGGCCTTAAGCATGCAAGGCAAGCATTCTACCACTGAGCCACCTGCCTAGCCCCCCCCCCCCGAAACTCTTATTTCCAATTAAACCACCAGAAAACTGGAAGTGGCACCGTGGCTCAAGTGGTAGAGCACTCACCTTAAGCTGAAGAGCTCAGGGACAGCGCTCAGGCCCAGAGTTCAAGCCCTATGACTGACCAAAAAAATTAAAAAAGAAAAGCAACTACATGTACACAGTATGCCAGTGATAGGAATATGGAGAGAAATCCAGTCAAGAAGTTGACAGGATGAATGTACACATAAAAATGGAGTCACTTGGTCTGGGAATGTGGCTTAGTGGTAGAGTGCTTGCCTAGCGTGCATGAAGCCCTGGGTTTGATTCCTTGGTATCACATACACAAAATAATGAAACAAGCAAAATTAAAAAGAAAGAAAGAGAAGAAAAAAAATCTTAAAAAAAATAGTGACTGGGACCTCCAAGAGAAGGTGGCATTAGGCAGAGGCAGAAGAAGCGAGAGTGACCGTAGAGAGCAGAACCAAGGCTGGGAGCTGGCCCTGGCCTCCCTGGGCTGCAGACCCTCAGGGCAGGGCTGGCCAGTGCTCTGGGATGAGGGTGGAGGACAGACTGAGGGTGGGCCAGGCTTCCTTCGGGGAGATGCTGGCTGGAGAGAAGGCTGGGGACAGCCTTGCCACCCTGGGACTAGATGGCGTGCCCCAGGGAAGAGCGACCAAGGACAACGGGGCCTTTCAAGCGCCCAGAAAGGCCAGAGGGACCTGGGGGAGAGTATGGTGCTTAAGGGCTAGGGTCACCGGCATCTCTGCCAGGATGTGCCCACAGAACTGGCAGCCTGAGTATCCAGGGAGGGGCAGGGTTGTCCCAAGATGGGCTGTTTCAGTGGGAGGGGGCCGGTGCCTGCCTTGGAGGGTATCTGGGGAGATGAGGAGCAGGACTAGCACAGCAGGGCTTAGGCAGTGACCCCATGTCTGAACTTTCTGAGCTCACCTACTCAGGGAAGCTGTAAGTCCCCCCCCCCCCGCCCCCCTCCAACCCTGCTGCAATCCTGAGGACTTAAATGTTTTCAAGCATACTTCCATGGGACAAGCCCTGGGGTTGGATTTCATTTCTGGCTCCAACCAACCACGGCTGTGTGACCCCAGGCAGGTCATTTAACATCTCTGCATTTCCGGCTTCCTCTTTTATAACAGACTATCTAACTTGTGGGGAGAAGAGGGGTTCAGCCAGGTATTGGCCAGGCCTGAGCCCAGGGCCCCGTGCTAGTGAGCACTGTCAACTTGTGCTTCCTTCCTCCGGGGACTCTTAGTTCTCTGATTTCTCAATTAGATACCTGATGAGACCTGGGAGCAGGCTCTGAGGTTGAGCATGAGGTCTCAGAACATGTAGCCTTGGTGAGCCTGGAACATGCAACCACTCTGCCTCAGTCTCCTTCATGCTGGGATTACAGGCATGCACCATCACGCTGACCTCTGTAAGGCACATCATTTACCATTTCCTCGGTCCTCAGTAGCCACTTAGTTGCTGAGCCTTTGCTTCAGCCGCTTTGTGCTCATTGGGGTAGTGAGAAGAGAGGGCAGAAGACAAAGTTCACATGTGCATGGGATACAAGGGAGTGGCCGGCCCTCCCCTTGGGCTGCAAGTTGAGTGGACAGAGGAGCAGCAGCCAGAAAGCCACTCCCTGGGGTTCGAACAGCACCACCATCCAACCACACAGGCTCCAGGGAGGCTAGTGATTGTGGGGCTGCAGCCCCAGGCAGGGAGGGGGAGCTGCCCAGCTGGCCAGAGCCCTCAGGCCGAGGGGGCTACAGCACAGGAGTTTAAGTCCTAGCCCTGGTCACCCTGGGCCAGTCTTGCCTCCTCTAGGGTCCCCAAGAGGCCCCAGTGACAGAGGACAGCACCTTCTTGGAGTCCCTCACGCGGCTGTCATTCCGATCAAAGTCTCACAAGCAGCCCGCATTCCCGGTGCAAGCAAGCAGGGTGTAAGTAAATAAATACTCTACATATGAAAGACGTTAGAATCACAAATGGCATTTCTGCCTGGAGCTATGTCGGAGTGTGAAGAACTCTCACCAGCACTCAGCAGGCCTGGGTTCTCACCCCAGCGTGGCATCCCCAGCTTGGTGAGCCCAGGCCAGGCCCCTGCCCTCCCAGACATAGCCTGAAGCCTGGGTAGGCATCAAGCTGGTTTGGGAGGGCATTTATGAGTTCTGCCAGAATTGGGGATGAAGAAGGGACTCTGGGCATGGCTGTGAGGCCTTGAGTTAACTCCCTTTCCCTCTTTGGATTCAGTTCCCTCCGAGAAATCGAAGTTTGTACCTGGAGGCTTGGGGTGGGAGAGCAGGGAGGAGAAGGAAGGATGGGGGGGGGCGTGGAGACAAAGGGCCCTGGGGAAGGGGCGCCCCAGCTGGGTGGGGAGGAGGCCAGTGGGACCTGGGCCAGCTGTCACAGAGCAATGAAAATCTCTTAACCACACGGGATTGTTAACGGCTCCCAAATCCTGTTGTACCACAGGCTTAGGAAGGCTTAAACTGTTAAATGCATAAACTTCCTCAATAAACGGGGCCCTGTTCTTCACCAGATCCGGGGCCCCAGCCAGATGAAAAGAGAGGCTAGAGGGAGGAGGACTTCCCCAGCTGTTCAAGGCCCGCTGCAGTGCCCTGGAGGCAGGCCAGTCCAAACCTGTAACTGGAGGAAAAGAGGGGGGGGTCTCTCAAGCTTAGGGGAGCCAGTGTGAGAAAAGAGAAGGCAGCTCAGGGCTCCAGGGTTTGCAGGCCTTGGCTCACATCCTGCCCTTCCTAGCTGGGTCACTTTGGGGCAGCAGCTAAGCCTCTCTGGCCTCAGTTTCCTGGTCTGTAAAATGGGTACGACTGTACCCTAGCCTGCAGGGAGATGCCACATGTCCAGAAGAAATCCAGTGTGGGAGGTGTGGAAAGCCCAGAAGCCAGTGTCTGTCTCCTCACTTCCTAAGTTGAGGGCGGGGGTACACGGGGAAGGGGGGTGCCACGGGGAAGGTGCTGGGTGTGGGCAGTAGGGTGCGCTTCTCTCTGGCCAGAGTCTGGCAGTGCGGGCTTCCTTCCCCGGGGTCTCACATGGACCTACTCCTCACCACGGAGGAGCCTGCTCATGCCTCTCCAGACAGGAAAAGACTGGTCCTTCGAGGCCCAGATGCAGGCCCCCCTTTCCCCCAAGGCCTCTTCTGGGAGTCCCGGTACGTGAGGCCCTCCCGCTTTGTCAGGAGGTGCTTGGCCAGTTTTTGTCAAACTTGTGGCTTCTGCCATCTCTAGGTCATCTCAGTCACCAGTGGTGGTCAGGGTGGGGTCCAATGCCCCTATTTCTCAGATAAGAAACCAAGACTGGTCAGTCTATAGGCTCTTCAGGATGGAGGCTGGATATATTCCATTCCAGCAAGTTAGAGAAAACCAGACTTCAATTCTGCTTCGGAGACTCCGTGCTGTGTGGCCTTGGGCACAGGACTTATCATTAGTGAGGTGGAGCTACTGAGACCACTAGAACTGGGTGCTGGTGGTTCATGCTGATCATCCCAGCTGCTCAAGGCGGTAGGGATGTGAAGACTCGAGTTCTAAATCCGCTTGGACAGACAGATCTGAGTGTCTCTTATCTCCAATTAACCAGGCACACCCTGGACTGGAGGTCCAGTTCAAGCTCCTTGAGGGGAAAAAGCTAGGCAAGATCACGGGGGCCTTGAGTTCAAGTCCCAGTACTGGGGGAAAAAAAAAATTCAAGAGGACAACGGCATGTCCCCTGTGGGACGGGGCTGGCACACAGGGAGGCGGGAGGCACGCTGTCCTCCCCTCCCAGCCCTGCCTGCCTCCTGCAGCCTTTATCAGTGGTGGAAATGGCGCCCAGGGAGCTTCCGGGCCTCCTCCTCCCCGTGGCTGTACCCTGTCTGGAGTCAACAGAAAAAAACACACCTTTTTTTGACTAATTTCTCCTCCTGCCCTTGTGTTCCCAGGTCTCCTAGGAAATGACTCTTCCATCAAGAAGGCTTCCAGCTCTCTCTCCTCTTTCCCAAAGGCCCCAGACTAGTGGGAAGCTCTAAAGACTGGAACATACTACATGCCAGGCCAGTAGTATCCGAGTGAAAAACGAACACACCCTTAGAAGGATATAAAGCCAAAATTATCCACTATTTCCTTCCCAGACCACTAAGAACATGAAGACAAGAGAGAATCGTCAAGACTCATCAGGACCCAGATCCTTCCCATTCGGCTGACTTGGAGCGGAGGGAAGACTCAGTGAGCCCAGCCCTGCCAGGAGCACCTACCGTGGCTACCTCAGGGCTTTTGCATGGCCTCTTCTTCATCTGGTAAATGCTCACTCACATCCCACTGGAGTGGTCCCTCATCTAAGAAGTCTTGTTGCCCCCTCCCACCCCCCTGGCAGATACAATCTGCTTCCACAGACCCTGCCTGTCCCCTTACACCTTCGCTGCCCATGAAGTGTCAGTCAGCCTCTCTAGATCAGTGTTCTTGGAGGCAGGAGCCATGATAGATATTTCCAAGGACTCTTGGTGTTAGGCATCTAAGAGGCACCCAGTGTGGGGGTCAAACCCTAGCCCTCTGTGAAGACATCTCTATCCCCACAAAACCTCAGGAAAACCAAAGGCTGATGTCCATTGACTGTGGGATGGACAGACGGATGGAGGGACCCCTGGATGGGTGGGAAAGAGGAGGGGAGGGGTGGGCATGGAACTCTGGACGGTTTGAGTGCCTTGGCCAGAGTCCCTGTCCAACCCCCAACCCTTTTCCCCAAAGGCTGGTCTGTGTGGTCTCAGCCTGACCTAAGCCTGGGGGTCTGGAAAGGCCGGGCGTCTCTCCTCCCACCCAGCATTCCAACCCTCACACGCGCCCTCTCCCCAGCCAGCGCGGGCTCTGCCAGCTGGCAGCCTCCCTCCTCCTCACCCCTGCTGGGCGCGGCCCACCCCCACAAACTCCCCCAGTCACATCTGGACCTCTGGTCCAGCCTTTGAGGGCAGAGCCGGGGCCCGAAGCAGGGTGGGAAGGAGGCCACCCCCAGGCTGATCGAGGATCCCATCCTGAAGGCATAGAGAAGACCCCCTGGCCCAGGGGTCCCCTCCCTCCCTTGGCTGGAGGAGTGGAGGATTCTGGGAATAAAGCAGAAAACAAAGGCATGGGCTTAGTGATGGCCCCTGCTGGTGAGCGGGTGGGGAACTGGCGCGGGCAGGCAGCAGCGGGAGGGGGCCTTTCTGTGGGGCAGTCTGGCAATGTGTGTCCAAAGCTGTTAAAGCAAGTCCATGCCCTTTGACCTCACAGTTCCAGGCCTGGAAATGTATCCGAAGCAGATACAAGCAGGGAGGCAAAGTCAGAAGAGCCGTGCACTCTCCCAGTGTTTAAGATGGCAAAACACTGCAGGCTGATCAATAGCGAATACAGTTCCTCATGAAACTCCAAGAGCCTCCCAAAATGATGCTGTAGCTAACAGGACATGGGAAGATGTCTGTGAAATACACACGACGGTCCTCAGACTGTGGTGGCAGGGCTTGCTTTGCATGCAAGGCCCTGGGTTCTATCCTCATGGGGGAATGGGGGGACATAAACAAAACAAACAACCACAACCCCTCATGTCATTTTAACAGCTTTTTTCTTCTTTAAAAAAAAAAATCAAGGACTGGGAAGGTGGCTCAGTGGTAGAGTGCTTGCCTTGCATGAGTGAGGCCCTGGGTTTGATTCCTCAGCACCATGTAAGCAGAAAACGCCAGAAGCGGGCACTGTGTCTCAAGTGGTAGAGTGCTAGCCTTGAGCTGAAGAGCTGAGGGACAGCAGCACCCAGGCCTAGAGTTCAAACCCAACAACTCATAAAAACAAAAGCAAAACAAAACAAAAACTATTCTTGGGGCTGAGGTATAAAATCCTGGAAGTGGAGCTATGGCTCAAGTGGTAGAGTACTAGCTTTCAACAGAAAGAGCTAAGAGACAATTCCCAGGCCCTGAGTTCAAGCCCCAGACCTGGCACAAAAGAAAAAACAAAACAAAACATAAAACTCATTAGGAATAAATTTAAAAAGAAAACAGCAATAAAACCAAAGATGAGTTCATAAGTCCTTGTTCTTATTTTCCTAACACTTTTCCAGGCATCTGCCTTTTACCATAGCTTGTCTGAGCCACCAGTCCTGCAGATGAGCAAACAAAGGCGGAAGGTCAGTTATCACCCCAGGATCACACAGATAGATAGAGGCAGCATTACAGTTTGAGACCAGGTCTCTAAAGCCAAGCTCATGGAGAGATCAGGGCTGGGCAGAGAGCAAGGCTGGGGCTGCAGGGCAGGGCTGGAAGAAGAAGGGAGGCAAAGCCAGCAGCTGTGAACTGGGGAGTCCTGGCTGGGGCCAGAGAGTCAGCATGTGTGTGCAGCCTCCCATGCTGGCATACAGCCCCTCGGCCCAGCCAAACACAACACTACAAGCTCCATTACTTGCTGTGTGGAAGGCCTGCAGCCATCACAATGACTGGACCTGCCTACCGTCCTTTGCAGATGTGAGTGGGGGAAAGGGAGAGGGTCCCAAAGGTGGCTCGGCTGAGGCTTCCGCTGGGCAGGGGCTGAAGTGGGAAAGGGGAAGCCAGGTGAGATAAGGAAGCAGGTACAGCTTGGAGAAACTGAGGCAGCGTTACTGTATTATGGCCTGAGGTGGGAGATTCAGAGAGGGAAGGCCCCATGGATTGTGAGTCCGGAGGTGAGGAAGCAATAGACGTCTCCAGAAAGAAGCCTTCACTAGCAGATGCATGGCTGGCAGGGGCCCAGATTGGACACTAAATTACCCCTTACCCCTAGGACCAGCCACCTGGCTGGGTGCATGCCATCTGCCACAGCAGGGCTTTATGGATGTGGTCCTCTCTGAGATCTCCTGTTATGCAGGGTTCCCTGCTTCATCCATCAGTCTCTTTTTGCTCATTCATTTCTCTCCTGTCATTCCCATCTTCCCACCCAGACTAAAAAACTCAGGGAAGGCAGCAACACATCCATCTGCCCTGCCCACTTCTGTATGGCCCAGACCTGGGATGTGCTGGCTCTGGGTAGGTTCTCAACATACACACTGGGTCCAGGGCTGACTGGCATATAGTAGCTACTCAGTGTGTGGTTGGCTTCTCCCATAGTGCCTTGCACACCACAGATACCAAAGGAAGTGGGGCAGATTGACTCAGTTTAGCCCTTAGTTTCATAAATGGGGTAGTGTATGGGGAACTAGCCAGCCTTTGTTGATTCTCTCTCTCTCTCTCTCTCTCTCTCTCACACACACACACACACACACACATATCACACCAGGATTTTCTTTCCCCTCTACTCACCCCTCCCTGCTTGCCCAGGAGGCTCCATCCAGCCTTAGTTTCTCTAATCTATATTAGCAAACCAACATGTTTTTTTCCTGTTAAGTTGTGCTTGGCTGTGAAGTGGACCTCTCTGGAGCAGTCCTCTCAAGAGTCTGCCTCGTGTCCTCTCCCACCCTTAGGGTGGGGTTGGGCTGTGGTCTTCCCCTTGGACTCAAATTACCAGCCCTCCACAGCCTGCAGGACTCTTGTTGGAGCTATCCAGTCTGGGTAGCTGTCACAGGCCAGAGCAGCTGTGGGGTCCTTCTGTGCTCTCTGACCCTAAATGACCCCAGGTGCAGCCAGTAGCTGGCTGGGTTGGCCATAGGCCTCGGACTGGCTGTCAGGCCTAGGGTTAAAGGAGCAGAGGGATATGGGGCTGAGCACGAGGCACCAGTGCCAACGCATCCGCAGTATGCATGGGGAGAGCTGGGACCCCGAAACCCAAGGCCTCAGCTCCAGGCCTTCTCCATTTCAGCTGCTGTGAATTCCCCTCCCCAGTGTGGGCTGAATGTGGAGTTTCTTTGAATAAAGCGGATATGGCAGAAGTGAGGCGAGGCCGCTTCTGAGATCACAGTATACAAAGATGGTGGCTTCTGTCTTAGGTGCTCTCTCTGGGCAAGTGACTTCACAGGCAAGAGGCGTGCTGATAGCCATAGACAGGACCACTCAGAGAACATGGTCAGTCTTCCTGTGACATCCCAGCCCCAGCCCATAGCTGCCTAAGGCCACATAAGACTGAGCCGTGGTTTTCCACCCCAGCCACATGTAGAGTCCCAGCATTCAGGAACCATGAGACAGTCAGGGTTTGCCGTTCATTTCCAGCTGCTTGGGGTGCCTTGTTAAATAAGCATCATGAGAATTATGAATACACTCCCTCAGTGACATTGCTTCAAAAATCCATCCTCAAGCCTTTGGTCTCCAAAGGAGGCCAAGCTGACTCCTGTTCTCATGCCTCAGACACACAGATCACACTCCAGGAGCCCTGGGCTACCCACACGACACATCCCTCATCCCAGTGACTCAGTGCCAATGTCCCCTCCTCTGGAAAGCCTTCTCTCACTTTTGGTGCCAATCTCAGTCCCTATGAAAACGAGCTCAGCACTTGTTCACCTTTGTTCGTGGCTGGGATGTGGCTCAGCAGTACAGCCCTTGCTTAGCGTGTATGAGGTCCTGGGTCTATCTCCATCACCACAAAAAAAAAAATCAATAGGGCTGGGAAGGTGGCTCAGTGATAGAGTGCTTGCCTTGCATGCATGAGGCCCTGGATTTGATTCCTCAGCACCACATAAGCAAAAAAGAAAAAAAAGCCGGAAGTGGCGCTGTGGCTCAAGTGGTAGAGTGCTAGCCTTGAGCTGAAGAGCTGAGGGACAGCACCCAGGCCCAGAGTACAGGCCCCACGACTGGACCCCTCCCCCCCAAAAAAGAAAAAGAAAAAAGAAATCAATATAAAATAATAATAACAGAATCTGTTACCTTCCCCAAGAAACCAGCCCTTTTTGCCAGAGTCCCCATTTCTTTCTCAAGCTGGACATCCCTATGACCTCTGACTCCTCCCTGCCTGGCTATCTTCCTATCCTACCCATTTCCTTAGCAATATAGTCCCTGGTCATGCCTTTCCCTCAGCCAACATGGCCATACCCCAGTGAGAGCCGCCCTCATCTCAAGATGCTGCTGCAACTACTTCCCTACAGGCCAGTGCTTCTGGTCTCAACACACCCCATTCACCAATCCAGGATCTGGAACACACCGCCTGCTGCCCCTACTGTCTCAGGAGGCTGGAGGGAGGAGGCTTCCATAGAGAGGCTAGACTGAGGCTGGGTGGTTAATACAATAGCATCCCCGGACTATACTTTCCCTGGCTCCCCACGGCCTCTAGAACAAGGTCCAAAGGCTTCACCTGGCATTTGGGGTACCCAAAGATCTGACCCCCCAGCCTTGGATTCCAGTGGAGAGAGCAAGAGGAAATGGCATGGAAATCTTCAAATCTTCCCCATAATTCCCACCACGATGGCTCATACTGCTCAAGGCTGGGCCTTGTACATAGCATCTCATTTAGGTGCCACTTATTAAACACTTCTGGTGTGCCAGTATCCGCTGTACATATTCTACATGTCTTAAGGTCTCAAGTCCTCACACTAACTACCCAGTGAAAGAGGGTTTTGTACATGGCCAAGGCCACATGGCTGATAACTGGCTGGACTGCAGTTGGAAGCCAAGCCTTGTTGTCTTCACAACTTTCTTACCACCTCCAGAAGCTCTTAAATTAGCAAACTACTTCAAGATTCCTTGCCATGGCAAGCACTGCTCGTCGATGTAACACGTTCCCTAAACTAATCAGCTGGCAAAGTGGTTAAGAAGACAAGGTTTGAATCCTACTCCCTGGGTAGGAATCCCAGATGGGCAACATATTCTCCATCTGACCTCTCTGGGTCTTGATTTTTTCCTTTTCCCTTGGAGGGTTCTGGTAAGAATTGAGTGACTGATGTCCTATTAGTGCTTGGAACATAGTAAGAGAGATTGTTGGGATGCCTGGGTCACAGTGAGAGGGTCCCTTCTTCCCCTTTGGAGGTGACCATTGGAATGAGCAGAGGATTGAGGCCACTCCAGATGTCCAATCTGCCATTCTCTCTCATTCCTTCTGTCCTGACACACAGTGGCTTCCCCAGTTGGTCGTCTCCCGGTGTGAGGAGAACCAAGTTGACCCATGATGGGCAAGTAGCATTGAACAAGAAATAAACACACTGTTTTGTTATTTCAGCTCATCCTGGCTTATACTGGCTGATAAGTTAGACAAGCTCAATAAATGCTAACACCTCCATAGGATTTATTATGATACTCATTCTTCTTAAGCAAGATCCAGATCATTCTTGTATGTGAAGAAGAAAAAAACCACCGTCGGCTATCAGAAGCAATCACCATAATTAAAATGAAAAAACTTTCATCTTCATACCAATCTAAGACATCTGGTATACCTCTGGTCACACATGCAAAGCCCACACACAGCTCAGGACGTGCTATGTAAGAGTCCATACAGTGGGTTTGGAAACTCTGTTAGAGGGAGCCTCAGGGTCAATTCCAGGCCTCACCAGCCCAAGCCCTAGCTGACAGGCCTGAGCTGTAGTCAATACCAAGTGTGTTCATTTGCAGGACCCTACCCCATCCCACCCCACCCACTCTGTCCCCTCGTAGGCCTTACCTCGGCAGACGGTGCCATTCTCCACGGCCTCGAAGCCTGCTCTGCACATGCAGCGCCCGATGGGCACCAGCCACTCGCCGTCCCCATTACAATAGAGCTTGATGGGCACATCCACTTCTTCAGCATTGGCTATGCAGCTGCCCCGGGCAGCCACCAGCGATGTGCTCTCAGCCCCGGACAGCGTCTCCTGGAAGATGGCCCCATTCTGGATGACGCGGGGACACTTGCGGTAGAAGACACGCACAGCAATGAGGGACATGCAGCCCCCATAGTCCTGGAAGGCCAGGTAGAAGCCGCTGCGGGACACAGGTCCAAAGCTCCGCACCTCGGTGTTGATTTTCATGACCCGGCCCCCGAGGTCCACCTGGGAGAAGCTCTCGTCGGCCGCAATGGTATCCACCTTCACCCACGGGTTCTCCATCCAGCTGGGGAAGGTCTTGGTGGCCGAATCGAAGTCAGCCTCATAGTAGTAGAGGTTGAAGGTCTCCTTGCAGGAGCCGGGCACACTGGGGATGCTGCTGCAGTCCCGAACGGAGAACTTCATCTCCACGTGGATGCGGTGAGCACCCCGGCGCCGGATAAACTTTGTCCGTAGCCAGTTGTTCTGGCTCGACTCAAAGACATTGCACACCTGGTACGTGCGGATGGTGTTCATGTTTTCATCGTAGCCGCTCACCTCTTCCCACTGTGGGTGAAATGCCAGTCAGGTGGGGGAGGTTAAGGGGCTCAGCCTCCTGCCAATGTATGTCTGTCTAAGGGAGGAGGCACCTTTGGGATCGTCCAGTCTGATAATGGAGGGAGTTCTCAGTCTGACAGGGATCTGAGATGTAGCCTTGACGCTGAGGAATTTCCTCATCTAACAGCTGACACACCAATCAGATGGGAAAGACATGTGACCTGATCTTGGGTGTTCCATTAGCCACCATGAGAGACCTGTCCGGATCTGCTCATCTAATAAAAGAGTCAAAGATTCAGGCCCCTCTTACCTGGAAGAGGAAACTGGGAGACCCTGGCCCATAGGGAGCCCCTTCTGACGGAAGAAGATGGTTTGTGATGGGGGATGCAAACCTCCTGCCCTCTGGGAGCTCCGGTCTGACTCTAGAGATACAGCCTTTGCCTGCGGGGGATTCCCAGTCTGACCCAGGAAGACTTTTTTTTTTTTTTTAATTTGTACCAGTACTAGGGCTTAAACTCAGCACCTGTTGATCTCAGTTCACTTTTTGCTCAAAACTGATGCTCTACCACTTAAGCCATACCTCCACTTCCAGCTTTTTGCTGATTAATAGGAGATAAGAGTCTCCTAGAGGCCTGGTGCTGGTGGTTCATGTCTGTAATCCTAGCTACTCAGGAGGCTGAGATCTGAGGATCACAGTTCAAAGCCAGCCTAAGGAAGGAAAGGCCATAAAACTCTTATCTCCAATAAACCACCAGAAAACAGGAAGTGGTGCAGTGGCTCAGGTGTTAGAGCACTAGCCTTGAGGGACAGGGCCCAGGCCCAGAGTTCAAGCCTCACAACTGACCAAACAAACAAACAAACAAAAAACCTCTCTTAGACTTTTCTACCTAGACAGGATTCACTTCCCTAAGCAGTGAGGATTACAAATGAGTCACCAGTGCCTGGCTAAAGACAATTCCAAACCCCTTGACACCTCTCCCAGCCCTCCTTTCCCCACCCCTGCTGACCCAGGGCGATAGCACAGTCAGGGTCCTTTCTCGGGGAGCCCGCTGCTCTCCTGCCTGAGGAAGATGCCTCAGCATCTCCCTGTGTCCCAGGCTGGGTGACCCCAGCCCAGCCAGCAGCAGCTGTGGAGTTTCCTGATGTCTGGGCTGGCGCTGGGAAGATGGGAAGGGTGCTGGCCCGTGTGGTCCCTGCACTGCAGACTCACTGACAGAGCTTATCCTCATGGCTCAGCCTTTGCTTGACTCTGTGCCTTGTCTTAATTGCTTTTGTTTGGTTTGTGATGGTTGAGGAGGAAGCCAGGGCCTTGTGCATGCTAGGCAAGCCTCTAAGGCTCAGTCAACACTCCCAGGCCTCAAACAACTTTGCTTGACCTCACTACAGCTGTCCCCTAGCTGCCTGGTGCATTCACCAATTTTCCCCTGGGCCTTTGGGGGGCATTTGGCCCCTTGGTCTGGTCCCCTAGTGTCTCAGAGAACTTGCAGGCCCTCTCCTCTCCTCCTGTGTACCCCTGGCATGAGGCTGGATATACCTGGGCCAAATCCAGGAGGGGTCAGGCCAGAAAGGGTTGAAGAGGTAGAGACCAGACAAGGGGGATTCCTGACCCAGCTGCCCAACGCAGCCTGTCACGTGCTTGTCCATACTGCCTTGGAACACAGAACTGCTAATTAGACACGGAGCCTTGGATAAGTCATCAGCCCTCCCTCTTTCTCTCTCTCTGGACCTCTGTTTCCTCAGTTTCCAAATGTGACCAGGGGGATCGCAAGTGATGGGAGAGGTGTCACTCTCCTGGGAATATTCTTTGTCCTTTGGCCACTCAGCTTCTCTGGGCTGATTCTTTGCAGGGCTGAGTGGAGGCTGCTGGCTTGGGGAGGCTGGAGGCTGCACTAGGTGAGTGCATGCGCAGAAGGCCAAGCGGGGCCGGCCTCCACCTCAATGGCAGCTCTGAGGCTCCCTACATTGCATTTAATTTTTTTTTTTTTTGGTGGCACCATGTGACAAAGTCAGCCCCTTGTTACAATCGCTGCTCTTCTTCAAAACTTAATTAGAGCACTTAATTAGAGCACTCTGCCTTTCTCCCCTCTCTCTAATTAACATGTGGAGGCCCTGCAGCCCAAACACCCCAAATAATTGCGTCCGGGGGCCCTGCAGCCCAGCCTGGCCTCATTACTGGCAGGGTGGGGCTCTGGGCCCAGCCATCTTCCCAGATGGAAAATTGGTGACAAGAAAGAGCCATAGAAAGAGGCCTGACCCTGAGGCCCTGCCTATTGAGATTGAGGCCTGGGGAAGGGGGGGGGCGGTATGCAGCTCCCTGGAGCTGCAGCTGAGGAGCTGGGGTGGAGGGAAAGGGTGAATCGGGCATGGAGTCCTGGGCCCTCCCCAGATACCAGAGGGAAGAGGACTGAACATTCAGTTGATGACAATGATGATGGTGATTATTATTATTGCTAGCTATTCTATTGGGCCCAACCTATCCCAGGCTTTATATTAGATGCTATGCAAGAGAACCTCACAGGAAAGTATTGTTATCAATGTCATAGATGAGGACACCAAAGCTCAGCCAGCTGAAGGAAACAGCCCCACCCCAGCTGTCCTTGCTGGAGAGTAGCATTGGGACAGCATTTAGAAGCGTCTGTGTCTGACCCACATGCTCTGTGCATGCAAGTTCTAGGAAGAAAAAGAGTTGCAAATTGTGCCTGAGCATGTCCTCAAAGAGCTTATAGCACAGACATGCAGAGGAAAGGCCCAGAGAGAACCTAGTTACAGCTCTAGACACCAGCCAGAGCCCCAGCTGGGTAGGGGTCAGTGGCAGCGTGCTTGCCCAGCATCGTAGGAGGCTCTGTGTTCTATCTGCAGCTCCAAGCAAACCAAACCTGGCACCTCTCTGAGCTTTGGTTTCTTTCAGAGAGGGATGATTAGAGGCGATGTGTACAAGGGTGCTTGTGCTCGATACTATCAGACACAGAATGGGCACTTGGCAGGTGATGGTTAGCTTTCCTCATCTGAAACAGGGCCCTTGTGAGTACCTACTTCTCCGCCTTGTCCTGAGGATTCCCCAGGATAAAGGCTGAAAGCATCCAGCACGTTGTCATGGCAACGGGTACACTCTCAATAGTAGGGGATTGAGAGGGTGGGGCTGTGAGATGTCTGGCTTTGAGCCCTCAAGGAGGGGGAAAGGGGCTGAAATGTGAGGGGATATGCAGACCTCACAGCGGAGCCAAAGGAATCCTAGTGGATCAAGAAGGGTCAGGGGACCACTGACTCACCCCTGATGAGGGATGCACCATCCAGCCCAGCTCAGCTGTTGCTGTAGTGGAGTCCATCAACGTTTCTGTGGAGAAAGCGAAGAGTCAACACTTGCCCCGCCTCCCAGTGCTGTCAATCATTTGGCCCAGATCCTAAGACCCGCTCCCGTCCAGGTCCTCCCTACAGAAGCCAGCCTTCTTCCATCGCTCAAGCTATCCCCTGGCTCTCTAATCTTAGACCCCAACTCCTCATCCGAGGTCTCACCCACTCCACAACCTAACCAATCTCTGGGTTCTAGTTCTTGGTTCTGCCTCTCTAGGCCTAACTCCAGCATGGTCAACCCTGCTCCACATCCTGCCAATCACTCTTAAAAAAATCGCAGGGCGCTGGTGGTTCACGCCTGTAATCCTAGCTACTCAGGAGGCTGAGATCTGAGGATGTCGGTTCAAAGCCAGCCCGGGCAGAAGAGACCGTGAGACTCCTATCTCCAATAAACCACCAGGAAACCGGAAGTGGCGCTGTAGCTCAAGTGGTAGAGCGCTCGCCTTGAGCTGAAGAGCTGAGGGACAGCGCCCAGGCCCAGAGTTCAAGCCCCACGACCGACCAAAAAAAAAAAAATCAATCCTGCAGGGCTCACACCTGTAATCCTAGCTACTCAGGAGGCTGAGATCTGAGGATCATGGTTCAAAGCCAGCCTGGGCTGGATGAGACTCTGACCTCCAACAACCACCAGGAAACCAGAAGTGGCACTGTGGCTCAAGTGGAACAACGCTGGCCTTGAGCTGAAACACTGAGGGACAACGCCAGGCCCAGAGTTCAAGCCCAATGACCGACCAAAACAACAACAACAACAAAATAATATCACTTTTTTTTCTTTTTCCTTTTCCCTTCCTTCCTTCCTTTCTTCCTTCCTTTCTTTCTTCCTCCCTCCCTCCCTTCCTTCCTTCCTCCCTCCCTTCCTTCCCTCCCTCCCTTCCTCTCTCTCTTTCTCTTTTTGTTGGTCATGGGGCTTGAACCTGGCTTGACACCTGGGTGCTGTCCCTGTGCTTTTTCCATTCAAGGCTAGGCTAGTGTTCTGCCACTGTAAGCCACAATGCCACTTCTGATTTTATGGTGGTTAATTGGAGACAAGAGTTTTACAGACTTTCCTGCCCAGGCTAGCTTCAAGCCTCGATCCTCAGATCTCAGCCTCCTGAGTAGCTAGGATTATAGGTAGGAGGCACTGGCACCCAGATCTTCCCATTACCTCTTAAATACTGGCTTTTCTTGTAGTTTCCTAGATAAGTTCCAGGGAGCCCACCACCAAACCTTCAAACTTTTACGTTGAATTTGGGTTATCTGTTACATGTTTCTGTTTACAATAAAGGATCTTTAAAGGGGCCCAGCCCCCTGAACCCCATTAGTTTCCCTCTGGCACATCACATTCCCAGCCCTAGGACTGAATTGCAACACACTGAATAGGTTTTAATGAACTCCTCCCAAGCATCCACTTAACAAATATATCCTGAACCCATTATGGACTAGGAAAAAAGTATGGTGACTAGATAGATCCTACTAGGGAGTAGTGTAGGGGTGGGGGGAATGGAGACAAGGCCTGAATAAAAATGAGAGTAGGGGGAGAGACTAGGTCACACTTTGACAGCCAACTAGCGCAGTAAGCGGGTGGATTGGAGGAGGCCTGCTTATTGCTAGGTGCCCAGCGCAGGCATCACAAATCAATCTCCATACGCCGGAACCCCAGAATGCTTCTCATCAGAAAAGGAAGGTCATCCACTGAGGCACTAACCCCTGGTCTGGCCCAACAGCCTCCAAGTGAAGAGGACAGTGGGGGAAGATCTGGGCAAGGTTGCCTCTTAACTTGTACCTTTCTAGGCATGTGAACCAATCATTCTGATAGTCTGGGCTGGATGCGCTAGTGCCAAGAGACTGGGGGCAGGCTGCCCAGTGTCCAGGCTGCTGAGATCCAAATGGGAGGTCATGAGGGTAGCAACTCTGGCGGGGCAGTGGAGGTGGAGGGCGGGGAGGGAGGAAGCATTTGGATAGAGGTGACCCCAGTCAGACCTGAGAGCTGACAAAAAGCGCTCTGTGACCGCCCGCGGCTTGTGTTTGTGGTCACTGTCCCTTAGCGGGTTTTCGGGGCTGGCATGGGGAGGGGGTGTGTGCCAGGGACGGTGGAGCCAGAGCCAAGGGCATCTTTTTGATGGTAAATTGGGGGGAAGTTCTATTATGCAGCTTTGGAGCTGAAAGAAGTTTCCTTTTCACACTCCGAATGCTACAGATTTTTCTTCCCGGAGAGAACAAGGGGTGAACTTTTAACCTGTTTTTTCTCTCATCGGCCTCAGCCAGAGACGCGCCAAGCCGGGCTCTCTGCCTGGGCCTGAGGAGCAGCTGCTGGGAGCTGTGTGGAACAAGGGAGAGGAGAGACTCTCCTGGGGACAGAAAGGGGTCGGGGGTGGAGGGGGAGGCGAGCTGGCCGAGCAGGTGGCCCCGCCCTTTGGCTGGATTCCTGAGCTGACCCAGAGGATAAGCACTGCTAGAAGGTTCCATGCCCAGAGAAGGAGGGGCTGGAGCTGAGGCTGGAAACTTGGGCCTGGGAAGGCACATGACTTGCCAAAAGGCTCACGCCTGTAATCCTAGCTACTCAGGAGGCTGAGATCTGAGGACTGTGGTTCCAAGCCACTCAGGTGGTATAGCTGTACCCTGGAGCAAAGAAAAAAAAGCTAAAGGAAGACTCCTAGGTTGAATTCTGGTACACATGTGTGAGCAAGTGCGCGCGCGCGCGCGCGCACACACACACACACACACACACACACACATACACAAGGTAGGGCTCAGACTGGGCTCCCCAGGAGCTGGGCCATGGGGTGGCACAGACCATAGGCTGGGGCGGGAAGCAGAGTGGATGATCAGAGGGACTGGACAAAAAAAGAGGCGGGTTCACCTACAGGGAGGGACCAAGATGCAATGAGACATACCCAGGTGCCTAGTGGAGAGTGGTAGTCGTGGCGGGGAGTAGAATTGGAAGCATCTTCTCTGCTACCTCCCACCAGGCCAACCCTGGGTTTTCCTGGAAGCCTTGCTCTGTGCACGCCATCACCCTGAGGAAGGGGCTGCTTTTCTGACAGCTCCCCTCAGCTTTTCGATGCCAATGCCGCCCTCCCAGGCCTGCAGTGAGGCAGGTTGAGTGGAAGACAGGGGTTTGGAGAGCAGTGATCTTAGTTCTCTCCCTTGTTTGCCTTGCCGCCTTGAATTCATGCTAAGCCTCAGTTTCCTTATCTGGAAAATAGTCCCAAAGCCGCCTGGTGTGAATAGGCAAGCTCACGGAGAGGAAGCAGATCAGCCTGGAGCCTTGTGCTGAGCAGCCTCTCAAGACTGGGCAGCTATTATTAGAGGGAACAGAGCGGTTTTTGGCCCACCCAGAGCTGCACGCACGCCACTCCTTTGGGCTCATTAGGTGGCCCCTGAAAGTGAAGCAGGGCCAAGAGACTCCAGCTCAGTCTGCCCCCCCAAAGTCACCCTTGCCAACATCTGTCAAACATCAGCCTCTCCCTGGACGGCCACAGCCTCGTTTTCTAGGGAGGCTTGACTTTCCGCTTTGTTTCTCTCAAGCCAAGCACAGACGTCCAAGGCCGCCATAGCTACCCGGGGGTGGGGGTGGTGTTGCGGGAGGAGTCTGGAGTTGATCTTGCCCCCCAGGGAACCTGGATGGGTTCAGGAAGCCACACCCCAACTCTACCACCAGAACTTCCTTTCTCTTCTTCCGAAAATACCCTAACATCTCCGCTCTAATTCCAAAAAATAAAAATCTACCAAGGGAGAGTGAGTTTATGCCCCCCTTGGAGCCCTAGAGGTACCAGACACGCTCACCAACACTCTTACAACAATGCCAAGAGCTCCTGACGCTGCCCCATTCCACAGATGGGAAAACAGAGGCTGGCAGAGGCTTGGGAGTTTGTGCAAGTTCCAATCCCATTCGCAGGGAGCACAGACGGTGGGGTGCATTCTCTCGCCACTTCACCACCATCCACTGTTCCTGCAGACCCTCTCCCTTCCCTGTCTGCTGTGGTTGCCCTAATGCCAAGGGCCTGCAAACTTCCCAGCTCAGGTCACCTCCACCAGGAAGTCCTCCTGAGCCTATCCACTCCACAGGTAGCCACTGGTGTCACAGGCGTGCAGAATTTACAGGTGTTTGAAGTGATAACTGGCCTTTGTGCCATCCTCTCTCCATGGTCTGTGCATCCACAAAGGGTGGGTTCTGGACCCCAAGAATCAGCCCAAGACTTGGCACCTAGCAGGCCCCCTTGTTCCCATAGGTCAGGCTTATTGGAGGTCATACTTGCTGGAGTCCTGTGCATTGGGGCTGCCCCGCCTGGAGCCATCCGTGTTGACATCTTGACCTTGGCCCCACCCAGCTAAAACCTGCACCATGACTCAGTTACTGTTTCTCATCCAATTGAATCTTTTTTCTTCTTCTTAACTGCATTTTAAGGAGGAAAAAAGTCATCATCAGGAGGAGTGGAAAATCTCTATCATTTGCCATGAAGAGCAGGCAAATAAACACAGGATCATTACAATTAAAATCGTTCGTTGTCGGCAGATTTCCTAACATTACTTCACTTCCCACGCGTTGGGGGCACTGGGCTCCATCAACCTGCCTCTGTGCTGGAAATGTCCCCATCCCCGCTGTGCCAGTGACAATCCTGCACACAGGGAAGCCTCTGTGCGTGGATAATTAGTCACCCTGCGGATAGGACCGAGTCCATGGTCAGGAGTGCCTGGGGTTTTGTGGGAACAGGTGTGAAGGAGGGGGAGCGGACCAGGAATGGGAGGGCTTCCCGGAGGAAGTGGCACCGGAGCGGAGGCCTGAGCGAATCAGCAGATGCTGGGAAGGAAGGACATGGCAGGCCTGGGGAACAGCAGAGACAAAGACAGGAGGAGATCCGGAGTGTGGCTGATGAGAACCAGGCTGGGGTCAGTGAGGGGCTGGTAGGGTGGTAGCTGAAAGCCAAGTCCATACCCACGTCCTTGGCAGCCTTGTGGGTGCCACCGGTTCCTTGCGGCTGCTTTATGCCAACATGCTCCCCCACCCTCCTGACGCCCAGTCTCCAGGCCTTGGCCCACCTAGAACCCCCATGTGCACGTGAGGAGAGAGAAGGAAGGCCACACGGATCCCAGCAAGAAAGCTGGGCCTGCCCCCTCCCCGCTCTCTTCCTCCCCGTCCCCGAGCCCATCCCTCAGGGAAAAGCAGGGCTGGGGCCATGATGGGAGTGGGTTTGGCTAGCCCCACCGTGCCGCACCCCCTTTCCTGGAGCCTGCACAGAAGAAAGCAATCAGGAGGCCCTGATTGCACAGGCTGGGGAGGCCGACAGCCCCTCCGGCTACGTGCGAAGGAGCAGTGTGCATTTCAGAAATATTTGAGCTGAGAGGGGAGACACACTGAAGTCGTTAGTGTTCAGCCGGCAGGAGGGGGTCACATGAGGCCCCCTGCGCACAGGCCGGGGGGGGATGGCTACCCCCAGCCCCCCAGTACACCCTGGTCAGGTCCATCCAGGCCCTCTCTTTGGCTGTAACTCTCCAGAGCCACAGGAAGGAACTTTTCAATGCTGGGAAACAGAACTCTATCTCAGGCCCATGATCACCTGGGATCCATGCTGTCGTCAAGCTCATCTGATAGCTGCAGACACAGAGAGGGGTGGAAAGCCACATGGGTGTTATTTCTAAGAGGGCAGCACAATCAAGGCACACAAGCATGTATATGTGTGGGCAGGGGTGAGGGTGGGTGGGGAAAGGAAGGAAGAGGAAGCAGAGGTCCAGGGACCCAGATGGTCTTAGGGACAACTCTGGCTCTGGAACTTTCTAGAGTGTTAACTGTAGGCCAGCCAAGTCTCCCCTCTGGGCCTCGGTTTCTGCATCTGTTAAAAAAAAAAAAGTCATCTTGGCAGAAAGTCTGTGTGAGATTCTTATCTCAGATGAATCAATCAAAAAGCCAGAAGTGGAACAGTGGTTCAAATGGTAGAGCGCCAGCCTTGAACAAAAAGCCAAGCAAGAGTATGGGGTCCTGAGACTGAGCCCCAGTACCAGCACAAACCCCACCAACAAACAAAACAGTGCCATCGTGAGGACTGAGTGGTCACATGAATGAATGCTGTTTATCAGCTGTTCCTGGGAACCCCATTCTGGGGGAGGTCTTTCTACCTCTTAGAATTCTAGACACAGAATAGAAGCCTTAAACTTGCATGTGGCAGCTGGGTGATGTTTGTTTTTTGTTGTTGCTGCTGTTTTTTTCTGGTCATTGCGCCTGAACTCTGGGCCTGGGTGCTGTCTCTCAGCTTTTCAGCTCAAGGCTAGAATCTTATCACTTGAACCACAGCACCACTTCCAGCTTTTTCTGCTTATGTGGTGCTGAGGAATCAAACCCAGGGCCTCATGCATACAAGGCAAGCACTCTACCACGGAGCCACCTTCCCAGCCCCTTGTTTTGTTTTTATACTGGGATTTGCATGAAGGGCATTGGACTTGTTGGACTGGGGCTCATTCACTTGAATCACACCTACAACCCTGTTTTTTTTGCTGGATATTTTGGAGATGGAATCTGGAGAGCTATTATGCCCAGGCTAGCCTCAAACAGTGATTCTCCAGATCTCAGCCTCCAAAGTTGCTATCATTATAGGCATGAGCCTGTGGCTTCGGTGAGGGTTTTAAAGTCCATGTCTGACCATACATTTACTCACAAAGTCTCTACTACAAGCACAAAGTCCTAGCTCCCAACACAAGGGACCAGTCAACAGGGACAAAGAGTCAACTACTTCCTTGCAACCCCTCCGTGCTACATCCTGAGGGGGTCCAGCCATCTTGAATTTCCTTCTGACTGCCTTGGGCCTTGATGACTTGACCCTTCCAGAATGCTCTCCCTGGAATGCTTGGCCCTTCCTGCTAACTTCTCTTCCAAGACAGAGCTCAAAGTCTCCCTCCTTCTCCCTGGCAGCTGTCCTTGATTTCTCCCACGCTGGCTAGGCTAGGTAGCAAAGTCACGGTCACTCACTGAATACCTTCCCTACCCAGGGTGCACTGCAAGTGCAGAAACAGAGGTCAACCCCTTCATCAGGGAGCTCCCAGGCCCTGACTCTTGGGAAAGGCAGAGGGAGTGGCTGGTCTGGGAGAGCTGGGATGCAGAGCCAGCAGGAGAGCTGAGCTTTGTCAGGGAATGTTAAAGGCATCTGGGAGGGTGGTGGTCTATCTGGGCTGGGCGTGCCATGGAAGGGGAACACACAGGCAGAGGCACTAGCTAGTAGGAAGGATCAGGGCAGGCTGGGTAATGGGAGAACCTCGGGCTGGCTCTCAGTCCTGGGCTATGAACCACAGTGGGACCAAAACACTCAGGGAAGTATGTGGAGGCACCCAAGAGGCCAGAATGTGGAGGGCCTTGAACGTGGGCCTACGGAGTTTGGATCTCATTCCACAGGCGGCAAGGAGCTGTGGCGCATTCCCGAGGATGGCTCTGACAGAGGAAATCATGTTAGACTTGGGGGCCAGCTGGGGGAGGGTCTGGAAGCTGCACCCAGGGGCCTTTGCCCTAGTGAGCTCAGACATCAAACCAGCCTGGCATGGAACCCTTCCCAGCATCTCACAGCCTGGAGACCTGACCTAGACTGTCAATAGCTGGGAGTCAGGGCATGCCTTCTAGGGCCCAAATGGGAAGAGATCCCAAGAAGAGGCTACAGTCAGGAGCCAGGAGATAATGCTGAAGGCCACCACCAAGCTTGACAAAGTCCTAGCTCTGTGAGTCTCAGCTTCCTCAGCTGTGAAGTGTGAGCAACAACTCCTTGCTCTGTGCATTGCTCTGAAGACCAGCGGATACTCTGGGTGCGGAGTTTGTGTTTCAGTGAGTTCCTTCTTGTTGTGTTGCGCCAGTCCTGGGGCTGGAAATCAGCCTGGACCCTATCCCTGAGCTTTATTTCCTCAAGGCGCTCTACCACTTGACTGCAGCTCTGCTTCTGGCTTTTTGGTACTTTACTGGAGATAAGAGTCTCAGACTTTCCTGCCTAGGCTTCAAACCATGATCTTCACTTCAGATCTCAGTCTTCTGAGATTTGGGGACTATAGACCTCTGGGTTATAGGTGTGAGCCACTAGTTCCCTGCTCTTGTTTTTGTTTTTTGTTTTGTTTTATGTTTTTTGAGACAGGGTCACACTACATGGCCTTGGCTGGCCTGGAACCTGAGATTCTCTGTCACAGCTTCCCAAGTGCTGTGATTAAAGGCATGAACCACCGCACCCAGATTACAAAGGGTTTTTATACCATGCCCAGGGCTGGGCCACATGAAGACCATGGAGAAAATCACTAACATGTGGGGAGGCAACCCTTCATCGGTATTGTTTCAGAGCAAGCTTAGAGGGAAACAGAGGCACAGAGGGATTAAAACCTCGGGCAAGGTCACATGACCAGTAAGGGCCAGGGCAAGATGTGACTCCTTTAGTCCAACCTCAAAGCCTCCAGGCCATACTACCTCACGGGAAGGAGCTGTCAGTGCCCCTGCTGTCATGAGACGGAGATCAGAGACGCTCAGAGATCTGCCTGTCTTCCCCAACCCAAGCTGGAAGCAAGGTAGCAATGCCAGAGAAGCTGAAGGAAACTTCTGGAAGGCTCTAGATTTTTCTAAAGCGAAACCTTCACACAGATGGCATGTTGTTTTTTCAGGGTGACTCCCCCCCACCCCCCTACTCAGCCCTCAGGCTGAGAGGAAGGAGACCCTGGCTAATGTAAAATCCTTCTGCCCCAGGACTCTTGAAGCAATGCCATGCCATGCTCCTCCCTGTCGGTCCAGCCGCTCGAGGCCCAGCTCTGCTTCGGTTGCCTGCCTGGAGCCTGCACGTGTTTTCTCAGGCCCAGGCAGAGGAGCTCCCGCCACGCTGGCTCCTCTGCTCTGTCCCCCCCCCCCCCGCCTGCCTGCCGCTGGCCTGGGCATCCGCCAGCGCCGGCTACCCCGGCTGAAACCCAATCCTGGGGGCCAGCGGGCTGCTGGCTAACAGCGGGCCGCTTGTGCAGCCAGGACTTTGGGGGAGTTCGGATTCTCTGCTCGGGGACCCACTTAACCTCCACAAAGGACAGGATGATGGATGGGGGTCTGGGCTGGGGCTGCTGGGAGGGGATGTCGGGTGGAAAGTGAACACCCAGGCTTGCTGGGGGGGAGAAGGGGGAAGGGAGCAGGGACGGAATGCCCTAGATGCAGTAAACCCTCCTTTACTTCACACAGCCCTGTTGTATACACTGGGAACTGGGAAAGGTCAGGGGACTTGTCCAGGGTCACATGGAATCAGAAACTACACCAGGCTGCCTCTTGCGGCCAGCACTTGACTTGTGATTTCGAATTTGGAAAGATTTTTTCATTTTTACTTTAAGTGAACCTATACACCTTTCCATCTAGGAAGCAGATCCTAAAATATAGTCAGAGGGAAATAAAAAGCTGAGCACCTACTATGTATTCCATAGTATGCAGAGTCTATGAGGTCTAAACGTTTGTGGCTGGGTACTGGTGGCTCACACCTATCATCCTAGCTACTCAGGAGGCTGAGGTCTGAGGATCTCAAAGTTCAAAGCCAGGCTGAGCAGGAAAGTCTGTGAGACTTTTATCTGTGGATACCAAGTCCTTACACAGAGCCTCACAAACCTTCCTGTATAATTTCATTGTGTTATTTTGAGGCTAAGTCTCACTAGGTATCCCAGGCTGGATTTGAACTCATGACCTTCCTATCACAGCTTCACTGGTGCTAAGGTTGCAAGTGGATACAACCATGCCTAGCATTTTGGGATTTCTTGCTAGGCAGGTGCTCTATCCCTTGAGTCATGCCTCCAGCCCTGTTTTGGGGATGGTCACTTTTGAGCTAAGATCTTGCTTCCTACCCAGGTATGTATCTGAGCCAGGCTTCCTGTCCCTGCTGGAATTTCAGGTGTGTAGCCCTCTATCCAGCTTCCATCCATGGAGACCCAGGCTCTCAGACCTGTCTGCATGGTTGGTCTTAAAACGGCAATCCTCCCAATCTCAGCCTCCCAAGCAGCTAGGATCGATTACAGGTGTGAACCACTGGCGCCAGGCTCCTTTGCCTCCTCCCACAACCTCCTATATACCTCAATCATCTCTAGAATACTGATAATACCCAATACAGCATAAGAACTCTGCAAATAGCCATTATACTGTGCTGTTCAGGGAATGATGACAAGAGAAAAGTCTCCGTGTTCCCTACAGATACTGCTTTTTCATGTAGTTCGTATTGGAGGCTAGTTAACACTGCAGATGCGGAACACATGGCACAGGCACACGGTGTGAATTGTGCATTCAAAGCTACGCTGTACCAACCACTGCACTGGGCTGTGGTGTGCTGTGGTGTGACTTCCTCTGACACAATATCCTGTGAGACAGAAATATTACTGCCCATTGCCTGGCCCACCCACCTCCATCCATCATTCCACTCACCCAACAGCCTACCACCCATGCACACACACACACACATTTAGCTGTATATGTATCCTCACCATTAAGCCTTCTCTTTGTATCAACCTTCCTTCCTTCCTTCCTTCCTACAAGATAGGTATGTGGGTGTGTGGGCACACACGTGTATGTGTGTGTGTGTGTGTGTGTGTGTGTGTATGTATGTGTGCATGCTTCAGAGAGGGTAAGTGACCTGCCTAACATCACACAGCTAGGGAACAGTGGACCTGGAAAGCAAGCAATCTGCTCTTCCATCACACTGCTCTGGGGGTGGGGGGTGAGGGGGGGGTCTTTTCACTGTCGCACTCCATTTCTGGCTTGTCCTGTTGCATGCAGGCTTAATCTTATAAACCACCTCAAATCCTTTTGGATGTGAGTCAGGGTGTAAATTACAAATCAATAAGACACAGGCCACTGTGAGTCCAAGCCCAGGGTCTGTCAGGTTGGAGTCAATTAGCAAACCTGCTGCAGGGCCTGCTGGGACTCAATCTATTTGCCTAATTGGCAATGGTTTCCCCCAGTGAAGGGCAATTAACTCAAGTCTGGGAGCCCCAAGCGCCCTCCGCTTCTAGGCAAGGTGTCAGGCACTTAGCCACGCGAAATTGTACTGTTCATTCATCTACCCATTGACCCATATGTCCACTCACCCACCTAACTTTCCAACCAGAGACTCCTGGCAGGTACCTAAGAAGTATCCTGACCCACTCACCCACATGTACACACGTCTGTCTGTGTATCCATCCTCCTTCTACCCTCCTGCCCATTCTCTTCTCAACAGGGCACCCACTCATTCTCATATCCATGCGTCCATTGAGCAACCCAATCCAAGGAACTAGCTATGAATTCATTCTTCTGTCTTGCCACCTACCTAACCACCTACTCTTACCCCATCCACCCACATATTTAGCATCTCATGGATGTAGCCATCTACACTCCACCCATCTTCCCATCCATCCACCCACCCATCATGCCACTGCTGTCCGTCCGTCCACCCACCCATCATCCATCTATCCACCCATCTATGTTCGAATCGACATCCCTCCACTAATTCACTGGCCCATCCTTGAATACACACCACTCCCTCCCACACCTACACATCTGTTTTCCACAGTTTCCAACAGTCAGCTCACAACTGTCAAACAACAGGGCATGCTATGTACTGAGAAATTACACACACACACACACACACACACACACACACACACACACACACACACACACACACACCCCAAAACAAAACGAACCAAACAAACCAATCCACATGCTATCACTGAAGAAATCGCACAATTTGGACACACTAAATCATCTATGCCTCCTGCCTCCCAAATCCCCCAGGGCCAGTATCTCCACCATCTACCCTTGGACTTGACTCCTTGCTGGGCTTGCCATCTTGGTGCTGACATTCTGGGTCACCACTGTCTCCAGAGAGTGTATTTCATAGGCCCTACTTGGCCAGTACAGCTGCTTCCCAGATCATGCAGGCTGCATCATGCCTGAGCTCCCACTCCCCACAGAGGAACTACTGATTGAGAACTGGAGCCAATTTCATCCCCGGTTATGCCCAATCTATAAGGGAGATCCCAGGCACACACAGATCATATCTATGGTCCCACAGCGAGTGGGATTCTAACCCTGCCTAGGACTCAAGAAAACACCTGGCTGGAACCCCAAATATTGTGTGGGACACAACCAGGCAAAGGGATAAAGGATCAACTGAGGCAGAGAAAGGATGCCCCAGGCAGAGGAGAGTGAGCCAAGTCCTGCAGGAAGTTCTCAGCAGGCCACACCCCATAGGCGTTTGGAAGCTAGGCTGAAGGGCTGAGAACTCCTTGTTATAAATGATAGACATGAAAATAAAGAATTGTCTCAACAAGGCAATATTTACTTCTGCACAAGAGTGCACATCAGCCAGAAACCTGGCAAGCAAGCACTCAGAGCGGGCAGGTGGCTCCCCTATTTATCCCTAATGCAGCAGGCCCCGCCCCCCTGCTCAGATTGGTCGAGTGCAGGTTCACAATCTGCTGGTGATTGGCTAGTTTGAATAGGGTAAAATGTGTTTACATGAGGTGACTTTGAAATAAGGTTAACAGCCCACAAATAATCTCAAAATAATCGGGCATCTTCGGCTATTTCTTGAACAGGCTGGGGGGTGTCTTAATTCTATCTTAAAAAGAAACCAGTTTAAGACAAAAACCTTACATTTCAAAATCCCTTCCTTATCCCAAAACAGTTCGTCTTTTCTTTAACAAGAGCTAAGCCACCAGCCAAAGCAGGAACTTTGAAGCCACAGACTTTGATAGAAAAGACAGCCTTTCTCACATCCTCCACAGCACAGAAGGGGGCTGGTGATGTGGAGTGGCCTGACTCAACTGTCCCTACATTCTACCATGTGTAACTGATCCTTTCTCTAGATAAGGCCATTGCAGCCTAGGGATCAGAGGGGCACAGAGGGCTGCCTCAGGCTACACAGCAGGTCAAAACAGAGCAGAGATCCCATCCAGGCCTGATGACTTCAAATCGCCCCCTTTTTTTTCTGAGTATGGCTGCTCCCCCCCAGGCCAGCAGTGGGGCTGGAGGTAGCATGGGTACAAGGGTGAGACCCCAGGGCCCCATCTCAGCTGGAGATGCTCAGGCTCCCTGACACCTGTATCTGCCTCTTTGGTGGTGAGGCAGGCCTGGCTCTGTGGGGTTCTCGGGGGAGTTGCTCCATCATTTCCCACCACGCTCTTCCCCAACAGCCTCTTTGTCTTCACTGTCCCTTTCTCACCATCCTGGTACCTGGGGTGGGAGGCCAATGCCAGGCACAGGTCTTGCAAGATGAGCTGGTGACAGTGCCAGGCTGGGCACACAAGGGCTAATGGCAGGAGGAAGGACCCCAGGGCTTGAAAACAAGAAGGGTCTTAGAGTAGACAACACACAGGGGAAACGGGGTGGGGGGGACCCCCACAGCCCGCTATAGGGAGGAGAAGCTAAGGAGGCAAAACCACCACCCACTAGCATCTCTGTTGTCATGGCTACCATTTCCTGAGCACTGTGACTTGTGGTGAAGGCATCTGTAATGGTCCCTGCTTTGCAGATCAGCAAACTGAGGCTCAGTGAGGCTCGGTACCAGTAACCAGTCTGCTTGTAAGGAAGGCAGACATTGATTCATGGATGTTGTGAACAGAACTCCATTCTGTCATCCCAAGGGAGCTTCTGGGAATCCAGAGTCTCAGGAGAGGACTGTCCTGGAGAGTGGGTTCTAGAAGGGGGCTTCTGGGCCCAAGCATGACAACAATAGAATCAGGGAGCAGGCACGGTCTGATCCAGAGGCAGAATCAGGCACTAGTGGCTCACAGCTGTGATCCTACCTACTCAGGAGCCTGAGATCTTAGGATCACAACTGGAAGCCAGCCTGGCAGGAAAGGCCATCAGATTCCCATTAAGCACCCAAAAGCAGGAGGCGGAAGTGTGGCTCAAGTGGTAGAGCTCCAACCTTGAGTGGAAAAGCTAAGGGACAGCACCCAGGCCCTGAGTTCATACCCTAGCACTCCCCCCAAATAAATGGTCCAGGGGCAGGAGCAGGAGAGGGCAGGGATAAGGCAGCCAGTTTGTAGTCCAGGGCTCTGCCCGCCATACTGTGGATGTCTTTGAAGTCTGTGCAGACTGTCAGGGGAGGTACGGAGGGTGACAGCCACACTGCCCAGTGAGGGGGGATGGCAGAGCCGATCCCCTGTACTGGAGCCCCATACCATAAAGGCAGAGGTGGGCAGTTTAGTGGAAGGTGGGCAATTCTGGCCTGTAAGATCTCTGGGCCTAGAGTTGTCCTGGGAAACTGACCAGTGCCTGCCCTGAGGGGCTGGCCAAGGCCTCTTCTGGGCTGGCCCTGGCAAAATACTTCCTCCCATGCCTCGAGGTTAATCTGTCTGTCTGCCTTCACTTGGAAAACTCCACACCCTTGAAGACTTGGGCGAAGAGCCTCTTCCTCCAGGGCTGGGAATGTGGCTTAGTGGTAGAGTGCTTGCCTAGCATGAATGAAGCCCTGGGTTTGATTCCTCAGTACCATGTAAACAGAAAAAGCCTGAAGTGGTGCTATGATTCAAGTGGTAGTGTTAGCCTTGAGCAAAAGAAGCTCAGAGACAGTGCCAAAAGCCTAAGTTCAAGCTTTAGGACTGGCAAAAAACAAAAACAAAAAAACCCTTCCTCCTCTAGGAAGCCTTCCTGGGCTGCCCTTCCCTATCAGGCTTAGGCTAGATGCTCCTCTAGGTGCCAGCTTTTCCTCTAGTGTGTCTTATACCTTTTCCTGGCCCGGTGTTCAGACTGGACCTAGGGTGCTGCTATGGTGAGGTACTAAGTATGATGAGAAAGTCATTGGTGTCCGGTGTTCCAGGAGACAGATGACCTGTGCTAAACCCTCTGAGTCAGACAAGGAGTAGTAGCCTTTTCCCCTGCCACTCTGCCAGTGCCCAGGGAGTGGGGGCCACAGCATCTCACACCCAGCCAGGCCTAGTACCCCGTCCCCACCCCCCGCCCCCACCCCACCAACTGCTCAGGCCTCACATAAGGGCTCCTCCTTGCCAGGAATTCTGTGCTGGTGGCGACAGCCCGGGACGGACCCTCAGACCCGCTGACGCTGGGAGCCAGCTCAGGAATTCCGGCTCTAATTGAGAAATTGGATAGGGAGCCTCAAGCGTGTCCCACACTGGCCTGGCATGCGTCCCGCTGGGATGGACCATTTTGGGACAGGGTTAAGGTGTGTGGTTGGTGGTCCCCTCAGGCTGACAGCAGCTCCCAGCCCCTACCCACACAACGTCGTAGCCTCAGTGAGTCATCTGGGAAGTGGAGAGATGCAAAACTCTTAGCACAAGGCCTGCACCATTGGGCAGCTCAGGGAGGGAAGTTACCCCCATGAATCTCATCACCTCTCATTCTCCAGGAGAATGAATGGAGAGAAACCTTTGGGGAGGATGGGATGGGTCAGGCAGCTTCATCTAAGCATGGATGATGAGCATACTCCAAACTTTTTTCCCTCCAGTACTAGGGCTTGAATTCAAGACTTGCTTGCTTATGACTGGTGGTCTACCACTTGAGCCATGCCTCCAGCCCAACTTTTTGCTGGCTAATTGGACATGGAATCTGGTAAAATTTTCTGCCCAGGCTAGAAATCCTCCAGATACTAGCCTCCTGAGTAGCCAGGATGATAGGAGTGGGTTACTGAGGCCTAGTTTGAACATTTTTTTTGGTAGTATTGGGGACTGAATGCAGGGCCTCAGGCAGACTGCAGACAAAGCAAGTGCTCTACCGAACTACAACCTCAGTCCTTTCATTTGCATCTTTCTGAGGGCAGTACCCAGGGCTGAACTCAGGGCCTTGTGATTGCTAAGTGTACTTGCAAGGCTGGTATTCTACCCCTTGAGCCATGCTTCTAGCCTGTTTTTATTGCCAGTCCTGGAGCTTGAGCTCAGGGCCTGGGCACTAGCGCTCTACCACTTGAACCACAGCGCCACTTCTGGCAGCAGAATGGCTGCTTGCCTGGTGTCAGGAACCACCTGGCTTTCTTCCCCTTCCCCAGCAGCGGATGTGGCAAATGCGGGGCCCCAGGTCCCTCAGGCAGGAGGAGTCACAGACAGGGTGTGTGGAGGTGGAGGACAGAGGGCAGCTGAGCCCACCCTCAGTCTGCAGACACACTGACGCACCCAGGTCCCTGGCAGGGTCTGCCTCCAGCCCTGCCCTGGAATGCCAGGCTCTCCTCAGGGGTTGTGGCATGGCCCAGAGTCTGCCCCGAAGCACATGGCTCTGAACTGGTCTTCTCCCATATCCGGGAGGGGCTCCTCCAGCCAGGAGCTGAGACACTGGGTCCCCCGTGGCCCTCGGCGCTCCCAGGCCCTTCCCACACCCACCTGGGAGACGCTTACCTCAGATGACTCTCAGCAGGGTGGGTGCCAGGCTGGGGGAGGCGGCGGCGGGCTGGGCGTCTCTGCCACCGCGGGCCTCAGCGCCCGCTCGGAATCCCAATTGAGCTATTTTTAATGTGCTTCAATTTTCATTTTCTTTTATTGGAAAACACAGATGGTGACTTGCTGCCCCCTCTCACACTAAGCGAGGCACCGGCAGGGAAGGAGACGCATGGCAGACACATGCGCGGCCCTCCTGTCGCTGGAATCTGGAGCCAGCCACCAGGCTCTGCCACCACCCCAGGCCTGCCTCAGTTTCCCCTTCTGTAAAAGGGCCTAGTTGAGGCAGACTTGAAAGCCCTCAGTAGTGTGCAGACTCTGAACTGTCCCTGGGAAGAGTCTCCATCAGCACATGCGCAGAAGTGAGTCATCTGGGAAAAGGCTAAGGAGAGAGACTCCCAGGGCAGGGAGGCCCCAGGGGAGGGAGACCCCAGGGGAGGGACAGGGAGGGGACTCAACACTTCTAGTCACACTTGGAGGCTCCGTGGAGCAAGTGCTCTGATCAGGAGCCAGCTGTTGGCAGGCTCAGGCTCTGGGAAGTCACTCCTGTTGTCTTTACATAATTCCCATCCAGAGGCTCTGTGAAGTTCTTTCACTTTAAAAGCAGGAAGAGGCTTAAGACAACCTGGACCTGGCATGTGACTCCAGTGCCAGCGTGCCAGCATAGCAAGTGCAAGGCTTTGCGCTCAGAGCCCCGTGTCAACAACAAAAACTCAAAACCAGTAGCCACCACTAACTTGGGGGGATTACAGAAAGTCAGATGGCAGGGCAGAGTATCCACCTCTCCTCCATCATCCTTCTGCTCCTTCAGGACCATGGCCAACACGATGGTGGATGCTTTCTAGTCTTGGATTTGGCTTCCCACAATTCACCCCATTTTTATAAACCCTGTTGGATGATGGCATGGGTAGCAGCCACATGTGGCTCACAGTCAACTTTAACACTTCAAAAGCACCAGTCCCCCTACAATACCAAAAACATCAGCGGCAGGGTGTAGGCTGGCGATGGTGCCCAGCGTTGCTTATCCAGTCAGCCAGGACAGCCCACAGACCGGCTCTGGCCATGCACTCTGGGGATGGCTGACATCTGGCTCCACTTGGTGGAGCTGTGTGACCTAGATTGAGTACGTTCACCTCTCTGAACTGCAGTTTTCTCATCTGGAAAAATGAGCACTACTTTATTCAGGTGGTGGAGAGGATGGGATTGCAAGACCAAATCGGATTTATACCCATGCAAGATAGAGCTGCCTCCTAAGGCTGTCAAAATAACTGCCAAGGCCGCCACCGTAACTGTCCTGAGCTCCCTTTCCTGGTTCTGGCAGGACAGTGGACAGCAGCAAGGAGGAGTCAGTTGGTTTGGCCTCTCTGAGTCCCACATCCCTGGGTTATGTCTCCTCTCTTAGACATGACACCTGCTTCTTTCTCAAAAG
This sequence comes from Dipodomys ordii, assembly GCF_000151885.1. Lineage (NCBI taxonomy): Eukaryota > Metazoa > Chordata > Mammalia > Rodentia > Heteromyidae > Dipodomys > Dipodomys ordii. Next base: position 14,880,605 of record NW_012267222.1, read on the forward strand.
GAGGGGTCATCACCAGATACCAATGGCTCACATCTATAATCCTAGCTACTTAGGAAGCTAATCTTAGGATTGAGGTTCAAAGCTGGAACCCCCCCCCCCGAAAAAAAAGTCCGAGACATGCTTGTTGTCAATTAACCAGCAAAAGGCAGGACTAGAGGCATGGCTCAAGTGGTTGAGTGCCAGCCATGAGTAGAAAAAGCTGAGTGAAAGAATAAGGTCCTGAGTTCAAGTCCTGATACAAGCATACACATACACAGACAAAAACCAAGAAGAGTGTCACAGAACACATTGGGGGTGAATTCCCTGGCTGAGAGCCCCCGTGAGTATGGACTTGGCCGTGGGCTGAGCCTCCTTAACCACAGCAGTAACTGACGCAGACACAGGGCTTCACAGTTTGCATAGTGCTTCCCTTCCTGCCCCGCATGGCTTCCATCTGTCCTGGGACACCGGGCCTGTGAGTGCGCACAGAGAGCAGGTGAGCTCTCTGTCCCTGTTTTACAGAGGAGGATACCATGGTATACAAGACCAAGGACTTGCTCAAGGCTCACAGTGACCAGCCTGACTCTAAATACTCTTTGAGATGCCGTGCAGCAGGTAAAAACGCCAGCCAGGAAAGGAGCACATGCAAAGGCCCTGAAGAATGAGTACTCACTATGAACTCTGGTGTGTTCATTACTCAACTGGTGAACTCAGTGAACTCTCTCATCTACCTATCCATCCATCCAAATTCTACACACCACCCATCTATCCATCTCTCCATCCATCAATCCATCCATCCACCTATCCATTGATCCATCTGCTACCTATCTATCCATCCACCACTCATCTACCTGTAATCTATCTACCACCCATCTACCCACTACTGGCTCATCATCCATGCATCCATCCACCATATATCCACCTATCCAGTTACCACCCACTCATCTGTCCATACATTATTCAGTCACCTCCCTCCCCTCTACCACCTATCATCCATCTACCCATCACCCACTCATTTGTCCATCCTTACTTACCCACCCATCCATCCATCTATGACTCCGATGTCACCCATCCAATCGTTATTCATCCATATATTTATCTCACATCCATCTACCATTATCCATCCATCCTCCACTACCAATCTACCCACCATCCATCTATCCATGCATACCTATCATCCATCCACTCACCACCCACTCATCTATTCATCCACCAATCTACCAGGCCATCCATCCATCCATCCATCCATCCATCCATCCACCAGTAACCCTCCTGAATCAGCTGCCCTCACTTCATTGGGACCAGGCCCTGTGCTGAAGGATGAAGGTAACCAACTCACCTTCACAAACTATAAAAGATTAAGTAATGTGCCTCAGAAATGAGTCTAGAGTGGGGCACTGGTGGCTCGTGCCTGTCATCCTAGCTACTCAGGAGGCTGAAATCTGAGGATTACAGTTCAAAACCAGCCCGGGCAGGAAAGTCTGTGAGACTCTCATCTCCAATTAACCACCAGAAAAACAGTGGAGCTGTGGGTCAAAAAAGCTCAGGGACAGCACCCTGGCCCTGAGTCTAAGTTCCCAATAAAAAAGAAAGAAAAAGAAATGGGTCTAGCTTTCCCCTTGTCCTACCATGTCACTGAAGGGGAAACTGAGACCCTGAGAGTGAGATAAAGAGAGAGGGTGAAACAGACCACACTGAGTCCTGTAATGGAGGCGGAAGGATCAGGGGTGAGAAACGGTACTGACGTGTGACTTCACCCAACTTCTCAAGTCCCATGGTAGCCAGCATCCCACCCTGGCTACAGGGCAAGCTGTCTGGGGGCCCTGCTATGTGGGTATCCTTGGAGTCCATGCCAATGGCTGCCTGCTCCACTGGGTCCCAGGCAGCAGTGGACCTGGACCCAAGGATGGCCTCCTGGGCCCACCCAGCCAGTCCCTGGTGTGCTCCTCCTGATTGACTACACTCGCCCTGGACATCAGAAGGGTGCTCTCAAGCTCTTAGGCATTCTCCTAAGAGAGAGCTGTGGCCCGGGATCATGGCTTGGAAGGGAGGGGAGGGGATAACAGTGTGAGGTTTGGGGTTCCATCAACACCCAGCACCACAAATTAAGAAGTTTACGCCAAGCGAGCACCACCTCATCAGATGTCACTAGGCTACCACGGCACAGATGAGGAATCTCTGTGCTCAGGGTCTTCTGCAGGTCAGCCAGAGATGTGGAGTCCCACCTGTCGGCTCCCTCCCCTCGCCTCGCCTCCCCTCCTTTTCAACATCACTCCTTACCACCACTCTGAAATATTTTTTTCAGTTCTTAAGTAGAAAACTATGCCTATTTTAAGACGGTGAGATAACACAGAGGGGTTAAAGTGAAAAGCCAAAGCTCTCTCCCCAGGGGCAGCACAATTAGGTAGCACTCAGACATTTTGCCGCACATTGCATGAATTTAATAGAGGCATAAATGTCTATTTACGCTTTTGAAACTCACAAGTAAGACTCATGCTCCAACTCTGAAAATCATACCGTTTGAAACCTGCTTTCCGATCGCCCACATCTTCTGAAGTTCCAGAGTGTCCATCTAAGGTTCTGTGTGTGGTTCTACTCTACTCACCGCTGGGGTGAGGAGGAACCGGGGCCCGCATGGGTGTCTACACAGGGCCTGGCTTTCAGGAGCTGCGCGTTCAAGGCTCCAGGTTGGCTGGGTCCCAGGGTAGAATCAGGGTCAGCGTGGCTGTGGGCTGGAGAACATCCTGCGGGCCTCCCTCTCCCAGCAGGCCTCTCTCACACGCCACCACCCCCGCCACGTCCCACCACACCTCATAAATCTGCGGGCGGCCAGGTCTGCTCTTGCAGCATGGCCCGTCCATCATCCCCCAGAGGTGCCCACATAGAGACTCATGTGAGCTGAAGGGCATGGGGCTGGGGTAGGCCCTGAGCTCTGAGTCCCCTGGACCTGACCAGGTCCCGGGTCCCTGTGGCTGGAGGCTCCCACACCCCTCCCAGGGGACCTCTCCAGGCCAGCCGCCCAGCTGGGCTTCCTGCCGCCCATCCATCCCGAAACCACAGCCGCACAGACCGTCCCCAACACCCCTTTTATCATGTCACTCCCTGCCTGTGGCCTGCCAGGGGCTCCCCCGGGCCTGTGGGAGAGCACACACTTCTCCTGAATTCCTGAGCCAGCCCATCGCCTCCCACCCCCAGGCTTGTCTCCGTGGATTTGACGCCCGCCTCCCCCACTCTGCCCAAGTCCCTGCAGTGAACCTCAGTGGGCCCAGGCAGGATGTGGCTGCACACCATAGGTGTGGCCCTGGGTCCACCTGCGGAAAGACCCGGACCTCCAGACAGTGAGCACTGGGTGAGGGGAACTAGGTAAGACTGAGAGAGTGAGGGGAGCGGGAACTCAGAACCTGCTTCCTCGTGCCTGGCACCGTCAGTACAGCCCCGGAGAAGAGTGCACAGACCAGGCACCGTGGGTGCATGAATCCACACGTTTCATTCTTTTTTTTTTTCTGGTTCTGGAGCTTGCACTCTGGGCCTAGGCACTGTCCTTGAGCCTTTCTGTGCTCAACGCTAATGCTCTACCACTACAGCCACAGCACCACTTCTGTTTTTTTCTGTTTATATGGTGCTGAGGAATCGAACCCAGGGCTTCATGCATGCCGGGCAAGCACTCTACCGCTGAGCTACCTTCCCAAGCTTCATTTTTGAGACACCCTTTCCCAGGGCACTGAATCAGCCCCGTTTCACATGTGAGGAAACTGTCACAGAGCAGCGCCTTCATTGTCCAAGGTCACGTGGCCATTTGGGGCAGAGCAAGGAGCTGAACCCAGTGCCTCCAGGCTCCCTGCTCTGAGAAGCCTCCCCGAGGTTTAGTGACAGGAGAATGCTGTCACCCATGGCCCTGCATCACACCTCTGGCCCACTATGAGGGCACTGGGCCGAGGAGAGAACAGAGGGATGAATAAACGGGCCCTAGAATCGGGGTATTCCCTGCTCTGGTATCTACCTAAAAAAAATATATATATATATATGTATATATATATATATATATATACATATATATATATATATTCTGTCAATCATGGGGCCTGAACTCTGGGCACTGTCCCTCAGCTCTTCAGCTCAAGGCTAGTGCTCTACCACTTGAGCCACAGCGCTACTTCTGGCTTTTTCTGCTTATGTGGTGCTGAGGAATCAAGACCAGGGCCTCAAGCATGCATGGCAAGCGCTCTACCACTGAGCCACCTTCCCAGCCCCTAAGAACATAGTCTTACCATTTTAAAAACTGAGCAGAAATGAATTGGGGACAGGAAGATAGGCACGTGCAAAGAACAGGTGAGTTTTCTCAAGTTCGCTGCCTTGGACAAATCCCTCCCTGTTCCTGACCCCATTTCTTACAGGGACACCTGTGGGAGGGTTGAACAGTAGCATGCCCTCCATCAAAGGATGATAGAAAAGAAGGCCATTCCCCTCTTCTAGCTTTCCTGGATCCCCAGGTTCCTGGAGGAGAACATCTCCACTGGGGTAACCGAGACCTTGACCCACAACCTCCCCCAAACCGTGGGCTTGCCTTAACAAACAGAGAGCAGCAGGGCGTGACGGGAGCTGCCCCCAGCTCCAGCGCCTCACCTGGCCTCTCAACCGCTCTCCTCACCTGCAGGCCCCTCTCGTCCACCCTGCACACAGCAAACAGGACCGGGTCCCTGGGAGCAACCCGGACAAGGTCCCCACATTCCCTCAGTAGTTCTGTGTCACAGCACATAACTACCTCTGCCTGCCTCCTGGGGTCCCCTGGCCCCTAAATTCTCCTTTCCACGGCAGTCCACCAGAGAGCAGATGTACCAAGCTAGAGCAGGATCGCACACCCTCACCCAGTCTGCTGGGCACAGCCAACCTTCTGCTTGTGCCAAGATACTGGAGCTTACATACCACCAGCGGGCAAGGACACGGCCTTCCCTTCTATTTAAGAGTCCTTTCCAGAAGTGTTAGAACGGTCTGAACTAACACTGCCAACTTGGCAGGGCACAGGTGGCTCACGCCTGTAATCCTAGCTATTCAAGAGGCAGAGATCTGAAGACCACAGTTTAAAATTCAGCATAACATCAGAAAGGAAGAGCTGTGGTTCAAGAAATAGTGTGCAAGCCTTGAGCTAAAAAGCTCATGGAGAGTGTGAGGGCCTGTGTTCAAGCCCTGATACAAAAGTACCCATACAAAAACAAAAGTGATACAAAATTGCCAACGGGGAAGCACAGGGCAAAATTCCTCAGAGTCCCTTTGGGTCTTAACTCTGGTTTGGGGAAATTTCCTGGAATCTCTCTGTTGTCTGGATAGAGGTGCTTTCTGGCCATGGGTCTCTCTCCTGGGATGTCACAGTGGGTCTAATGTCTCTGGGGACCCTGTAGGAGCTCCTGCAATCCTGGGTATACAGGACTCTCTGGCCCAGGATTGCGGAGTCTGGACAGCTCAGGGGCTCAGCGCCAACTTAGTGCTAATGACTTAGGTTGATGTCCTGGGAGCCAGGGTCAGGAGCAGGCTCTGAGTCTTTCCTCGTCCCCCAGTCCCTGCGCTGGAGGTGGAGATTTCGGAAAGGCCCCCGCTCCCCACATCTGGAGCTCGTTACGCCGCCAAAAGGCTGGAGAGGCGGAGGATATAAATGGGTCCGGCAAGGGTTTAGATAAATAGCGGGATGATGGATCCGTACCAGGTTATTGAGGGGAAGGGAAAGGATGTTCCAGGAAGATCCTTAACCTTGTCAAGATCCCCAACACACTGTCCCCGGGGGGTGCGAAGAGGGGGGAGCGTCTGCTCGACAGCCCCATCTCCTGCCTCTCCCACACATGCACAGTCTGAGCACAGCCCAAGGCGGAGGCAGCCCCGCCCAGGACGCACAGCCGCAGCCCAGTCCTCTGCCTGGGGTGCCCTGGCCTCCTCTTGATGCGGCTCTGGGAAGCCTTCCCTGGCCACCCAGGCCGGAAAGCGGCCTGCGCTCCTTTGCCAGACCATGGGAGCGTCTCACTTGCATGTTTGCCAGGACCACTCGACTGGGCCAGGAGAGCCCAGTGGAGGCCTGGACATAGTAATTATGTGACAACAAGAACAGCCATCATTTGTCAAGTGTCCACCATGGGCCAGGAAATGTGCCAAGCACTGCGCAGGCACTGACTCATGCGACCCACACCACAACCTGGTAAGGCATTCCTGTAGTACAGACAAAGAGCCTGAAGTGTAGAGAGGCAATGCAGCATGCTGGGGGGGTCACTCAGCCAGGAGGTGGGGAGCCCAGCTCTGACACTGGGGCTCACACTCTTTCCTCCACATCATGGTACGTCACCCACTACTGGGTACTGGATGGAGGAATGAATGGGAAATAACCTAACCTAGATGCAACCTGGCCAGGCCCTTCTCAGAGGCTTCCGAATAATGTGGAACCTGGTCTGGCCTCAAGCTCTCAGTCTCCCTGCCTTAGCCTCCTGAGGGCTGTGCTTACAGGTGGGTACCACCACACCCAGCTCACAGGGTTATTTCAACAAGTGCCACGCGGTGATTTTTCTACGCCCACAAGGCGCCAGTGGCTCACGTCTGTCACCCTGGCTTCGTGGGAGACTGAGAACCGGGGAATTGTGGTTTGAAGCCAAGTGAGGACAGAAAAGTTCATGAGACTCCTTCTCAACCTGTAGCTGGGAATGGTGGCACGGGCTGGTCATCTCAGGTAGCTGAGAAGCTAAGATTAGGATGTGCAAGGTTCCAGATCAGCCAGGGGAGAAAAGTCCATGAGACTCCCTCTCAATAGCAGAAGCTGGAGATGGAGCCAGTCCCTGGTCATTCCATCTACAACAGGAAGAATAAAGGAGGAGGCTTGGAGTCCAGGCACAGACATACCCAGGCAGGAATCAGTACCCTACCTCAAAAACAAACAGTGCAAAAAAAACCCCACAACCCCAAAACACCTCACTGGAGTTCGGCATGGTGGCGGGCTCCTATAATCTCAGCTTCTCTAAAGCTGAGACCTTCCAGGTCCAGGCTGGGCAAACAACAGCAAAGAAGTTATTAAAAAATAATAATGAGTTCAAGTCCCACCACTGACAAGAAATAAATAAAACTTTACAAAATAAAAAAAGAAGATACACAGCAACGCCTGTAGCGGCCACTGGACAGTTTACAGAACACTCGTGAAGCCTCACGGTAGGGTTGGACTTGACAGAGGAGGAAACGGAGGCTAGGAGAAAAATGAGCCAGCCAAGGCCACTGGGAACCAGTGAGCCACAGGGTCACCGTCCATGTGTGTGTGCAGGGGGGAGACGGGACTGGCCTCCGGTAGAATCCCTGGTTGACAGCAGCTCCCTCCACGTGGGGTCCCCCATCTCTATGAGGGGTCAGTGACCCTAACTCATTCTCCACGTCCCAGGCCTCGCCGACCAGCAGGGCCTCCATGATGCCGGGTGGCCCCGAGGCACCTCCAAGAGGAGCGGGGCAGTGACGTCACTCGCCTTGCCCTGAGTGGGCGTCCTCCTGTGGGTGCATCTGCAGAGTCAGGGCCAGGTATCCTGACTAAGGCCAGGAGGTGGTGTGAGGCGGAACCAGGCCTAAGACCATGGAAGCTTCTAGAAGGGCAGTGAGGACAGAGCTCTTGGCTGGAACTATAATGGCACCAGTGGAAACAAGGAGGAGATGCAGGAGGGTAGTCAGCTCAGCAGAGGCCTGATGCTGCCTGGGCCTAATGCTTCCCTGTGCCAGGAGTGGAGATGAACAGGGGGGCTGTTAGGTATGGCGTTGGGTATGGGACTCCCCTGGGGCAGGTGAGCACCCCTCCTTGCTCCTGCAAGACACAGGGTCAGCCCCAAGTTCAGGAAGCAAACAGCACAGGAGGAGAGGCAGGTGAGAACTCCCCCCTGTCCTGGTGGCTCACAGGTTCTGGCTGGGTGACCTTTGGCTGATCCGGCGCCCCCTCTGAGCACAATTAAATGAAGGGCTTGACTGACCAGTGTTCCTCAAACTTCAGTGGTTCTGGAACTACTGCTAGGCCTCCAGTCATATCCATGTTGTAATTTGAGCTCTGACTTTTAAGCTGACTAATCTATTTTTACTGAAATAAATTCATCAGGAAAGGGAAAATCAGGTTAGCACCATCCCTTGAAGTAGTTCAGCGCCGTAACTACAATTGGAGGCGGTTTGGGGAACTGCAAAAGGCCACAGGGGAGCTGTGGCTCAAGAGGTGGAGTGCCAGCTTAGAATGGAAAAGTTCAGGGACAGTGGCCAGTCCCTGAGTTCAAGCTCCAGGACCAGCACATACAAGCACATGTGCACGCACGCGCACGTGTGCACACACACATACACACACACATACACACTCACTCAGAGCGCATTTAAGAACACCATGCACCAGGCACCAGGAAAGGAAGGTCCATAGCAGGGTCTAAGACTGAGCCATGCTTTCCCAGAGGTTCAAGGCTGTAGGAGTTGGCAGAAAGCAGTCCCATGAGTAAAGGGCAGGTGAGGAGGGGTGGGGCTGGGGACTTCTTGGCTGTGGCCCCCACCCCCCAGGTGAACACAGCACGTTTGAAGTCAGGCCTGGTGACCTAGGCCTCCACCCAGGAAGAAGCCAGAACAAATCCAGGATGGCACAGATGCAGGAGGGACGAGCCACTGCCTGGCCCCAATCTAAACTGCCTAGGTCTTTCTTTGCATGCTCCCTGGGTAGAACTGTTCTGAGAACTACCGCAGAAGGATTCTGGATTTTGAATTCCGTGGCTGACACTCTTGAGCTGTGTGACCTTGGGTGGTGGCAGCTCGCTCTGTTCCTCCTGAGCTCCATAAAGATAAAGCTGCCTGTCTCCTGGGCGGCGGAGGGGTCAGCCGAAAGGCAGTGCTGGGTAAGGGTTTTGTACTGCTCTGGGGGCAGAGCAAGCCCTCCACAAAGCAGGCTTTTGTGAATAAATCCGACACTGGAGGGGAAGAGCCTCTGTCAGACTCTGGGCAGTACTGCAGGAATCCACCCATATTCTCAACCTGCCCTGCCCTCCAGGCCTTCCGGGTGTTCCAGGAGAGTGCAGAGCAGCTCAGCTCTTCCCTGCGTCCCTCCCCACTACTCCCCTGGCAGGACGTGGGACCTATGGGCGGTCTTGCTGAACTTATGCATGAATGGGTGCTCGAATGAATGAATGAATGCACGTATGGTGAATGAATACAAGATAAATGGATGCATATATTGACATGAGAATAACAGGGAATAACAGCCTTCCTTTCTCTACCCAGGGCCTCATATCTTCCCTTCCCTCCCCCTCCCCCCCCCCACTGGGGCTTGAACTCAGGGCCAGGGGACTCTTCCTTAGCTTTTCTACTCAAGGCTGGTGCTCTACCACTTAAGCCACTGTTCTACTTCAGCTTTTGGGGGACTAATTGGAAATAAGAATGGCATTTCCTACCTGGGCTGACTTCTGTTTATAGAGACCAGGACAAACATCTCCCCTGGGTCAAAGCTGACATCTTGCTCACACAAAACCAAGAAGCACCTCTGTCATTACCACAGAAACGACCACTTTTGCTTGAACCCCTTGATTCACTCTGGGTTTCTCCCAGGATCCCAAGGGGGCCCAGGCCTGCTCAACAGTGTAAGTGTTGGGAGAAGGAGGTGCAGAGGAGAAATGCACATTCCAGCCCCCAACTTCTTTTCCCGGGCACCAGATGGTACCCAGCAAAGCCATGAGGCACAAAGGAAGGATGGCCCTGAGCTTTCAGACAAGAGGTCCTATGAGGTAGGCAGCCTGCTCTGTTGGATGTCATAGTTTCTTCTATTTCTACAGGGAACGAGAGGAAACTCTATAATTTAAATATAGAGTCAGGAAATACTAACCAAATTTATGTAAAAAGAGCACCCAGACAGCCGGGTTGAGGTAAGGGGAAAAGAAATCTTCCCTGAACCTAATCAAGAAACAACGTTTGAGCTTCCTGGCAGCCAAGATGAGAAGGGAAGACGTTGAGGTGGGAAGGTAAGAGGGCTTCTTAGGCACCAGACGAGAACAGCTTTGTGTGTGGAAACACGTTGGTAACCTGGTAAAACAGATAAGATTACTTACTCAGTTTTGCAGACGGCCATGCTGAGTCAAGAGGATTAAATAATTTGCTTAAGTGGCGAGTCAGGATTTGAATTAGGAAATTTTGGTCTTTAAGCCACTATGCTGCTCTGTGGGGCTGTTTACATGTGGTTTTTCCATGGGCTTTGTGCAATCTGCCAGGTGGGTATTATTGTCTTCCTGGGCCAAATGACATCATGAGGTATGCAGAGGTGAGAAGACTAGCCAGAATTTACACAGCAGGGGGCATCCCAGCCCATTGTCCTCCCCCTCCTGCCGGCTGGCTCTGCTCCAGGAGCCATGATTTGAACCCACTGGAGTCCTCCCACTTACCCCTGTACACACACACACACACAGGAACACACACGCATGCACAGGTTCCAGTCCCCCACCCCTCCCCTAGAAGGAAGTGAGCCAGTCCTGGCAGGTGTTAAGGCAGGTCACGGCTGGTCCCCTAAATGGCAGAGCCCCACAGAGGGCCAGTCTGCTCCCCAGAGGCTGCCCCCACTGGCAGGGCTCCTGGATGACTGGTAGTCTGGCAATGGCAACTCACCCACCACCAAAGTGACATGAGTGGTCCCCTCCATGCCAGCCCTGTCCAGCTAGGCACTGATGCCTGGGATAAATGCACCCTGTGTGTGGTGTCCAGAGCTCAGTTTGGTCACCTAGAATCGCCAGACCTTGACTGGAGTCTGGCCTTGGGCAAAACAATTCTCCACCCAGACCAAGGTCAAGGATTGCACGGCCTAACTGGGTGTGAGCCCACTATTTTGGCCCAGAGGAAGGCTTCAGGAGTTTCCACCATGATTAACCTGGTCTGGCGGGGTCTGGGGTCAGGGCCCTGCCTTGCTCAAGCCCCAGCCCAGGGAACAGGAGACCAGGTGCTTCCCTTCCCATCCACCTTGGTTTCTGGTTCCAAGCAACTAAGTAAGGCAGAAACTTGAGTTTAAATCCCAGTCTTGCCTCTCTAACTTGCTGTGTGATCTGAGGCCAGTCCATTCCCCTCTCCATTTTCCCTTGTACAAAAATGAGGGACTGAGGGGCTCGGCCCATCTGTCCTGGTGTTATGGCCTGGCTGCAAAAGACCCCCTTGGGGAGAGGCAGAGTGGGTTCCCAGCCTTCCAGAAGCAAAGGATCGGGGCTGGGGAGTGGAGGGTGTTAGCTGGGGGTCACACAGGTCAGAAGATCGCATGGCCGTGACTCCCACACACAGATCCTGGTTGGGTCCCAGCTCCCAGCCTCTCTCCAGGCAGGAAGGGCTTAGAGAGGGCACTGAGGGCCTTCCTAGCTGCTCACGTCACCCCCGGCCCCAGGCTAAAGCCCTGCCCCTGGAGGGCCACAGTGGGCGGGGAAGCCAATCATGGAGTGCTGGTTTCATCACCCCGGTGCCCCTGCAGAAAGCCCAGCGCCCCAGGACTCAGCTGAAGGCCTCTCTCCCTCGGGCTCAGTCCCAGCCTAGCTGCAGACTCCTTGGAATGAATCACCAGAAATGCTCACTCCTGCTGGGCCTTCGCCTAGGCCCCAGCCCTGCTTGGGCACCCTCCTATCCCTTTGAACCAGGGCAGCTCCCTCTGGTCCTTTAGGCCACTTCCTCCTGGAAGCCTTCCCTGGCCTGTGAGGGCTAGTGTCCGCTCTACACTTGGCCCCTGGCCCCTAGCCCAGCACCAGCCTAGAGTAAGTGCTTGGTTGCTTGGTCAGTCATGATGGTGTTTATATTAAAGCAGAGCCAGGCACTACGTGAGGCTTTTCTTACCAAGAAACTGTGGGGGAAACTGAGGCTCAGAGAAGCACTGGACCTCCGCTGGCCTTACAGGGCATAACTGTGGGAGGTTGGGCGGGGCGGGGGGGGTGTCAGTAGCCTGTTGGGGTACAGGAGGGAGTCACCAGCCCTGACTGATGTGGCCATTGCTAGCAAATGCAGCCCAGGCCTCCATGGGGCTGGGTTTTGACAGGGTGAATGGGTGTAGCTCATTCCTGTGGTGTCAGAATAAGAGTGGTCAAGGAGCCCTGGGCTAACTTGGCAGCTATAAACCTCTCTGCCCAGAGAGCAGGGATCCAAGCCCTGGGGCCTGGCAGTCTGGTGGGGAGGTGGGGGCTGGAACTCTGGGTGGAGCTCTGACTCCCTTCTGCTGCCATTTTCACTATGCTCTTTGTTTGTTTGTTTGGTGCCAGTTCTGAGGCTTGAACTCAGGGCCTGGGCACTGTTCCTGAGCTTTTTTACTCAAGGCTAGGGCTCTACCACTTGAGGTACAGCTCCACTTGTAGTTTTTGGGTGATTAATTGAAGATCAGAGGGGTGTGAGCCACTGGCACCTGCCCCTACCCTGAACTCAGCTGCTTGTCTCTTAGTCCTGCATTCACCTGATGCCCCCAAAGGGACATGTACGCAGGCATGCACACATGCAGGCCGGTGGGCTTGGCCTGCTGGTGAGGACCCAGGCGGTGGCGGGGAAGGCATTCCTGTTCTCCACCCGAGCTTTCCCATCAAGTCATCATCACATTCCAAATCTGCCAGGACATGGAGCCTAGGGGACTGCAGACTGCTACTCAGCAAGCGCCTTCTATGTGCCTAGAGGTGTGCTCCATCCCAGTGCGGAGGCCCACCCAGCACTGCAGGGGTCTGCAAGACCCTTATCTCCGGAGGGGAGACAGAAGGGCTAGGGATTTAGATAAGAGGGAGACGGGGCGGGGCTCGGGCTGGGGGAGGGCAGCCGGGATGGAGGGGAGGGAAGGCAGCAGGCCTGCAGTGGCTCCAGGGAGGCGAGGCCTGAGGTAATAACTCAGGGGGAGAATGTGAAGTGGAGGGGTCAGGTGAGGGAGACAGGTCCCAGCGACATTCAGGTGGCTTCGAGGACGGGCAATTCCAAAGCCGGCACTGCCTTCAACTGTGGGAAGTGGAGCCAGAGTGGCTGGCACACATGTGCCAGAGGGTAGGGGGTGGTGGTGGTGGTGCTGGGCACCGAGCAGAGGTAGGTAGAGGGGGTAGAGGTAGGTGGAGGGGTGCAGGATGTGGGAGAGGCTGGGCCTCTGGGATAGGCTGGTCCCCTTGGGGATGGCTCAGCCCCCCCCACCCCAGTGCCTGCCCAGGGGCCATGTGGAGAATGCTGCATATAGCCAGGTGTGGGTGGCTCACATCTTCATCCTAGCTACTGAGAAGGCTGAGATCTAAGGATCCAAGTTCAAAGTGAGCCTGAGCAAGAAAACTCTATGGGATTCTTTGTCTCCAATTAACCACCAAAAAGTTGAAAATGAAGCTATGGTTTCAAGTAGTAGGGTGCTAACCCTGAGCTAAAAAGCTCAGAGACAGCAGCTCAGCCGAGGCCCTAAGATCAAGCCCCAGGACCAGGAAAAAAAAAGACACTGTACCCCACTTCGCAAATGAAAACATGAAGCTGAGGCCACCCACACTGTATGTGGGGGGGGGTGCGTGCGGTGGACATGCTGTGAAGACAGGAGAGGGCAGCCTGGGGGGGCGGAGCTCAGGGGAGGGGGCACAAGCTAGCCAAGGAGGGGGAAAGGGGGAAGCCATTGTCCCAGGTGACATTTCGATGCAGCTGCCTTCAAGTCACAACTCCAGAGAGCCACAGTATGGCCTACTTCCTCTGAGGCTGTCCCCAATCAGGGGGCCCTAAGTCTGACATCTTAAGGACTTTGGGGCACAGTGGCCATGGTGGGTACACTGACCCTTCACGGACTGAGCCCCTATGGGCAGGAGGAAGAACTGTTCCACCGGATATGCGAGCAGTAACCTTGCTTGAAAGGGGGAAAAATACACTGGACCGAGCATAACATTCACTTCCCCCTAAAAAGAATGACTTCGACTTCAAGGGTTAGCGACATGACCCAGCAGGACAGGGCCCGGCCTCCCATGGCAAAAGATCTTGGGGTCACTGGGGACCTCAAACTGAGTACAGGAAACACTCCAATGCTGAGGGGAGTCGCTTGGGCCTGAAGCTTCAAAAACAGGGTGTGTTTAAATAATCCCTGGCCAGGCCCCCGGGCCTCAGCGCCCTGCTTCTCCAAGGATTTATTTTGTGAAAATGTCTCTCTCAACAAGTAAGTTATCCTACCCTGAGCCGAAGAGGGAATTTGTCTCTGTGTTCAAAACCGCAAACCTCCGGCAGCCCTTCCCAGCCAGGCAGGACATTCTGCAACGTCAGGTTATGAATCACTCAGCAAATCGGAGACAGAGCCGTGTCCAGGCAGGGCAGACGTGTGTGTGTGTGTGTGTGTGTATGTGTGTGTGTGTGTGCGCACACACGCATGCAGGCGTATGAAGGTATAGGGCACTCATTTCTCCCCTGCCACTCAGGGCAGCTCTGCCCAGCTCCCTGACTCTGACTCCCCTAAGGGTGCCTTCCTGGATACCAGCAGGCCCAGTCTGGTAGTTATGTCCTTCACACAGAGGAAAGCATGTAGCCTCTAGAGAACCTGGTCAGCTATATCCTCTTCTACTCTTTTCAGACACACAAGGAGGGCACTGAAGGATGAGTAGGAGTTTGCCAGGTTAGAAAGTGAAAGGCATTCATTCTATACAGCCTCTGGGGCCTGAATGCAGGTCTGAGGGAATGTAAGAGTTCAGACCAGAAGCTAAAACCTCAACCAACCCCACCACAGGCCTGTTCAGAGCCCAGAGCAGCCTGCTCATTGTCCAGCCAATCCTCAGCCTACCAGACTCCGGACGCCAGACCCTGCAGGACCCTGTCACCACATTTAGGAACTCCCTCTCCCTTCAAAACTCGCTTCAAACCCCACCTTCCCAAACCCCTGCCGCTGAGCCCTAGCACACAGTAGGTGCTCAATGAACCACTGTTAAATGCAAGAAGTGAATGAGCCACTGAAAAGGGCCATAATAGCATTCACACTGCATAAACAGTTGCTGACTGGGTGAATGAATGAATGAATGAATGATGGAATGGATGGGCTGACATGGGTAGTGCGGTCCCTGAAGAGGGTAGATACCGAGCCCACACACAGATGGTGGCCCCGGCTTTGCCCCTCACTGCTGCTGGGTGGCCCCTTTGCTCCCATGAGCCTCAGTAAGGGGCGAAGGTAATCCACCGTGAAAGCGAGGAAGGAAGCTACAGGAGCCAGGTGGAGCCAGCACGGCCAGCCCCTTGCAGGCGCATGCACATAGAACGGGGATGGTTACTCTGTCCTGTGTGACGGTTTGGGGACTGAGAACACTCAGGGTCTCCTGGCTTCCCAAAGGCCATGGGCACAGACACAGGACAAAGAGGCGGCCGGGGTAGTGAAGGTGAGACTGGACTCCCAAAGCACCTACACACACGTATCCCCAAAGAGGCTGCTGGGCCACGTGGCCTCAAGCCTGCGTCTGGCCCCAAAGCACAGCTTTCCCTCTGAGTGCAATGGGTGTAGTAGGTCCCTGCCCTGGGCAGGACCGGGGCTCCGGGCCCCCGGCAGAGGGCGGCTGCCGGAGCCTCGGCCTGCACATCTGAGCAGGCTGCGCTTTTACGATCATTTCCTCCCACTCCCACGGTCGGCTGGGGTGTCACACTGAGTTGTAAAAGCTGCTAGCAGAGCGGAGGAAGTTATTTTTAGGGGCAGGCAGTGTATTCATTCATCCTTCATTCATAAAACACACACACGGGAACCTGCCGGGAACAGGCCCGGTGCTAAGAGCTGGGATCCAGGGATGGCGGAGATGAGAACATCTTCACCCTCTGGCCCGGCAGAGGCGGCCTGTGTGGACAAATTTAGCCGCACGCCAGTGTCATAAGGCCAACTATAAACGATCTGTGGAGAGCCAGGAACGGTGGGTGTCTGATACCTCCAGTCCTAGCCACTTGGGAGGCAGAGATCAAAAAGATCCTAATTCGGGCTGGGAAGGTGGCTCAGTGGTAGAGCGCTTGCCTTGCAAGCCTGAGGCCCTGGGTTCGATTCCTCAGTACCACATAAGCAAAAAGAAAAAAGCCGGAAGTGGCGCTGTGGCTCAAGTGGTAGAGCTCTAGCCTTGAGCTGAAGAGCTGAGGGACAGCGCCCAGGCCCAGAGTTCAGGCCCCACGACCAGACCCCCAAAAAAAAAAAAGATCCTAATTCAAGGCCAGCCTGGGCCAACAGTGAGACCCCATCTCAAGCAAGAGCCACGCACGGTGGCGCGATCCTCTCATCCCAGCTGCATAGGTGATAGGAGAGGACTGCAGCTAAGGGTAGACCCAGGCAGAAACCACAAGGCAGTGTCCCCAAAGCAAAAAGAACCAGGGGATTGTCTCAAGTGGTAGAGCACCTGGGGAGCCAGCCCTGGGTCAATAAATAAATACAACAAAGACCAGGGAAGATGAAGGCAGGCACAGCCCTGGGTCTCTAAGGCTGGAAGGTCCATTCCCTGAGGCCGGGTGGCCACAGCCACTTCCCAGCCTCCTGGGAAGAAAGATGCCTCTCTAGCAAGCAAACCCCAGCCCACGCTGGGCCTGGGGTCTCCATGGCCCCTGTCACAGTGTGGCACTGAGTCCTGTCCTGTAGGTCCAGCCTGCCCAGGACCCCTGCCACGGTACAGAGCTCACCAGCACCCACACACCCTAACGGTGACCTGGGCCCCAGATGCCTCCTCAGCCCCAGGATCACCGTGACTAAGGACAGCTAAACAGAGCCAGGCCCTGCAAAGGGGTGGGGTGGGGGGAAGAGGAGGGTGGTCTCTGCCCAGTCTCCAGAAGTACTTGGGAGATGAGCTCAAGGGGAGGCGCTGTGTGCCTCCAGACCCACCCTGGGCTTCACTGCCCACACCAGCCAGGTGCCAGTTCCAGCCCCTTCACCAGCTCAGACCAGAGCCTCCACGCACTTTTTTGCTCCTTCTCTGCTCCCCTCAGCATCAACAAGGAGAACTCTGGTTGGCTTTATCTCTGCTTGGTTTTGCTTTCGGTGCTGGGGACCTTGTGCAGGTAAAGCATCTGCTCTAATGGCTCGCCCCACTCCAACTCTCTTTACCAAGCAAGCATTCCTGCAAGCACGCCTGTCTCTGTACCATGCAATCACTTCCTTTTACTGACAGGGAACTGAAGCTCAGAGAGGGAAAGTAGCCTGCCCGCCCAAAGTCACACAGCATCTAAGTAGCTGAGCCATGATTTGAACCCACTAGAGTCCTTCCACTTAGCCCTGTACACACACACACACACACACACACACACACACACAAAACTTGTGAGGCTGCTCTGCTCTTGAGGGACAGAGAGAGTCCAGAGCCCCCTAGCAACACCATTAAGCCAGCCGGTGTGACAGGACGACAAACCACAGCAATTTAGGACAAATGAGTCTAGACCGCAGATCAGACACAATGAGGAGAGGGGCTCAGGCTAAGAGGGAGAGGAGGCGCCTGCTGGGGATCCCCAGGGGGCTTGAACCCCTCTGCAGCTCTCCCTGCTCGCAGGCCCCAGGGTAACGGGCATCGCTTTCTCAAGGAAGAAACTAAAGAGGGCCCTGGATGCCCTAGAAGACATGGTCTGAAAACAGAGGGAGGGGGCGGGGCACAGGGTCCTGGGGGGGGGGGCGCCCTCTGGGCCTCGGTCTCTCCCTCGCTGGGTGCTCAGGCGGAATGCAGGCATCCAGCCTGGCCCTGGACCAAACAGCCGCCGGATATACCCATGCCAGCTTTGGGGGTCCTCTGAAATGGCACCACAAAGAGTGTGTGTGTTTGTATGTGTGTGTGTGTTTGTATGTGTCTCCAGCTTTCTGGGAGCTCCTTAAAGCAATTCATGTCCTCAAAGAACCAATACACATAGCAAAGGAACCTTTCCACTCTCTCGGGGTGGACGTGCCTCAGTTTCTCCTCCACCTGGAGTTTGGGAAGCCCTGCCTGGTTTGTAAGGAGGCTGAGAGGCTCAGTGGAGAGCACTTGGAAGACTGGGGGGACAGGGAATGCATCGCACAAGCCAGGCAGCCAGGGCCCGGCACAGCCCCAAAGGTTCTCTTTCTCCCAAGGCCTGAGTGCCAGAGCCCCTGCCCCACTCTAGCAGCCGCTGCGTGGGGGGCCTCCCCACCCTGGAGCCCCCAGGGCGGGAGGCCTGCTGGCTGTGATCCTGGTTTTAGAGGCCAGGAGGCCAAGAGACTAGAGTCCTGGGATCAATGCCTGACTTAGCCCATAACAGACCACCCTCGCTTGATGCAGGAAGCGTGAACACCAGCTTCAGCATCAGAAGGCTGTAGGTTCAAACCCCAGTTCTGCCATTTATGGGCTGCACATCCTTGGGAAATTTACTGAACTTCTCAGAGATTCAGTTTTCCTTTCTGTGTGTGTGTGTCTGTGTGTGTGTGTGTGTGCACATGCGTGTGAGTTAGCTTGATCTCTGGGCCTCACACTCTTGCTACCACATAAGCCATAGCTCCATTTCTGACTTTTTGGTAGCTACTTGGAGATAAGAGTCTCACAGATTTCCTGCCCAGGCTGGCTTTGAACTGCAAACTTCAGATCTCAACCTCCTGGGTAGCTAGGATTACAGGCGTGAGCTACTAGCATGAGGTCTTTTTTGGCACAATACTAGGCCTGGGTGCCATCCCTTGGCATTTGCACTCAAGGCTAGCATTCTATCCCTTGAGCCACAATTCTACTTCTAGCTTTTTTTTCTGTGTTTAACTGGAGATAAGAGTCTCATAGACTTTCCTGCCTAGTCTGGCTCAGAACCTGAATCTCAGATCCCTGTCTCCTGAGAAGCTAGACTACAGGTATGAACCACCAGTGCTGGGCCCTTTGTACATGCTTTCAAGACAGGATCTTGCTGCCCTTGAATTCACAATCCTTCTCTAGCCTCATTAGTGCTGGGATTACCGGTATAGGTCACCATTCCCGGCAGAGCCTTGCACACACCAGACAAGGGTTCTAACACGGAGCCACATCCCCAGCCCTTCAGTTTTCCTGTCTCTTAATCAGGGATGAAATCCCACCCCCTTTCCCACAGCACAAACTCCACAAGCCAATGCAGCTAGCCATGAACAAGGCTGCAAGCACATTCACTCACAGTGCGTGTCAGATCTGTAAAGTCCACAGGATAATACCAAACACTTTCCAACACAAACACCATATTTTAAACAGAATGTTTTTGGCCATTCTTGTCACGACTCCTTGCAGTCATCTGCCTTCTCTGGGTCTTGGTCTTCTGGTCTGGAAACACAGGCAGAAGAGTTGGAATGGGGTTGGGAGGTAGAGGAGTACCCAGAGAACTGGGACTGTCTGGAGCTGAGGCTCAGGACACCCACTTGAGTCCCTTTGCTTCTCCGACCTCCAGTCTCTGCATCTGTGCCATGGGTGCACTCTACCCTGCATTCCAAGTGCTCAAGCTCTGCCCAGCGTATGGGGAAGGCTGGGCCAGAGCTGGAATGCACTGGTTGGTCAGGCAATAGCTTAGCCTTCCCACCACTGATGGGGCCCAGGACAGCAACTGAGAGCCAGCAGGCCTGGGCCCAGAAGGACCATATGCCTCCAGAAGGTTCCTCAAGGAACCAGCTTTGGGGTCCTCCGAAATGGCACACAAAGGTGGTGTGTGTGTGTGTCTCTCTGTGTGTGTCTGTGTGTGTGTGTGTGTGTGTGTGTGTGTGTGTGTGTGTCCAGCTTTCTGGGGGCTCTTTAAAGCAATTCATATCCTCATGGGGAGGCGGCTCGATTGCAAACTGGAAAATGGGAGAGGAGGTCTGCAAAACATTTACCTGCTGTTCGACAAATGGGAACTCTCTAAGAGTGAACTGGAAAGGCAGGGTTTTTTTTGTTTGTTTTGCCAGTCCTGGGGCTTGAACTCAGGGTCTGGGCACTGTCCCTGAGCTTCTTTTGCTCAAGGCTAGCATTCTACTATTTGAACCACAGCACCACTTCTGGATTTTTCTGCTTATGTGGTCCTGAGGAATTGAACCCAGGGTTTCATGCATGCAAGGCAAACATCCTACCACTAAGCTACATTCCCAGCCCCAAAAGGCAGTTTTTAAAATTGAATTATGTGTGCATGTGTGTTCATGTGTTTACATGCATATTTCTCTGTTTTTGTTTTTGGTTTTTGGTGGTGGGGCTTGAACTCTGGGCCTGGGCACTGTCCCTCAGCTCTTGAGCTCAAGGCTAGCGCTTTACCACTTGAACCACAGCACCTCTTCTGATTTTCTGGTGGTTAACTGGAGATAAGAGTCTCATGGACTTTCCTGCCCAGGCTGGCTTTGAACCGAGATCCTCAGATCTCAGCCTCCTGAGGATTACAGGCGTGAGCCCACCAGCGCCCGGCTCTCCGTATTTGTGTTTGTATGTATATGTGTATATGCATTTGTGTGGATCTGTGTGTATGCGTATTTGTGTTTGCATGGATGTGTTGCAGTATCTGTGGGCGCATGTTTCTTTGTGCATGCGTACATGTGTTTGTGTATGTGTTTATGCATTTATATGTGTTTGTATGTCGGTGTTTGTTTTCATATGTTCGCATGCATGTGCTTCTGCGTATGCATGTTTCTGTGTACACACATTTCTGTTTCTATCTGCATGTGTTTCCATGTGTGTGCATGCGTGTGCACACACTGAGAGGCGTGGTATGAAATGAGGTCATACTGAAATGGACTATTTTTATTCCAACAAGGCATTTTAAAAATACTCTTAATTATATGAAGATGGGGAAAGGGTTTCTCACAAATTAGAAAGCACTGCGGCCTCTGGCCCCCAGCCCCACCCCCAGCCCCACCCCAGCCCCACCCCCAGCCCCACCCCAGCCCCACCCCCGAGCCCTCACCTTGCCTTTCCCAGGCCCCTGCAGCTCTAGGCGCCACCCAGGGAGGCTGTGGGCCCACACAGCTGGGCAGAAGGAGCCAGGCCTGGCCAAGCCCCACCCGCTGAGTCCTTCCAAGCCCGTTCTCATTTCATCCGGAGGCCCTAGGAGGCAGACTGGCTTCTCCCCATTGCTCTGTGAAGAGTGTGGGCACTGGGCCCCACAGCTCAGAGAGGGGGTGCTGGCTGTCTCCGGTCACACAGCCTGCAGCCTTCGGTTGGGCCTTGGTGCCCAGTCCCTTCCCCAGCAGTGTCCTGACCCTGGGAGCAGAGGCTGCCAAAGCTCTGAGAGTCCAGAGAGCCCAGGTACCCACAGCTGTAGGCCTGCTGGATGCTGGATATGGGGACAGATGGAGGCAAGGCTAGGTGGAGACACCCCAGTGCTGGTGCCTGGGCTTTGCCCTATGAGCAGTAGTCATTAACTGAGCATTTACTATAAGCCACACTTTGTAGACAGGGAAAAGGGGCCATGAGAAGTGAAGGCCCTGGACAGCCACATTTGGCTCCAGCTGTGGCCTGGGGACACTGACCAGCCGCAGGGCTACCGAGCCCAGAGGGCAGCTGTCCTCAGGAAGGGGGTGGGGGGGGACTTGTGCAAAGTCTCTGTGAGTGTGGATGGGGAGGCGAGGGCTGGGCCAGGTCCCCCCCGCCTTCCACCCCATGGCCCCCACCCCCACCCCAGGACAGTCCAGCACGTGCCAGAGCCACCAAGGCAGCTGCCAGAACGCCAAATTGTCAGTAAATTATTAATTTATGTTACAACCCAGAAGACAAATGCTTCCACGCCACAAATGCCAACGGAGCAGCCTGGGTGGGCGGGAGGGTGGGTGGGGGGACAGGCCAGGGTGAGACGTGAACGTGAGCCGCCCCCCCCCCCCCCCCCCCCCCCCCCCCCCCCCCCCCGCAGAACTGGGAACTGCTGACAAGTTCCCGCACACACAGCCAGCCCAGGCCCCTGTGGGCCCTGGAGGCTCCTCCCGCTCCCTTGCTCCACCCTGAGCCTGTCCCCTCGCTGGGGTCACAGTGGCATGTTCTTGGGGTTTTTTTTTGGCTGGTTCTTGGGGCTTTGTGCTGTCCTACACTCTTTGCCTTTTGTTAATTTTCACACAGGGTCTGGTATTTATGTCCGAGGCCAGCCTGGACCTCAGGAAGACACCACCAAGCTGGCTTTTTACTGACTGAGAGGAACATCTCAGGAATGCTTTGTCTGGGCCGGCCTCTAACCATGATCCTCCCAATCTCCGCCTCCTAAGTAGCCAGGATTACAGGTGTGAGCCCTGAGTAGGGCCGGGGCCGAGCTGCACTTCCTGAACAAGGGTGAGATCCTGGCCACTTCTTGAAGTCCCCCATTGCTAACATCTCATCCTGTCTGGGGCCCATCCCTCCTGCAACCTTGCACTTCCCTGCCACAGGGCCTTTGCCTGGCATACCCTCTACTGTATTTACCAGGCTACCTCCCTCCCTCCCTCTCCCAAGCCCCCTTCCCAGAGGCCTCCATCCCCTTCCTCTCCTGAAGTTTTCCTCCTGCCTGCCTACCCTTCACCTATTCAACGGACACTTGTCATTGGTCTTGCCCTACAGCAAGGGTAATCGCCCCACTCACAAGCACACAGCCCAGCAAGAGGGGCCGAGTGCTCCCATCTGGGTGCCAGGGAGAGGTAGAGGAAAGGCCATAGAGCGGGGTGTCCGCAGAGTCTGAGTTACGAGCTGTGTGTCCCCGCTAGGCACCAGGCCCTCCTCCATCACCCAGGAGGACAACAACACACCCAAGGGGAGGCCTCCCCCAGAGGGCCTGGCCCCGCTCCCAGGGGGCCTGCACAGCTAGGGCGCCCGGAGCCTCCTCCGCTCCCACCCCCCTGCCCGGGGCCTGGCCCTGCGCCAGTCCCTGCAGCCTTCCATTCCAGTCTGTTCAATTAAAGCGAGGTGACGGGTGTCACCGCACTCTGCCAACTGTCACACAGAAGGACCAACAGGAGCGGGCCCTCCTCTCGCTGAGCAGAGAACTCTGCCTACGCCCATTCGTCTAACCAGGCCATATTAACTAAGCACCCTAGGGCCAGGTCTCTGCCAGACCTGGAGAAATCTAGTGACTAAGCCCTTCAACCACATCTCCTGTCTTTGTGGAGTTTGTGGGATGGTGGGAGGGAGAGGAAGCTGTTCAGAGAAACGTATCGACTATTTTTAAAGTATGGCTTTGACAAGTGCTGCACAAGATCGGCTCATGGAGCTATCTCAGGCTCCCTAAAAATGTGGAGCGAGGAGGTGCCAGCTGCATAGTTAGTAAGCAGCATTGACGCTGCTGAGGCCAGCCAGTGCAAAGGCCCTGTGGTGGGAGAGGTCTAGAGAACAGCAAACACACAGAGCCTTAGGGTTCAGAGAAAGGTAGGTCATTATCTCCATAGCCATCAGGGAAGAGAAGCAGTTGAGAGAAATAAGAGTGAGCTCAAAAATCCCAACACAGGTCTGTGGGTCCCTGGGTCGGTCCCAGTGTGGCTGTGGTGGGAGAATCTCTGGCTCAAGTCTCCCAATTTGGCAAACTTAAAGCCAAAGGTCATTTCCTCTCAGAATCTCAGGTGAGAATGCCCACTGCCCTCAGGGATGAGGGTTCTGAAGCTGTCTGGTGCCCGCCGGCTGAGGCTGCCCCGGTGGCTGAGGTCCGCCAGAAACACGGCTGTCACAGAGAATTAAAATGGATCCAGAATCTCAAGCACCTCGGTGCGGCTCCCATGCCATCCTAGCCGGGAGGCAGAACTCTGAGTGAGCAGGTTATCAGGATGTGAAATTTCTGGAATCAACACAGCTGTGTTTGTTTCTCTGCACATGCAGCAGACAGCACGGCAGCGGGGCCCGCCACATGTGGCTGCGGCCTCCACCGTGGGACAGCTGCCTCTGAGGAGCCCAGGAGGGGTCCCCTCCTGAGGACACCGGTGCCACTGCATCACCCAGGCAAATCACCCGGAGGCCAACTCAGGGCCCTGGACCATAGGAGGGGCTGGGGACAGGCAAGCCTCTCCCCCAGAGCTGGGCCAGGCCTGATGGATTGGCCAGGACAGCTGGCCTTAGCGTTGTCAGCTGTGGGCAGATCCCCCCCAGTGTGAGAATCCACGTGCGAGCAACGGTCAAGGCCAGCCCTGGAGCTTTCCAGATGGGAGAAATGAAGTCCCAGGAGGGGAATGGGGAGAAAAGGGACAGCAATGCCAGTATCCAGATGTGCTCTGTGTCAGGCCCCGGGACAGGCCGTAGTCGGTACAGCTCCACAGCAGCCAGCCAGCATGGTCACAGGAGCTGGGTCCCTGCCCAGTGCTCTCATCCAGGAGCTGCCACCATGCCCGGTCCCAGGCCATTTCCTTTCCCAAGGTGGGGGGGGGGGGGAATCACCCCATCTGCCTCCACTCTTCCTGAGGATTCAGTGCATACTGTTTGTGAAGCCAGAAGTCCAAGAATGGCGGGAGCTCCTTGCTCACACGCTCATCCACGCACTCATCCATTCACTCACTCACCAACTCACTCACTGATGCATCCACTCACTCATCCAAGCTCTCATTCATCCACTTACTCACCAACTCATTCACTCACCAACTCTTCCATTCACTCAATCACCCACTCATCCACTCATTCACCCACTCATCCACTCTCTCACCCACTCATCCTTTCATTCACTGACCTACCCACTCACTCATTCATTCATCCCCTCATTCACTCACTCATCCACTCTGTCACCCACTCATTCACTCATTCGCCCACTCATCCATCCACTCACCACCTCATCTATCCACTCACTCACTATCTCATCCCTCACTTATTTATTCGCTCAAACGCTAATTTACTCACTCATCCACTCACTCAGTAGCTGTTTACAGGACACCTGTCACATCTTAGCACTCTACTGCTAGACACTTGCAAATAAAAGAAACTAATATTCTCAGCTGTGTGTTGCCCAGGCTAGAATTGAACTCCCTATCCTTCTGCCCCAGTTTCTGGAGTGCTGGGATTACAGAAGAGTACCACAATGTCCAGCAAAGCTTACTTTTTCATGGGGCTTGAACTCTGGGTTTGGGCGCTGTCCCTCAGCTCAAGGCGAGTGCTCTACTGCTTGAGCCACAGCGGCACTTCCGGTTTTCTGGTGGTTTATTGGAGATAAGAGTCTCACAGACTTCCCTGCCTAGGCTGGCTTTGAACCGCAATCCGCAGATCTCAGCCTCCTGAGTATCTAGGATGACAGGCGTGAGCCACTGGTGCCCAGCACATTTCTTTTTTCTTTTGTCAGTTATGGGGCTTGAACTCAGGGCCTGGGTGCTATCTTTGAGATTCTTTTACTCAAAGGCTATCGAAAACAATTTGAGCCACAGCTCTGCTTCTGGTTTCTGCCTGTTAATTGAAGATAAGAGTCTCATGGATTTTTCTGCCCAGGCTGGCTTTAAATCATGATCCCCAGATCTCAGTCTCCTGAGTAGCTAGGATTACAGGCGTGAGCCACCAGCACCCAGCAAAGCTTACATTCTTACAGGGAGGGAGAAGATGGCTAAACAAGGGTCTGTTTTGTTATTACTATTACATCTACTTTACAGTATAGTACACTGAGGCCTCAAGTGGTGAACTAATTTTAAAAATACCCATCATTTGCTTTCCTCCCACACTCTCAAAAGGGACTGATATGAAAGACTGTGCTAAGTTTCTACAAGTAGAAAAAGGAGCCACAAGCCCTGTACAGGTCTATGTTCCTTGGAAAGTCTTGGAGGCCCCTGCTTCCAGCTTTGTGTGATATCTCTGGGCCTCAGTCAATTGCCCACATGCCCAGCTTTGGCACTGCACACTCTGGGATGGCTCCTGGGTGCAGGTTGGCTAGTCTGCTCTCCGTGTGAGAGCCACGCCCTGGCCAGGTGCCTGGAACCTTTCCCTGGCGTCAAGGAATGATGTGGGCAGAGAAGGTCAGGATTCTGGGGAGCTGCTGGGAGCTGCAGCCACCCACCCTGACATGCTCCCTGGCTGAGGAGGAGGCTGCACCCAGGCCTGGCTTTACAGAGGCCTGTGC
>NW_012267222.1:14908172-14920681 GCF_000151885.1 Dipodomys ordii
GGGGGGGGGAGGTGGACTCTGGGATTTAATGTTTATTATTCAGTTCATTTATTCATCCACCTATGAAAATATGCAACATCATCCATCCATCCATCTACCTACCCATCTTTCCTAAATCTTCATCCATTCATTCATCCATCCATCCATCCACACACCCATCAGTGAATCCATGTATCTATCTACCCATATGTACATTTACCAATCCAACCACCTACCCACTCATCTTTCCAAAATGTGCAACATCCTCGATCCAGTCATCCATCCATCCACCTATCCTTCTACCTATCTACCCACCTGTCCACCACCCACCTATCCATCTATCCATCCATCTATCCACTTACCAATTCATTTATCCATCTACCCGCCCACCCAGCCACCTAGCTTTTCAAAATATGCAACCCTTCCACCCACCCATCCATCCACCCATCCACCCATCATCCATCTAACCTTTAACCTGCTCACCATTCATCCAGCCATCCAATCCAAGTAACTATCCATGCACCCATTCTCAGTCTAGTTCCCATCCATTTCCACTAGACCAGTCTTCCAGGCAGCTCATTTCACTGTATACACTGTGCACCCATTATGGTCAGGGTCTCTCAGTGCTGTTGAGAGGAAATTAGACATGTTGAACAGGTCTGAATATGGTATAACCTAACTAAGCAATAAAAAAAGAGGTTTGTGGAAGGTACCACTGAGAACAAAAGCTCTGGAGCACAAGTAGAAGAAGGAAGAAGGGCTCAAGAGAGCTCAGGCTTTGAGTGGGAGGAGACACTCAGGCCAGATCTTTATAAGCAGCAGGAATAGGCTGCCCATGGACCCAGGCGGCTAGAGGATGGTCAGTTCTGGAAGTCCAAAGGCAAACAAGATAGAGTAAAAAGGGCTGGTGGAGAAATGGAAAGGCCCAAGTCCTCATAACCCCTTACTTGGGAAGCAGTGGACCCCGGCCCACTCAACAGACTCTGACTCCTCCTGGCTAGAGAAAGAGTCTTGCCCCTCTGTCATCCAGGGCTGTGCTGGTAGCTACCATCTGGATTAACTCAGAGGACATAAAAGTAGTCCCTGAAATTCTGTGGGGCAGGCTTTGCTGTCAACCAGACTTGGGACAAATTCCTCCTTTACCTCTGACTTCCCTTTCTCCATGTTGTTTTGCTGCTGCTGCATTTTTGTGGTTTTCTTGATACAGCATCTAACGCTCACCCAAGCTGGCCTAGAACTCACCATCCTGCCTCCACCTCCCCTAGTGCTGGGATTACGGGCATGTGTCACCATGCCCAGTTCTTTCTCCCTCTCCCAATAATGAAGAAATGTACAAACAGCTCGCTCTCTCCTAACTTGAGTGAGAGAATACAGGTGTGGAACCAGTAAGCCATGGGGAAGGCTGGCTGGCCTTGCCCCTGCCAAGGTGTGTGCCAGGGCTGGCAATCTGAAACAGTAAAAACAGCCTTATAAAATCAGTCAGTTCACGAGTACCATTAGCTCCTTGTCCATGCCTGCAACTTAGGGTCAAACGGTTGAGGGGGAAAAAAATACATACACTCATGTCTACCCGCATAGGTGGAAAGAAATAAAAGGTCCACACAATGTCGAATGGAGCTGATGACTACCCAAGTGTTTGTTTTACACTCCTATCACTTCTGTTTATTTAAAATATTAAGAAGTATTTTTTTAAAGGCTCTTAAGTTGGGCACTGGTGACTCATACCTATAATCCTAGCTACTCAGAAGGATGAAATCTGAGGATCCGGTCAAGCAGACAGATTTGTGAGACTCTTATATCCAATTAACTGGCAAAAAAGCCACAAGTGTTAGAGTACCACTATTGAGTGAAAAAGGCTAAGAAAGAACACGAGGCCCGAGTTCAAGCCCTAGGGGGTGGGGGGAGGGGAGGGGGGGAAGCACAGTGCCCATGGCTCATACCTATAATCCTAGCTACTCAGGAGGCTGAGATCTCAGGATCAAGGTTTGAAGCCAGCCCAGGAAGGAAAGACCGTGAGTCTTATTTCCAATAAACTACCCAGAAAAAGCCAGAAGTGGTACTGTGGCTCAGGTGGCCTTTGTGCTAGGCTTGAGTATAAAAAGGCTCAGGGACAGCACCCAGGCCCTGAGTTCAAGTCCCAGGAATGGCCAAAAAAAAAAAAAAGTGTGTGTGAGGGTAAGGGGGTGGGGTGGAGAGAAACTGTTTCTTTTTCTGTCTATCTTGGAGTCAGTGAGCTTGGATTCCAGATCTCCCGTTACCTTCTGAATGGCCATGGGCAAATTGTTAACTTCTCAAAGCCTTACTATGTAAGACATGAGTATGGATGAGACCCAAAAACAGAACCTGGATTTTATCAACTAAACCTTCAATCAACATCAGCTGGCCATTTAGGATGTGACTTAGTGATAGAACACTTGTCTAGCAAGCACCAAGGCTGTGAGTTCAAATCCTAGGTTCAGCTGCTAGCCTTTCTTATGCACCATTAGTTGACTCCCCAGACACTGCCACTGTGTGGAAGGGGATATGATGCTCATCTCATAGAGAGAGAGGAAGGCTGGAGACCGTGACCTGACAGTCCAGGTGACACAGCTCTGTCTCCACCATCCTATCTACGCCTACTGGCTCTCTGGCCCCAGGCCGATGGCCCATTCTCACCACCCTGCAGCTCCAGAAGGGGGCCAGTCCCCTTTAACACCCCTTGCAAGGGGCATCCCCAGCAATCCAGCCTGGTAGTGCTTCTAAGCAGACGGGCGGGTGGGCTGGGCGGGGGGGGGGGTCCCAGCACTGGGGGCTTCTCGTCTCAGAAACTCTTTCCATAGTCTCCCTGCGAGCTGCGGGAGCTGCCATCCGAAGCAGTGGGGAGTGACAGCTGACGCTGATGGGGACAAGCAGGAGGATGTCCCAGCCAGAGCCCTGACTTGAACAGAGTCCCCGGGCCTCGTCTTGAGGTCCAAAAGGCCCTGCAGGCTCTGGCTGAGGCCGTTCCCAGGCCCTGCCTCCCCATGAGGGGCGGGGAAGCCCCATTCAGGCGGGACGCACCCCACTGGGCGCTAAGCCGCTTTCTCCCCACTTACACGTTTCAGATGCTTTTTGTCCTTCCGGCTTCCCATGGACTGAGGCCAAGTGACAAGTTGGTGCTGTGGACATATGTCGTCGCCATAATGGGGACGTTGACCCCACGCTCTCTCCCTGCTGGGGCCAGGCAGCTTGCACCCCGCCCCGGCGCTCTGCACATGCAGCTCACAGCCACACACACATCTTTCTCCAGTCTCCACCCCCACCCCCACCCCCACCCAAGTCCATGGCTCACCCACAGGTCTAAGACCTACTTCTTCAGCTAGCTGTGCCCCAGGAACCCCTCAGAAGTCACCCCTTCAACAAAGCCTTTCCTCACCTCAGTGACAGCTGAAGAAACCAGAGCTCAAGGAGGGAAGCTCAAAGGCCAAGGTCAGCGGTTCACCCTATATTGCTCTGGTGTGACAACATGTGACTTCATTCCTTACGCTGTCATGGAGCTGGGCGCTGGGGGCTCACGCCTGTAATCCTAGCTACTTAGGAGGCTGAGATCTAAGGACTGAGGTTCAAAACCAGCCCAGGCAGGAAAACCTATGAGACTCTTACCTCCAATAGAACCACAATAACCAGCCAAGAAACAGGAAGTGGAGGTGTGGCTCAAGTGGTAGAGTGCCAACTTTGAGTGAAAAATTAAAAAAAAAAAACAAGAGTGCAAGGACCTAAGTTTAAGCCCTAGTACAGGCAAAGAAAGAAAGAAGAAAGAAAGAGGGGTAGGGAGAAAGGAAGAAAGAAGGAAAGAAGGAGAGAAAGAGAAAAAGAAAGGAAAGCAGGAGAAAGAGAAAAATTAAAAATCCCAAAGAAGACGGGCTCTCTGCCTGCATCTGCGGGACACCTGCAAGATGGATCTCATGGTCCTGGACTGCTGTAAAGGGCAGGAAAGCAGGAGTGTGCAAGGAAGTTAGAGGGAAAGTCCTGTGCTAGCACCCCACTGCAGTTCTGTGACCTCAACCTACTTATCTGCACAATGGTGATAATGGTACTCTCCCTGCATATTTGCCTTATTTAGAGCTCCTCAAACTGCCAGCCAGCGAGCCAATTCCTGAAGGCAGACATAGTTTGGTTTGGCCAGGGACCGTAACTCTAGGTTGAAATCACTGAACACTGAAAATTCCTATCTTCCAGCAGGGCTCCATGGCTCACACTTGTGATCCCAGCTACAGGAATCAGAAAGTGGGAGTATGGAGGCTTGCAATCAGCCTGGGGATGGGGGAGTCCTGAGACTCTCCCCCCTCATTCCCAGCCAATGAGCAGAGTGTGGTTGTACACCTGTCATCCTAGCTATGCAAGAGGCATAAATAGGAGGCTCGCAGTCCAGACAAGAATGTGAAACCCTATTTGAAAAATAACAAAGGCAAAAAGGGCTGGGGACTTGGCTTAACTGGTAAAGCGTGTCTATCTAGTAAGCATAAGGCTGTAGTTCAAATCCCAGGACCGGTGGAAGCCAGTGGCTCAAGTCTATAATCCTAGCTACTCAGGAGGCTGAGATCTGAGGACTGCAATTCAAAGCCAGCCTGAGAAAAGTCTGTGAGATTCTTACCTCCAATTAACCACCAAAAAAGCTAGATAAAACTATGGCTAGATAGAACTGTGGCCAGCCCTGAGCAATAAAGGTCAGGGACAGTGCCCAGGCCCTCAGTTCAAGCCCCATGACTGAGTGGCACCAAAAAAAAGAAAGGAAAAAAAAAAGTAGTGCCAACAAAATAACCAATAGCCTTCCCATAAACATCAAAATTTTGCGGATTGGAAACTCTGGGCAAATTTGGCCCTTATTCTCACAGGAAAGGCAAGGTCAGGAGTGATACCTTTTAAAATGTGTCTTTAAACATCACACACTTTTCCTAGGGCACCACTTTTCCTCTCTTGGCCACCAGCATGGCCAGCTGCAGTCTGAGGTTGCCAACCAGGGCTCTTGTGCTTTATTACCTGTGTGATGCTGGGCTTGATTTCCTGTTCAGCAACAAACAGAAGCCCTATCGCTTGCTCAGTGATTTAACATAAAACCCAACTGCAAATTGCCCAGTGCCCCTTCACACAAGTCTGACGCACAGAGCTCAGCCCCACCCATCCACGTCAATGGGTGCACGCATTTACTTTCCTGCACATGGGGCCTATCTGGGCTCCAAACTAAGATTTGACAGCAAGAAGAAATGCATGAGAAGTCATCAGATGCCTACGGCTCACACCTGTAATCCTAGCTTCTCAAGCAGCTGAGATCTGAGAGTTGCAATTCAAAGCCAAGCCTGGACAGAAAAGTCTATGACACTTACTTTTTTTCCTGGTTGTTGCTCACGGGGCTTGCACTCAGGGCCTGGCTGCTGTTCCTGAGCTTTGCTACTCATTGCTAGCGCTCTATACTACTTTGAGCCACAGCGACACTTCTGGTTTTCTGGTAGTTAATTGGAGATTAAGAGTCTTACCGATTTTCCTGCCTGGGCTGGCTTTGAACCTCAAATCTCAGCTTCCTGAGTAGCTAGGGTTCCAGGCGTGAGCCATCAGAGCCTGGCTATGGGACTCTTTTTATCTTCTGTTAACCACCAAAAAAGCCAGAAGCCGTGCTGTCTGACCAGGGAGGCAGCCGCCATTCAGCTCTAGCCAACTGCAGCCACGTGGAAACGTGGGCCTAGCAAAGCCAGATTGTCTGACTGTTCAGGGAAGCCAGAAACAGATTTTCCTATAAAATCTCTTGATTTTGAAAGGTTGGTAAGAAATCCGAACAGGAATGCAGCTCTCCGGGCTATCGGGACTGGCTTTGGCCTTCCAGTTTGGTTCAGCCACCAGCAATGGGCAAGTTATATTATTCCCCCAAGCCTCAGTTTCCCCAACTCTAGAATGGCCCCTCCTTGGCTCCTGACCACGTACAGGGTCACTGAGAAACCTGATGAGCTCATGTCCCTGGAATCAAGCTGCGAACGGCCCGTGACTGTTCGTCACCCCCGTCTCTGCGGAGAACCCCTTGCTGGGTAATGAGTTAACACCCGATTTGTCTAAGTTACAACAACATTATTCTGACCATTATGACAGAGATTGCATTTTTATGGCAGGTTTGTGAGTTCCAGAATCCTCCCGCTTGCATTATCTCAGGATGCTTGCTGACGGAGTCACAGGCTGGACTGCTGCCTTCGAGACCCGCAGCGGAGCCAAGCCCAGCCTTGGAGCAGGGAGCCATGTTCTAGAAGTGGCTGCACTGCAGGCCCAAAGGGGGTTTCAGAGTTGGTGGGAGCTGGGTTTGAATCTCTGCCTCACCACTCTCCTAGGGCTAGGCAGTGTCTCAGCTTTGCTCTTCTGTACAGTGGGTGTGACCACGGCCCTGGGAGGACACTTGGTCCAGCTTCTGGCATCCCCTTACGGCTCAGCCATAAAGGACCCCACCTTGGGAATGGGGCCCCCGTGGGGTGGGGAAGCCCACAGAGGCAGGTCTGGGGGCCTCTAGTTGCCCTCTAGCAAAAGGCTCAGAGCTTGACTCTGGTTTATTTGCAAGGCGTTCTCCTGCGCTTTCTCACTCAAGGCCAGCACTCTACCACTTGAACCACAGCTCTTCTTCTGGCTTTTTCATATTAATGGGTTACCAGGGTTTCATGGACTTTTCTGCCTGGGCTGGCCTCAAATTGCCATCCTCCGTTCTCGGCCTTCTGAATAGCTAAGATTACAGGAATGAGCCACCCGTGTCTGGCTTTGATTCTATCTTTGACTTTTCCCTAGGTGAGGACAGGGCCAGGGCAGAGCTAGAGACCGAAAGGAAAGGGGCCCTCATTTCCCCCCACTCTGAGCCCAGCTTCCCCTGGGCATGGAACCATGGGGCAGCCGTGAGCATTCATTCCGCTCCTGGCCTGAGGCTGTCCTCACTCAGCCTTGCTCCTACTAACTCATTCCTTCCCCACAATCATTCATTCAGAGATGAGGGAGCCCGGGCTCAGAGAGGATGGTAACAAGCTAGAAAGGAAAGGATAGCCTGTCTCCACCCAGGGCCCCAGCTGTTTACAGAAGACGAGGGGAATGGCTAGGCAGGACTAAGCTAAAGGGATGAGGGATTTCAGAAAAAGCAGCAAGTACTGCCCAGGGGCAGGACACGTGTGTGTGTGTGTGTGTGTGTGTGTGTGTGTGTGTGTGTGTGTGTGTACACCTCACACCCACAGTAACGAATGAAGCTGGATAGGACTATCAGTATTGTGTGGCACAGACTTGAACACAGGATCCCATTTAATCTTCCGGATGAAGACTGCTATTCAGAGCGCTGTGTTCTCTCTCAGGGCCACAGAGCAGGCGAAGACTCTCCCAGAGGGAATCCCTGGGACCAGACCGGATGGCAGGTGGCACCAGGAAACTCACCAGCAGCAAGGCCTCCCGGCACCGGGCAGGCTCCAGGTGACGGTGGGCTGAAGAGCCTGGGGTCCCCACCCCCACCTTCTGAAGGGCAGCTGCTCTACAAGACCCTAAAAGGCTTCCAAGGCCTTATCAGGCTGGCTGTGCGGTCCCTGTCAGGAGGCTACCAGGTGCTGCCTCAACGGCTCTGGTAGCCCCACCCCTGGAGCAGTGCAAACATTCTGGTCCTCCCATCCCCCCCTGCCAGGCCGGCTCTAATTCAGCAGTCAGTCACAGGCAGCCGCTGGGGAGGTGGGCACAGGCCCTGATTGATTTCATTTCATTTCAGTCTTTCCCAGTTTCCGACTGAGATTTCTCTTCCTCTCCCGGGAGTCCTGGGTTTTATCCTAGGCCACTGGAGAGACCTGGAGAGTTGTGTTTAAAATAGAGTCCCACACCTCAGTCCCTAGCTACTAGACTGCCAGCCAAGCCTGGCAGGCAGGCCAGGGCGCAGACTGGAGTCTTGGTAGGAGGAGCAGTCAGGTCCATTGTGGTCAGGAAGTCCACCCTGATTTGTAGCCCCTTAACCTGCAAAGGGAGTTCAGGCCCCTACATTTCCTTGCCCAGTCCTCCTTCGCCAGCCATGGCCATCTGCCCCTTCTCTGTGTAGGACACAGCCATGAGATGATATTCACAAATGAGCCCTGGGCAGGTAGAGTTGGACAGCCACTACCCTGGGCTGAGGGCTGCGCAAAATGCCCAGAGAACCCATTCCCCCCCCCCCATATGACATTCATGAAGTAGCGGGATAAAGGGATCCAGACAAGAGGGGCTGGGTCTGCAGCAGGCTAGGCAGGGTGGCAGCAAGGGGTGCACTGGACTCCAAAGGTCAGAGAACAGCTGCCTTGGTGTGGCGTGGGGGCAGGGGGTTGATCGGTGTGAACGCTAAGGCCCCCTCCCCAGGAAAGATACCTATCTAATCTATCTATCTATCTATCTATCTATCTATCTATCTATCTATCTATCTATCTAGTGCTGGTCCTAGGGCTTGAACTCAGGACCTAGGTGCTGTCCCTCAGTTTTTTGTTTTGTTTTGCTCAAGACTGGTAAACTCTAACACTTGAGCCACAGCTCCATTTCCCACTTTTTCCTGGTTTGTTGGGGACAAAGGTCTTGCAGACTTTTCTGTGCAGGCTGACTTTGAACTGCACTCCTCTGATCTCGGCCTCCTGAGTAGCTAGGATGAAAGGTTCGGGAAAACCATCGTAAGCCAAGGATTTAAGGCAAATCTTGGGTGACCAAGGGGTGAGAGGAGAGGGCCTTCCTGGAGAGGCGCTGAGACTGCACATCACACACACACCAGGTGTAGAAGGCAGTTCTGTGGCGTCAGAGGAACCTCTGGACATAATGGCAGGCAGTGCTGGGATTTGAACTCAGGTCTGTCTCTTTGGACGGCTGCACCTCCCTCCTTTCCACCCACTACCTTTCACACAGTCATCCAGCCCTGTCCCCCATCACAGCCAGAACATTTCTCCACCCAGCCCCTGAGCAGTGGGGCAGCTGGCAGTCAGGCAGGGCCGCACAGATAGGAGAGGAAGGAAGGAGCGGTCTACAGCACTGCGTTTTGAAGCTAAGCCCCCGTTTCTCGGCTACCTCCACACATGAAAGCTGCCTCCTCTGAAATGAGAGCCCAGCTCCAATTAGTTCCACTGCAGGTCACCCAGGCTCAGCTAGGAGATGCCCAAGAGGCCTGCCCGGTGGGGCTGGGGGAGGGCGGCAGACCAGGGTGAAAGGAGAGAGGCCAGCTCTCTTCCCTCACCCAGCAAAAGGGCTTTTGTCTGAATGCACAGGGCCGACGATGGTCCATTGGACCCTTTGCTCTGGCTGAGCGGTCTTCTTCATTACCCTCAAGCACTTCCCTGAAGCCTGATCCCCTCGCCCCCCCCCATCCTTGGTGTCTTCCTCCAGGAAGACTTCCTTGATTTGCCCAATAAAAGCTGTCTTCCATGTCTCTCATTCCCATGATGCTTACTACATAAATATAACAGAATGCATGCACTCATCCATCCATCCACTCACTCTGTGTTCCTTAGCTGACTATGTTTTGGTCCCGGAGCCCTCACATGGCCGGGTAAAGTGTAGGTACTGAGATGGCTCAGCAAATATGGCAGCCAAAAGTCTCCTCCCTCTTGCTTTATACCAGCGAGGGGACTGGAACAAGGAAAGGACTGTCTTCACCTTGCCAGGTGGCAGGGGATTATTAACAAAAGCAGGAGACAAAGTAGCATTCCCAGAGGGCTTCTGGGAAGGTAGCATCTGAACCAAGTTCTTTGGACCCCAGCTATGGACACAAAAACAGGCTGGATGGGCCTGGCCCTCAGGGAATGCACAATCTCCCGGGCGACCGACAAGCTGGCCTTGTCCCAACCTGTCCCAAGCGCACAGGACCCGATTTGGCTCACCTGAAATCCCCATACAACTGCAGCCAGAGATCATTACACACACTCATCTGACCAGGTGGCTCCCAGACTCCCAACCGCCCTCGGCACTGTATCCACATTCCCCAGCCTTCCACGCTAGCCCATCTGGACCAGACCTATCTCCACCACTGCCTCAATGGATGCCTATCTCAGACCCACGTGAGGAGGTCAGTGTGCTATGCGTTTCCAACCAGCGCTCTCCTCAGTGTGGCCCCAAACCCAGCCTCCTTAAGAGCATAGTTCCTCAACCTGCCAGGAGGCTGCTGCAAACTCGCAGCTGATGGCAGGGAGGAGAGAGAGTGAGGGAATGTGGTGAAGTGCACAGCCATAAAGGAGGACATAACCCTTTGCAGCCCAAACCGGGCCCCAGGTAGTTTGCAGCTTCCGGCCAGCCAAGCTTGGGGGGTGCATTCCTCCCTCCCTGCCAGCCAGCATGTCCCCTGCCTCCCCGCCCACCCCTGGGTCTGGCAGCGTACCAGTCAGAGAGGAAGCTTCCTAACTATCCTGAGAACAACTGCGGAACTGTGAGGAAGGGCCTGACTCTTCTCAAGACCCCAGCCGCTGGATTCCACGTAGCGTCAGGCAGGCCACCATCCTCCTCTTCCGTTGGATGTGTCCCCTGGGCTCCCCATGGCTCTCCGAGCCCCAACTCCAGATGTTCCACACTTTGTTTTTCTTGGAGGGGTCTCATGGCTTGGGGGAGATACTAAGCTCACCATTCTTATCCAGGAACACCCACCACAACTCTCTCTCTCCCCTTCCAAACATTCCACAAGCCAGAGCTAGGGGTTTTCTAGAGCCTTAATGCTCAGGGCAGCCCAGATAGAGACTGGGAAGCCAGTGAATGGAAGGAAGGGAAAGGAAGTGGAGCCGGGCGCTGGTGGCTCACGCCTGTAATCCTAGCTACTCAGGAGGCTGAGATCTGAGGATCGCGGTTCAAAGCCAGCCCGGGCAGGAGAGACCGTGAGACTCCTAGCTCCAGTAAACCACCAGAAAACCGGAAGTGGTGCTGTAGCTCAAGTGGTAGAGCACTAGCCTTGAGCTGAAGAGCTGAGGGACAGCGCCCAGGCCCAGAGTTCAAGCCCCACGACCGACAAAAAAAAAAAAAGGAAGTGGAGAAGAGAGAACGGGAGGGGAAGGAAGGGGAAGAAAGGGCAGGGGGCCGGAGGGGAAGAGGAGGGCAGGGGAGGTGGGTGCTTCCATACACTTCCCACAGAGCAGGCTGCTTCTGGAAGTGCTGCTCTCAGTACCACCCACTCCCATCCTTCCCTCCACAAAAGCCATGCCCAGTCCTTCCAGGGGGCTCTTCCCTAGTGGCATCTGATCTGATCCTCACAAATCCCCATCAGACTGACAGGAAAGGCACCGTGAGTGCCTCCTGTGACAGAAGAAGATCTGAGGTTCCCAGGGTGAAGAGAGCCCCAAAACATTAACTAGACACTGTCACACACCCGGAGAAACAGGCCTTGGCAAGAAGGCAGCTGTCTCCGGTGGGTCCCACAACTCAGGAGCAGATCCCTGACTCCTAGCTCACACCATCTCCCAGTTCCGTGCTGACCCCTGATGGACCAGATCACTTGGCATCCAGGGCCTAAGAAAAGCCCAAAGTAATGTTTGGGGTGCCCCACTGCAGCCCTGCTGTGGAGCCCTCCCCCAGACTGCCCTCAAGTGGCAGTGCAGGTGCCAACCCCTCCTGTGACATCAGCCGCCCACCGGCTCTGTGTCCAGAGCCCGCCACACCCCCTGCCAAGGCCATGGCTGGACAGATGTGGCCCTTCCATCTACCCCATGGTAATTAAAAACACACGCAGGCTTCTTCCAACTCAGGAGAGGCCAATTTTCATCCCCTCCAGCCTTGCAACCTAAATAGCAATATTTATGCCAAGCGCTCCATAATACTGTAAACATCCCAGCATATAGCGGGCCAGCACATGAGTCACCCACCCAAAGCCCGTGTAAGAAGTGGTACCTCAGCCCTTCTCCTGGGAGCTCCCGCCAACAGCTGGGCCCCGGGGCTGCCCTCCACACCCAGGGCCCATGGGACCCTGGGTGCCCCCCACTCTGGGAAACCGCAGGCAGCCGCCAAAATCTTCCTCCAGGAGCCAGAGGACGGCTGCCCCATGCCAGAAGCTGTGTCTGCCAACCAGGGTCCCCGCGCCACGCGCCCACTCGCTGCGGTCACTACAAGACATAACGGAAGTTATCATACGGGGTGCCATCACCCCCACAGACCACAGCCCCGTTGTCTGTCTTGTCAGAGGTTTTGTTGTTGTTGTTTTAACACTTGGAGAGAGGAAGGGGCTCCTTGCCACCCAAAGTTGGGGAGGAGCTTATGCGTGACCCCTCAAATCTATGGTACAGAATCTTGGAAGGACACACACACACACACACACACA
Source organism: Dipodomys ordii (assembly GCF_000151885.1). Lineage (NCBI taxonomy): Eukaryota > Metazoa > Chordata > Mammalia > Rodentia > Heteromyidae > Dipodomys > Dipodomys ordii. The sequence continues at coordinate 14,920,402 of NW_012267222.1, forward strand.
CACACACACACACACACACACACACACACACACACACACACCAATTAGGACTAGGAAACTCACTTCAAGAATTCATTCCATTTTTATGATCCATCAGCCAGGGGGTGAGATATCTGGGCTGTTCTGAGCCTCAGTTTCCCTACGTGTCACCCTGGAGTAAGAATCAGCTGTCACCGAGCTTTGCCAGCAAGACTTCTCGGGAAAGATTCCACCCAGCCGTGGGCGGGAAAGCAGTCCGCGCGGCGCGGAGCACCTGGTCAGCCCCGCAGCGCGGTGCCCG
>NW_012267222.1:14922423-14940554 GCF_000151885.1 Dipodomys ordii
GCCGCTGCGGCTCCCGGAGGGACCGGCCTGCCACGAATGGGAAAAAAATCAAATCACATTTAAAAAGACAAAAATAAAGGGGGTGGACGGGGGGCGGGGAGCTGGGAACAAACCCGGCGGCGTTCCCCGGCGGAGGCCCGGGCCGGGGCTCCCTCCGCGCCCCTCCCCGCGGACCCTTTCTCCGTCCGAGGCGCGCGCCCTCCCCTGCGGCTCTCCGGGCACCGAGGACTCGGGGCGCGGACGCCCCCACCCACCCCGCCGGGCCCTGGGCCCGTCTGGGCCGCTGGTCCCTTCGGGGTGCGGGGGGAGCACTCGGGCCCCCGTGGTCTCGGTCTGGGCCCAGCCCGGCTCTGACAGCCTTCATCACCGTCATCATTACCCGGCTCCGCCGAGGCCCGCGGGTGGATGGGCTGCAGCGCCGTGGGAACCACCGGGCAGGGCCCCCGGGGCCTTCGCGAGCCCCATTCCCGGCAGACAGGCTTCAGAGGAGGCGCACCGTGGAGAGGGTGCTGAGGGAGGACATGAAGATTCGGCCTCTGCCCCCCCCCCGGATTCCCGTCTCTTTGTCCCCCAAGGCTGGCAAAAATCTCCCAGAAATCTGACAGTCCACGCCAAGGAATGGCTACCACGGCCGCCGAGGCCCCACGGAAGGGTTGGGAAAGCGGGTCATCTTTTGACTGTCCTAGAGGCCCATCTGAACTGGGTGACTCCCCGGGAGACCCGCAGGAGGAGGTCAGCCCTTGGAGGCTGAAAGAGACTGAGGAGGCTTTGAGTGCTCCCCAGGAGCCACTGGCCCTAATTTGGGGCGGGACATCAATGAGGTTGGTCCCAGCTTGAGGAAGGGGGATTCCCTCTCCTGGGCACAGCAGCTTCAGTGGTTGGTACTAATCAGTGCCATCCATAGATTGCCCATTACAGAAATATTTATCGAGCACCTATTACACACACTAGGCCGACGCGGCTTTTCTGCCTTATTTCTAGCCTTCCCTTGACCCTGACCCACTGGGGGCTGCCTTCCTCTTTGGCTCAAGAAATCAGGCCCGGGCTCAGCTTCCTTTACACATCATCCAGTCAGGTACTGACCTTCAAAGGTGGAGCAACTGACGACCAGAGAACTCATCGGCTCAAGGTCACACAGCATGTTGGAGCTGGGATTGCACCCCAGTCTGTGGCTGATCCCTCAGCCTTCCCGGAGCACAGACAGCTCAGGGAGTCCACTCTCAGGTCCACCTGAAGTTCTATTATAAAGTAGATATCATACCTGGATCTTTACCTAGCCAGGCAGAGGTCATGGTAGCAATAAGAGCCCCCCTTCTCCCCTCTCCCTTCTTTCTTCCTACACCTGTTTTTATTTCCCATTTGGGATCCTATAGCGTAGCTGACATTTGCCATCCAACCAGGCCCATCTTCTGGGGTCCCTTGGCAACTGTCTTTGCCCAGGTGTACACTCCACTTGCCAGCCTTCTTCCAAAGGCTGGAGACCCCCCCCCAAGACACACAACTTCCACAGCCGTTGACCTCAACCTCTGACCCACCCAGCTACCCCCACCCAGGCCCCTGCTGCTCTCTGATCGTTTGATGGTCCCAGGTTCGCATTTTGCATATCACCCTGACTGAAGGTGAGCTATCTGCGGGGAACCAGACCCTCCCGGCAGGGGGCAGAGAGCTGGAGGCCGCCTTCCCGGTTCCGAACTGCAGAGGAAGCCGAGGCTGGAGGCTTCATTCCTCTAATGACAACAGCTCCTCCTTCCCACTTGCAATCACGCTTTAACAGTTTACAAAGCAGCATTCACACCCATCAACTCCACTCATGTAAATGCAGCCAGCCGGCCCTGCCAGCCAACCAGCCACGCCTGCAGCCCCAGAGCGCGGCGTTCAGAGCGGGACCCCAGGACCCGGAGAGGGGAAGGTACTGGCCCAAGGACACTCTGATCGTTTTGTTGTTTTAGTGCAGCTGCTGGGCTGCGGTGACCTGACTTGTCGGTGTCTCTTTCAATCAAATCTGATTGACAGATCGTAATTAGACATCTCACAGGCTGGGGAGGAAGACGCGGAGACAAGGCTGGGGACGAGGCCCTGCTCCCTGGGGCCTCCGGGGGACCTACACAGGGAGAGCATACTGACCATCATGATGAATTCTAGGTCTGCTGGGATAGACGGAGGCTGTGAGCTGCACTAGTTAGGAGTCAGACGGGACCTAGACAGCAGAAAGCCCCAAGCCAAAGTGTGGAAGGTCCTGGGGCAGGAGCTTACTGGGCACCTTCTAGCACTCTCTGCCCTCCCTCCCCCCCCCCACTTTCCAATCTTCCCTAGCTAAATTCAGGACCTGGCCAGTTGTAGGTCAAACCATATATACAGCCAAGAAGGTCAGGCCAGGCCAGGCCAGGCCAGGCCAGGCTAGGCCAGGAGGGTCTTATTATAGAGACTCAGTTCAACTTCTATGGGTTCACTGTGTGGTAGCAGGCAAGGCCCCTGTTCTCTGGACCTGAGCCGGGAGAGTCACACATCTATCCCCATGAAGCTCAAGTGTCACCCCACCCCCGACCAAATATAATGCAAACACATATGTAATTTAAAAATTTCTAGTTGTCTTATTTTAAAAGTAAGAGGAGAGTGGGCTGGGAAGATGGCTCAGTGGTAGAGTGTTTGCCTTGCATGCATGAGGCCCTGGGTTCCATTCCCCAGCACCACATAAGCAAAAAGAAAAAAGCCGGAAGTTGCGCTGTGGCTCAAGTGGTAGAGCGCTAGCCTCGAGCTGAAGAGCTGAGGGACAGCGCCCAGGCCCAGAGTTCAGGCCCCACGACCGGACCCAAAAAAAAAAAAAAAAGTAAGAGGAGGGGGCTGGGACTGTATCTTAATGGTAGAGTGCTTGCCTAGCATGTATGAAGCCCTGGGTTCGATTCCTCAGTACCACATAAGCAGAAAAAGCCAGAAGTGGTGCTGTGGCTCAAGTGGTAGAGTGCTAGCCTTGAGCAAAAGCAGCTCAGGGACAGTGCCTAGGCCCTGAGTTCAAGCCCAGGACTGGCAAAAAATATATAAATAAAATAAAATAAGAGGAAGGCTGGGATGTAGCTCTATGGTAGAGCCTTGTGCCTATCATGTGTGAGAGCCTGGCTTCCATTCCAGTGTGCACTTTGTGTGTGTGTGTGTGTGTGTGTGTGTGTGTGTGTATGTGTGTAAGAGAGAGAGAGAGGGAGAGAGAGAGGGAGAGGGAAAAACAGAGAGAAAGGGAGGAGGGAGGAAGAGAGGGAGAGAGGGAGAGAGATCTTAGCATACTGAATAGCTAACCTTTCAAATGTGAGCTACTGTTTCCTGGCCAGGTGTGATTAACCCAATATTTCAGAAATATAGTTTCTATGAGAAATTAGTGACCTATCAATACTAAGTCCTTGAAATCTAATATTTTATATTTTGAATATTTTCATCAGAGACCAAATTTCAAGCATCTAGCATCTACATGTACCCCTGGGCTGCCGTACTGGATAGCACAGGTGTGGACCCTGACTGCAGGAGTTATTCTGTGGGGTTGAAGCACTCTTAAAAAAGTTGTCACTGCCAGGTGCTGTCGGCTCACACTCATAATCCTAGCTACTCAGGAGGCTGAGATCTGAGGATCGAGGTTCAAAGCCAGCCTGGGCAGGAAAGTCTGTGAGACTCGTATCTCCAATTAACCACAGAAAAAGCCGGAAATAGTGCTGTGGCTCAAGTGGTAGAACACTAGGCTTGAGCGAAAGGACTGCAGGGCCAGTGTCCAGGCCTGGAGTTCAAGCTCCAGTACTGGCAAAATAGATAATAAAGTCACTAGTTTTATGGTTCTTAGGCTAGAACTCAGGACCTTACTTTTAGCTAAGCAGGTGCTCTGCCACCTAACATGGTCCCATGGAAAAGAGCTGTTTGGTGGAGGCAGGGGAGGGAGTCACTACTTCTGCCTGGACAGAGAGGGAAAGCTTCCCAGAGGAAGTGACGCTTTAAAGAAAACGTCATCTTGATAGGTAATGGTCACACACACGTGTGGACTGACGCGCATATGCTCCCCAGAAGTGTGGGGTTTGAACTCAGAGTCTTACCCTTGATAGGCAGGCCCCTCACCACCTGAGCCAGACTCCCAGCTATTTTTGTTTTGGTTGTTTTTGAGGTAGTGTCTTAACATGTATGACCAGGCTAGACTGAACCATGATTTTACATTTCCCACATTGCTGGGCTGACCACTATGACTAGCTTTTTCATTGGGTGATATGAGAACTTATTGATATGTGAACTTATTCCCCAGGGCAGCCTCAAACCCTGATCCTCCCTTGATCTGACTCCTGAGTAGTGAGGATTACAGGCATGAGCCACTACACCAGGCACTCTTCATTCCTTCCTTTCTCTTTTTGTTTTTGTTGGTCCTGGGGCTTGAACTTGGGATCTAGGTACTGTCCCTGGGTTCTTTTGCTCAAGTCTGGTGCTTTACCACTTTGAGCTACAGTGCTACTTCTGGTTTTCTGGTGTTTAATTGGAAGATAGGAGTCTCACAGAGTTTCCTGCCTGGGCTAGCTTCCAATTGTGATCCTCAGATCTCAGCCTCCTGAGCAGCTAGGATTACAGGCATGAACCACCAGTGCCCCGCTGTACTCTCCCTTTTAAGAAAATAACTCCTACTCATTGTTAACAAGAAAGAAAGAAAGAAAGAAGGAAGGAAGAAACAGAAGAATTAAAAAGGAAAGCAAAAGCTTTCCCTTATTTCTACAGCCCAAGTGCTACTATGGATTTTTTCTAAATGGTTGTGTACTACTCCAGGTCTCATGGTTCACCTAAAGGACCTGCAGACCCGCTCGCTTGCGGGTGCCCTTCCGAACACAGAGGGAAGGTATCATGGAATAACCAGGAGAGGCCGCTCAGTGTGGATGGAAGTCCAGCCTTGGGTCTTTGTGACTCAGCTGGAGGAGGCTGAGCTAGGTTAGGCTCTGTGAGGCTGATCTCTCTACTGCCACCTGGTGGCCATAGAGGTGACTGCACCTTCCAGAATCATTGTCTTCAGTGGAGGTAGCCAAGAGGCCTGTTTATGACAGGGTTTCTCTATATAGTCCATGCTGATCTTGAACTTGAACCCCTCCTGCTTCAGCCTCAGCTATGTGGAGATTACCAGCACAGCCACTGCACTTGGCTTTGAATGTCCATTTCTGGTGTCCCTGGCCTGTACCCCCACTCCGTGATGGGCTTCTGTAGGTAAGACTATGACTTAGAGACCAGGACTGCTGGGGTACAAGTCTAACTCCACCTCTTGGGAGCCCCGAGTCCATGATTTCTGTGCTTTAGTTTCCTCACCTGTAACACGTGCTAATTCCTTAGTGCCCGTCCCTTAGAGCTGTGAGGCTGAAATGGGACAGTACCTAGAATGCTTAGCATTGGGCCTCACCCATAGAGAGTGCTCAGTGTGACCTGGAGTGCAAATCCAGTGGTAAATCTGATTTAATCTTATCCTTCTCCACCAAGGAACTCAAGCCCCAGAGGATTTTCCTAAAGCCCTAAGTCTCTAATTGAGCCACTTTCCTGATAAAGTCTTTGGTGGCACCCTATTGCCTCTGACAATAAATACAAACCCTCTAGTGCTTGGGGACAGACTCAGCTCATTCTCCCAGGGCCACCTCTGCAAGTCCAACTCTGCACCAGCCAAACTCTTGTCCACAGGCTCTGTCCCGCAGCTTTGTCCTGCACTATACCCTCTGCCCCCAAAGACTCTGCAGACTTGTCACGTACATACAGCCTCAGGTTCGGTCTGGAAAGCAGACTCTTGCAAAGTTAAGAGAAGGGATGGGGCTGGGAAGGTGGCTCAGTGGTAGAGCACTTGCCTTGCATGCATGAGGCCCTGGGTTCGATTCCTCAGCATCACATAAGCAAAAAGAAAAAAGCTGGAGGTGGCGCTGTGGCTCAAGTGGTAGAGCGCTAGCCTTGAGCTGAAGAGCTGAGGGACAGTGCTCAGACCCAGAGTTCAGGCCCCACAACCGGACCCCCCCCCAAAAAAGAGAAGGACATATTGAGAGCAAAAAGTGAGGGAATTTTACTTCCTTAAGTCTCAATTTCTCTCTCTCTCTCTCTCTCTCTCTCTGTGGGGGTGTGGGTGTGGGTGTGGGTGTACATGCATACCACGGCTTGAACTCAGAGCATGGGAACTGTCTATGAGCTTTTTTGCTCAAGGCTAGTGCTCTATCATTTGAGCAATAGCTCCTCCATATTTGGTGATTAATTGGAGCTAAAAGTCTCATGGACTTTCCTGCCTGGACTGCTTTAAACTAAAGTCCTCAGATCTCAGCCTCCTGAGTAGCTAGGATTACAGATATGAGCTACCAGACAGGGTCTTGTGTCAAATTCCTGATTTGCCTGCCTTCTCCTCCCTAGTGCTGGGATTGCAGGTATGCACCACCATGGTACCATGTCAGACACGCAGTTTGTCTATAAAATAGGTTTGATCCTTACAGGCTTGTTGAGAGTAGGGAGAGAGGTGATGACAGTCAACATACCAGTCTCAGGGGAATGCCTCCTGAGTGCAAGAGCTGCTCACCTCCAAATCCCAGAATCCAGCCTGGCTTATGGTCTGCCCCTTGCTGTGATGATTGAAATGTCTCTCCCACAAGCAGAAATAACCCTCTGGGCACTGGAAATAGATGATTACATGTCCAGCATCTGTGAGCTCACAGAATTTGTACCCGGACCTAGATCCATTTCCTTCCTGGGTTCTGGAAAGCCTGAAATGGCTAGCCCAGATCCAAGGTTCTCCCAAAGGTGAGGCGGGGCGGGGGGGGGGGGGGGGAGTCTGGCTAGCAGTGGGCAGCCCATGTCCGCAGCTTCCATGCTCACAACAGGCTTGTCAGCCTTCTTCGCTGGCAAGAATGTAAGAGGAAATGACTTGGCTAAGGTCACTTGGGTTCAGGACAGTAGGAGTGGGAATCTGACCTCCCAGCCTCCAAGCTCAGGCCCTTCTGGAACTTGTGGCTGTGGTGTGATTGAAAAGACACCAGTTTTAACATTAGGATCCCTAGTTCAAATGCTAAGTTGGCAACTTCTTTTCTGCTCAGCTTTTGCGGTGCGTCACTTCCTGAGCCCTGGAAGTTCTCAGAGATAGGACCCACCTCTGTAAACCACCTACCATACTCAGGTAAAAGGCTGTTAACCGTTGTGTACCGACCTCATACAGGCTTTGATCTCTGCACCCTGATGCAGAGGAGAGTTTTATGGCTGCCTGTTCCTCTATTGGCCTCTCTTTGGGAGTTGGAAAAAGCTATTTGGATGGGTGCCCAGCAAACAGAGGTGCAGCAGGGTGGGGAGGCTGGGCAGGTGAGCTGGGTGTGGGGCACAAGCAGGCAGGGGGGCGGCCGCCCTCCAGACCCTGCCAGGCTGGACAGCAGGCTGGAGGAACACAGCAGGGCTCAGCCCAGGTCCCTTTTTTTTTTTAGGATGCTGATACATGGAAATCATAGAGCCAGGTGTAGCTGAGGTCTCTGGGAACCTTCTAGCATGAATGGAGCAGGAAGGGCAAAGGTCATAGTCAGTTTACATTTAAATACTGCCAAATATGAAAGATACACTCAGATTGTATTTGCTGAATGGTGAATGGATGGGTGGATGAGCGGATGGATGGATGGAAATATGTGTGGATGAACAGGTAGATGAATGGATAGATGAACAGATGAATAGATGGATGTATAGCTGTGTGGATGGATAGACAGACAGCAGGCTGGAGGAGTGGAAATGCATGTGGATAGATGGAAAGACAGAAGGATGGTTAGATGGAAATATGTGTGGATGGATAGATGGATGAATAAATATATGGCTGGGTGGACAGAAAAAGATGGCAAGATGAATGGAAATATGTGTGGATGGATAGACAGATGGACAGATGGATAAATGGATGGGTGGACAGGTAGACAGATGAATGAATAGATATGTGGGTGGATGGACAGATAAAAGGATGGATAGATGCAAATAAGTGTGGATGGATGGGCAGACAGCAGGATAGATGGATGAAATGTGTGGATGGATAGGTGGATGGACAGATGGACTGATGGATGAATGCATGGGCTGTAAATGGTTAGGTGAATGACTGAGTGCTGAGTAAATGGATGGACAGACAGAGGATGGATGGAGGGGAGAGAGGAGGACACGGAGGCAGCAGTCTCTCAGGCAGTGGTGACATACATGTGGAGACAACTCTGGATTGTAAGAAATTGCATCAGGAGTTTGTAGAGCGACGCACCCCATAATCTATGGGTAGGACTTAGGGGACCCAGCACAGGCTGAAAGAGGCCTAGGCAGGCTGTGATTCTCCAGAACCCACTGGGATCATGGTGACAGCTGCACTGAGCTGTCTCTCTGAGGCCCTTCCTTCCTCTCTGCCGGTTAAGGCCCTCTCAGCTTCTTGCCACCCTCTGTGCCCTGAGGAGACTTGGATCGTGAAGCCAGTGAGCCGTCTCAGCGTGGACAGGGCTTTCCTGCTATGCAGGGGATCCTGGCCAGTGTCACATCCGGATCTGACGGGCTGGGGGCAACTCTGCCCAGAGGCTCATAGTGGGCGGGACGGGACTAGAACTCAGATCTCTGGTGCCTCCCCATCTCCGCCCCGTGATGGAAGCAGGCAGCTGGGGCCTAGGAGAGGAGGGGACACTGGGGAGAGGGAGCTTTGAGGGGAGTAGAGCCAAACATCTCAGCCTTCCTGAAGGAGTCCTCAAGATGTTGAGGCCAAGGGTGTCCAGAGCAAATCTTTAATACAAGTCCTGATATAGGTGAAGACAAAACCCTCAGAATTCTTAGATCGGAAGAGCCTGGCACCCATTCTCCCTTGTCATTTATGATGAAAGATTCTGCGTCTCAGAGAAGGAAAGTGGCTTACTCAAGGTCACACAGCAAGTGAGTGGGCCACAGTTAATGGGACAGTTTCCAGGTTATAGAAAGGAACTGGCAGGTGGCCTCAGACTTCCAACGATGAGTTTAGGACAAGGGGAGCCCAAGGAGACGAGGTGGGTGGCTCCTGTTTTTCTAGCGGTGTCTGGAAGGCTGAGCAGAGCTCAGTCCTGTGGCTCTCTGATGGAATTGGAAAGCAGCCAACTGTTCAGTTCTACCTATTAACTAATAGTCTATTATTTTCCTCTAGGATTAATTTTTAAATGCAAATGGTATGTTTTATCATGCATTTGAACATTTAGCACTCAGCGATCCCTGGTCGCTGAGCAGGGCGGGCTGTTACCTCTGGCGGCTGGAGGAGCCCAAGCAGCTGAGGACCCCAGAACTGGGGTTCCAACTTTTTTTTTGTTCCCCAATTCCAACCGTGGTGGTCCCCACAATCCATCTGGGAGGGGCAGAGCGGTAGAGGTGACAGGAGGGGACAAGGATGCCTGCCTGGAGGAGCCTGATCCGCTAGCCCAGGACCTTCTCCTCCTTCATTAATATCACAAAGGGAAGCTGGTGCTGCACTGCATTGTGGGGATTATGCAAATGAGGCCCTGGATGGTAGTGGTTTCTGGCTGCCACCATCCCTGGCTCCTTCCTTGAGTCCAGGGGATGGAGGAGGCATGGGGTGGGGGAAGCAGGGGCACCATCACGTAACAGGACCCAGCCTGGGATCTGAACTTGTAGAGGAAGCCTAGGGTAGGGCTTCCCTGAAGGGGTCCCAGCCACAAGCTGGGAAGCTGGCTCAGCTTTTTTTCTCCACGTGACAGTTTGGGAGTGAGAAGTGGGTTTGAATCCTGCTGAACAGGCTGTGTGACCTGGGGTGAGTGGCTTCACCTCTCTAGGACTCAGTTTCATCGTCAGGGAAATGGGGGAGGGGGGAGATGCTGATTGCTTTTCATTGGACTAGAGAGAGAGAAAGAGAGAGAGAGAGAGAGAGTTCAAGTCTGTGAACCACCTGGGACTTGCCTCCCTGCCCCTCCCCACACCCAAGCTACCCTCCTCTTCCTTCAAGAAGAGCATGCTGCCAACAACAGTCCTGTGGTCCTACAATAAATAGCGTTGGCATATAATGGAGTGCTGGAACGGTGGGATTTTATCAGTCATCCTGGATGTCTGGGGGCGGGGGATGGGTTCCAGGACCCCTGAGGACATAAAACCCGTCTATGCTCAAATCCTTCATGTAAAACGCCATTGTTTTTGCACGGAGCCTACGCACATCCCCCTGTGTACCTTAAATCACCCGGCAGGACTCAGAATGCCTCCCATGATGTCAACGTCAGGCCAATAATCCATACACGCTACTGCTGAGGGCATAAGACAAGCTCTGAATGCCTTCCGTACGGATGTTGGGCGGTTTTTGTTTTCTCAAATATTTTTGATCCAAGATTTGTTGAGTCCCTGGGGGCTGAAGCCATGGATGCAGACAGCCACCCACACCCACGCGGGGCCTAACAGCCAGAACCAGTGCTCCGCTCATGCCTGGGGCACCTTCACAGGTGCAGGCAGGGCTGGGGGCTTCGAGTGCGGGGCTCGTGGCCGCTCACGGAGGCACAGCCCCCAGTGCAACAGAACCTTGCTGTGTTCAGGAGGGCTGAGCAGGGGTCCTGTCACCGGCTGCATGCATCCTGTACTTGTCAAGTTAGACTCACCTGTCTTACAGGTGGGAAACTGACGCTCAGAGAGAGAAAGTAGCCCACCCAAGACAGTTGATGGAAGTGTTAACTGGCGGCCCAGAACATTCTTCCATCCCTCCTCTGTCCTCCTCACCACAAGGAATTGAGAGTTCTTTTGCTTTGGTGTTGGTGCTGGTCCTGGGGCTTGAACTCAGGGCCTGAGCTCTGTCCCTGAGCTTTGCTCAAGGCTAGCTAGCATTCTACCAGTTGAGTTACAGTGTCACTTCCAGCTTTTTCTGAGTTTATTGGAAATAAGATTCTCACAGACTTTCCTACCTGGGCTGGCTTTGAACTGTGCAGTCTTCAGATCTCAGCCTCCTGAGTAGCTAGGATTATAGGTGAGAGCCACTAGCAACTGGTGTGTGTGTGTGTGGTGGGGGTGCTGGGGCTTGAACTCAGGGCCTGGGCACTGTCTCTGAGCTTCTTCTGCTCAAGACTAGGGCTCTACCACTTGAACCACAGCTCCACCTCAGCTTTTTTGGTAGTTTAGGGGAGATGGGAATCTCAGACTTTCCTGCCTGGACTGATTTTGAACCACAATCCTCAGATCCCAGCAAACTCACAGGCTCAGGGGTTGAGTCGTGGAGTCAGAACTGGGTCTTGAGGGTGGAATCAGGGACCAGAGCTGACCAACTTTCCACCTGTCTGACCAGGAAAGACAGGGGGTGGCTCTGGGTCAAGGTGCAGGCTCAGGAGAAGGGCCTGTCTGGAGGAGGAGGGGGGGTCCAGGAGGGAGTGGGGGAGTAGGAGGAGAGGAAAGAGGAGGAGGAGGAAGAGGAGGAGGAGGAGGGGGAGAGGGGCAGAGGCCAACAGAGCTAGGTCCTGGCCCTTTAAGATCCCAAGGTCTTGCGGGGCAGTGAGACCTTGTAATGGTCTGGAGATAGAGGGTCTCCTCAGGCTGGTGTGAGCACAGCCAGTCCCCAGCTGCTGGATCCAATATTGAGATCCTTATCAGCGGACCATCCTTGGATGGATTCACAGTCCTCTCACTGAGAGGGCGGGGCCTGGCTCCGTGTGGAGCAGGCCACGGGGCGGGGCCTGGTGGGAGGAGGCAGGCCACGGGGCGGGGCCTGGTGGGAGGAGGCAGGCCACGGGGCGGGGCCTGGCTGCTCAGGGGGTGGGGCCTGGCAGGAGGAGGCAGGCCACGGGGCGGAGCCTGGCTGTGTGAGGGGCGGGGCCTGGCTGGACTCCTGGCGGGGCCTGGCAGCGGCCCCAGCCTGGCTCTCCTCTGGCCCTGTCTGCTTCCCACTGCCAGGGAGTGAGCGACTCCTCTACCACAGTCGGCTCCATGATGCTCCTCCTCACCACAGCCAGAAGCACCAGGTGGCATGGGCTGAACCTTCTGAAAGTGAAACAGACCATTTCTCCCTCCAGGTGGACCGGGTCAGTCCTCTGAATGCGAGCATTCATCCTGGCTGAGGCGTGGCTCGGTAGTGAAGGACTGGCCTAGCTTGTGCGAGTGGTTGAGGTAGGCTTCAGGCTCATTCTGCTTGTTAGTCTTTGCAACCGTCACCGGCTGTATAATAATAATACTCTCAGATAATGATACAATGCTTATCTAATATTATCACCTATCATATGTTGAATGGTGTCAGACTCATTTTGCAAATAAAAACATGGCAGCTCAGAGAGGTTGAGTAACTTGGCCAGGATCACACAACACAGCCTCAGACAAAGGAAGCAGAATTTGTACCCAGTGCTGCAGGTCTCTGGGCCTGTGCTCTACCATGTCTGTCACTGGCTGTGTGGAGCTATTGAACTTGAAATGTACCTACCTGACCTGAGTTGAAGATTCAGAAAGAGAAAGGAAATGCAAAATGTCCTGTACATTTTTAGCTGTTGATGAAATGTTGAAATATTAGAGAAATAAATAGCATGCATTATTAAGATTAATTTTCCCTGTTTCATTCTCTTTCTCTCTCTCTCTCTCTCTGCTGATACTGGGTTTCACTCAAGGCTGGTGCCCTGCTACTTGAGCCACAGCTTCACTTTTTTTTTTTTTTTTTTGCTGGTTAATTGGAGATAAGGACCTCACAAGAGTTTCCCTCTTGGGCCTGGCTTCAAACTGTGATCCTCAGATCTCACCCTCCCATGTAGCTTGGATTACAGGTGTGAGCTACTGGCACATGACTGGGTCTGGGTTTTCAACCCAGAACATCGCGGTGGCTCGTGGGCTGTGGCTGCTTCTTTGGGGGCACAGACAGGCTTTTGACATGCAAGAAAACTCTTGGCTCTTAGCCCAAAAGTGGTTAATTACACTCTCCTGAGTATCTATCTCCTCCTTTCCCTCCTTCCAATGTGAAGTTCCAGAATTCTTTCTTTAGAGCGGCCAGTGTGACCGCACTGGGAAGCTGAGAAATATTTTGATTTATTAAATAAAACCACATTGCTCTTAAATTTATATGTATGTGACCCAAATGAAACACACTAAAACATGACATCAATTTACTAGCATGCCTGCTTGGGGAAGATAGTGTGAAAACAAACAAACAAACAAAAAAAAAGAGAGCTAAGTGAGAAGAATTACATGAACAACTTAGTTTCCAATCTTTTCCACCGTAATGATGATAAATGTATTGTGTGCAACCCTCTAGCACGCGTAAGCTTGCCATGTAAAATTTGCAGCTCGTTTCCTACTCTAAATATTGCTTTAAGAATTTTATTGACAATTTGTTGCCACTTCCTCCACAGAGAAAGCGTTTCCAACTCGAAATTAATTAAAAACTATCTAAGAAATACAACGTCTTGAGAAAGTTGTCTAATGTCACGTGACTGGGAACGGAACAGAAATTATGTGAAAAGCTTGATGATCACAACACAATTCTGGTTTTGCTGAAAATAAAGGCAAGGAGAAAATGATCGCATAAACATAAAACCATTCGTGGGAGACCGAGATGGAGCTCTGCCTGCTTGCCTAGTGTGCGGAGGGCCTAGCTTTGATCCCCAGCACCACACACACACTATCATGAATCATGTATGTTTTCATCCTATGACTCATTCCAGTATCATCAACCCATTAAAAGACGATCCAGATAAGTGCAATAATAATTACATTCAAGCCAAGGGCTAGCAGCTTACTTTTTTTTTTTTTTTGCCAGTCCTGGGGCTTGAACTCAGGGTCTGGGCACTGTCCCTAAGCTTCTTTTTGCCCAAGGCTAGCACTCTACAACTTGAGCCACAGCGCCATTTTTGGCATTTTCTGTTTATGTGGTGCTGAGGAATCAAACCCAGGGCTTCATGCATGCTAGGCAAGCATTCTACCAATAAGCCACCTTCCTAGCCCTAGCAGCTCATGCTTGTATTCCTAGCTAATCAGGGGGCTGAGAGCTGAGGATCAAGGTTTCAAAGCTAGCCCAGGCAGAAAAATCCACAGAAAAATCCTTTTCCAATTAACCATCAAAAAGTTGGGCAGGAACCATGGCTCAAAGTGGTAGAACTCTAGCCATGAACAATCAAGCTGAGTGAGTGTGAGGCCCTGAGTTCAAAGAAAAAAGTAATAATAATTATGTTCAATTATCTTTGATACTCTGCTTTCTCTTTTATGTTTTTGTTGGTCATGGGGCTTAAACTCTGGACTTGAGCGCTGTCCCTCAGCTCTTCAGCTCAAGGCTAGCACTCTACTACTTGAGCTACAGCGCCACTTCCAGTTTTCTGGTGGTTTACTGGAGATAAGAGTTTCACAGACTTTCCTGCCTGGGCTGGCTTTGAATTGCAATCCTCAGATCTCAGCCTCCAGAGTAGCTAGGATTACAGGTGTGAGCCATTGGTGCCTGGCTACTCTGCTGACTCTTGGCCACATAAAATATAGCTCTCTCTCTCTGTCTCTGTGTCTGTCTGTCTCTCTATTTTATATAAGCACTTAGGCCAGGCTCTGATGGCTCACACCTGTAATCCCAGCTACTCAGGAGGCTGAGACCCAGGATTGCACTTCAAAGCCAGCCTGGGCAGGAAAGGCTGTGAGACTCTTATCTCCAATTAACCACTAAGAAGCTAGAAGTAAAACAATGACTCAAGAGGTAGGGTTTCAGCTTTGAGTAAAAAACTAAGTGATAGAACCCAGGCCCTAAGTTCAAGCTCCAGTTCTGGCACCAAAATAAATAAATAAATAGCAGGGTGCTGGAACACCTGTAATCTTATCTGCTCAGGAAGCTGAGATCTGAGGATTGTGGTTCAAAACCAGCCTGGGCAGGAAAGTCCGTGAAACTCTGATCTCCAGTAAACCACCAGAAAACCAGAAGTGGTGCTGCAGCTCAAGATGGTAGAACGCTAGCCTTGAGTGAAAAGCTCAGGGACAGCATACAGGCCCTGAATTCAAGCCCCATGACTGAGAAACAACAACAACAATAAACACACACAAAAGGAGGAAAAGCATTTCTCTTTTCCCCGGGGGCCTGAGCTGTGTCTGTCACCAGAGTGGATGTGCAGGGTGACAGGGGTGCAGAGCCACAAGCCCAAGCACCACATGTTTTTTAATCAAATGCGTGTGTGTGTGTTTGATGTGTGTGTTTGTGCACATCATGTGTGGTCTGGGGCTGAGGCTGGCTGCAGTGGTAGCTGCCCAGATGCCAATAATAAGCATTTCAAAACTTTCGTGGCAATAAGAGCCTTAGCTTGTGTTTGTTTTTCTAGTGATTCATTTTTTTCAATAATTATTTTATGAAATGTTCTAAAACAGATGTAATATGTGTCTCGCATTTCCTGCCATTTTAGGGCTGTCACTTTTTGAAAGATTGAGTGTCATTTAAAAAATAACGCATTTTTTTGTAGGCTATGGAATGGTTTTTTTCTTCATTCTGATAAAAAAAAATCACCTAACACAAACATTACCATCGTAGCCACTTTGAAGATTTACTGTTCAGATATATTATTCCCAAGGTGCTAAGATAGAACTTCAAAACATCTTTTCTTTCTTGTGCCGGTACTGGGGCTTGAACTCAGGGCCTGGGCTCTATTCCCTTCGTGATTTTCCCTCAGGGCTGATACTCTACCACTTGTGGCACATTTTCACTTGTGGCTTTTTCTTTGTTTAATTGGAGATAAGAATCTCATGGACTTTTCTGCCAGGGCTGGCTTTGAACTGCAATCCTCAGATCTCAGCCTTTAGAATAGCTAGGAGTCCAGGCATACACCACTGGGTACCTGGCTCACAAAATAGAAACTTTGTACCATTTAAGGAACCCCCCCCTCCTGTTCTGGGTGCCATTTCTACATTGTTTCTACAAATCTGACTGCTTTAGACAGCTCTTTGTGTGCTATAGTTTGTGTACTACCCCCTCTGTTGAAGGATGGGAAGTCTGTGGCACTATTAGGAGGTAGTGTCCCGAAGAAGGAGGTGAGGCAACTGGGGGGATGTCCTGCAAGGAGATGCTGGGATCCCATCTCCTTCCAGTCTCTTCATTTCCTGGCTGCCAGGAGATGAGCAGCCTCCTCTTACATGCTCCCATCCATGAGGTACTGCCTCCTCACAGGCCCAGAGGCCCCAGGGCCAGTCACCTGCAGACTGGGACCTCTAATACCCTGAGCCTTTCCTCCTGATGTTTGTCTCTGGTATTTTGTTACAGTGTAGGAAAGCCGAGTAATACCTCTTGAGTTAATTTGTAACACACTCTTTGAGTTAATTTCTCATTGTCTTTTAGAAAAGTAGCCTATCTGTAACAGACTGGAAATTCAAAAGGCAAAATGGCTGGTGCCATGGCTCATACCTGTAATCCTAGATGCCCAAGAAGATCTTGGTTTGAAGCCAGCCTAGCCAGGAAAGCCCATAAGACTCTTATCTCCAAGTAACTACACTATCAAAAAAGCCAGAGGTGGAGTTGTGGCTGAAGTAGTAGAGCACCAATCTTGAGCATAGAAGCTCAAGGACAGTGCCTAGATCCTGAGTTCAAGGCCCAGGACTGGCAAAAAAAAAGCAAATTGGTTCTTTGCCATAAATAGTTTGAGAATCACGAAAGAGAGCTCTGAAACACGGAGTCTAGGACAGGCCTTCCCCTCATTCTCCCATAGGTAGGTCTGATGACATTTCTGATTAGCTGCTCAGTCCTCAGTCTCTCCAGTCTACCAAGGGGTGAGTAAACAGTGGGCTACCCTGCACACGTCACAGCCTGAGTACCCAGGTTGCCCTGGCCATTGAAATCTCTCAGTCAGGGATGACGCTCCCCGGCGGACAGCCACCCTCGGTCCCTCTTGGTGGGCCTTGCTCCAAGAGCCATTTCCTGCACCATGGACCTATTTCTGTCTGCTGACAGCTGTTTTCCTGCCTGTGCTGTCATTGAAGGAACTTCTCATGATGACACCTGTCTGTTCCTCCCATAGCCTGCATCCTGGCCAAAGCTTCACATCTTACTCACGCACATAAGAGATGCCCACCTTCCCTGTGGCTTGCCGTCACCCAGCTTTCCATGACTGGCTCTAGGCTGAATGATATGTGTAGAACTCAGACTTCAATTCCATGAAAGACTCATTTACTGCACAACAACTTGGAGAGGTTGTTCAAGTCACCCTGATCACAGCACCCAATGCTAACAAAATGACTTAACGTGGTGGTGACTTCTTTTATACATTTTTAAAGCAGTGCCATTTAACAGGAATGTGCTGCCTGCACTGCTTATAGCCTGTTTTTCTCACTCAAAAAATGCTATAATATGCCATGGACACACCTGGTGTATCATGTCTTCAGTTAGGCTGCAGTTACCTTGTGTGTGCTCAGCAGGTGACAAGCCAGGTCAGTCTCTGTCTCTGTCTGTCTCTGTCTGTCTATGTCTCCTCTCTCCCTCCCTTCCTCTCTGTCTCTTACACACACACACACATATACACATGCACACATACACATCACCACCACCACCAACAACAACAATTATATTCTTGTAGTCAATTATGTTCACTATTTCCTTAAAATAATACCCTAGAGATGGAATATCTAGATCAAACTATACAAACACTGTATTTCTTTCCCTTTCTCTTTATTTTTATTTTTGCAGCATAGGGATCAAACCCAGGACCTTGTGCAGAAAGCCATCTGCTTTCCCTCTGAGGCCTGGCCCCAGCCTCTGTATACATGTTTAAAGGGCTTCGGCTACTGCGGGCTAGAGGTGTGTCTCGGCAGTGAAGAACTTGCCTAGTAAGTTCAAATCCCTGAGTTCAAATTCCGGTACTGACAACAATAACAAAAAAAATCCTCTGACTACTGGTCTTGTCAGTATTTATCAACACAGGCATCAAAAGTGCCCATTGCAGGCTAGAAATGTGGCTTAGTGTTTGCCTAGCATACATGAAGCCCTGGGTTCCATTCCTCAGTACCCCATAAACAGAAAAAGCCAGAAGTGGCGCTGTGGCTCAAGTGCTCATCTTGAGCAAAAAGAAGCTTGGGGACAGTGTCCAGGCTCTAGTTCAAGCTCCAGGAAATGTCCATCTCATTTCATGCCACCACCACAGTGCATTGCCACATTGTTGTTCATTGTAGTTTTAATTTGTGGTTTCCCTTCCCTCCCTCCCTCCATCCCTCTCTCCCTCACTCCCTCCCTCCTTCCCTCCCTC
>NW_012267222.1:14940663-15029247 GCF_000151885.1 Dipodomys ordii
TTCCTTCCTTCCTTCCTTCCTTCCTTCCTTCCTTCCTTCCTTCCTTCCTTCCTTCTTTCCTTCCTACCTTCCAGAGAGACAGGTTTCAGGTTTCAAGCTGGCATGTTCAGATTCTTATTTTGACGGCTGTGGAAGTAGGTGCAGCGGTGAGACTCTGAGTGGAGGCCAGGTTTTCTGATGTCCAGGAACATGTGCACTTTACCCCTGAGTTGACAGAGTGATGGGGTTAATGAATCAAGACTGAACCACCCCTCCTGTGAGGTGTGACATGAGCAAGTGATGTGAGACTCTGGCTAGCCTCAGTTTCCTCTCCTGCAAAACCAGGAGACTGGATGGAGCCCAGGGCTTTCTCCACAAGATAAGACCATGGTGCCGCCTCTGCATCCCCTCCCAGCTCTCATAGTTACAGTGAATATCCAGCAGGCCCGCACACTTCACAGTTCACAAAAGCTTTCTGTGAAGTGAAGAAAAGAATTGCCTTTAACCCCATCTCACAAGTCAGATGATCGGGGCTTCAAGAGTTCAAATGCTGGGGCCTGGTGGATCCCTTCAAGGTCAGACAAACCCTGCATCCATCCCCCACGGTCTTCTAACAGGATGTTCAGAGAGTCTGCTCTTCCACCCTTATCCCAAATGCACTGGGCACCTGCTGTGCCAGGCTAGTGCAGGGCTGGCAGGCTGAGAGATGAGTAAGCAGCTCAGGTTGCGGGGGAGACTCACCCACCCAGAGCACCTCCGCAGAGCAACCGCTGCAATGCAGTGTGAGGCCAGTGGAACACAGGAGGGCCAGGTACAGGGGTCGCTTCTGGAAGAATCCATGCCTGCCTCTCACACCTCTTGTCTGGAAGTGGGAGTCAGGGACCATCAAATAAAGAAGGACAGGGCAATCCGGATGCTGGTGACTCATACCTGCAATCCTAGCTACTCAGGAAGCTGAGATCTGAGGATGGTAGTTTGAAGCCAGCCCAGGCAGACAAACCTTAGAGACTCTTTCTCTAATTAACCAGCAAAAAAAGCCATGTCCAACTAACCACCAAAAAGTAGAGGCGTGGCTCAAGTGGTAGAGTGTGTGTGTGTGTGTGTGCACGTGCATGTGTGTGCGTGCATGTGTGTATGTGCACACACACAAATAAAAAGGGTCAGGACATTTTGGGGGGCAGATAACATGGGCTGAGATATGGGACCAAGACATGATAGTACTTTCATAATTGGATTTTACCCACTAGGCAGTGGAGAAATCAGGGTAGGGTTTGGGCCAGAGGAAAAACATCATTCTCATTGGTTCAAGCAGCATATGGCTCTGGGCACAGCCTAGGTATCTGATCACCAATCTAGAACAGTGGATCTCAAACTTTTTGGCATCAGAGTGCATTTTCAGTCTTTAAATTATGGTTATGATTATGATTATATTTTTGTGCTGCTGAGTTCTGAATATGGGGCCTGGAACATGATGAGAGGAGTTCTTCCACTAAGTTATACTATACCTCCAGCCCTCATCTTCAAATTATTTAGAAGACTAACCTCAAAGAATATTTGATATAATCCATTGTATCAATCTTTACTTGTATTAGAAATTAAGGTAGTAGGGCTGGGAAGTTGGCTTAGTGGTAGAGCGCTTGCCTTGCATGCCTGAGGCCCTGGGTTCGATTCCTTAGCACCATGTAAGCAAAAAGAAAAAAGCCAGAAGTGGCACTGTGGCTCAAGTGGTAGAGCGCTAGCCTTGAGCTGAAGAGTTGAGGGACAGCACCCAGGCGCAGCGTTCAGGCCCCACGACCGGACCACCCCCCCCCAAAAAAAAAGAAAGAAATTAAGGTAGTATAAGGTGCTGGTGACTCTGAGGATTGTTGTTTGAAGTCAACCCATGCAGGAAAGTCTATGAGACGCTTATTTCCAACAAACCACCAAAAAGCTGGAAGTAGAGCTGTACCTCAAGTGGTAGAGCGCTAGGCTTGAGCACAGAAGCTCAAAGACAGCACCCACGCCTAGAGTTCAAGCCCCAGGACTAGCTCACACACACACACACACACACACAAATTAAGATAAAAATAAATATTTATTTCAAACTAATAATAATAATAAGCCTATAACATTAAAATAAGCCATATGTATCATTTTAGGAAAAATAATTGTACTTTCTGCAATTAAAGTATTGCTGTGGCACAATGTTAGTTTACATTTCCATCCCTAGATCCCTTTCCTTATGTTTGGCTTATTATTATAAAATTTTCTGCAAACTTCTGGAACAGGTCTGGGGCACCTCTGGGGGGGGTCTCTCTGAGGAAGGTGACTGGCCTGGGGAAGGGGTGTCGAGAGACAGGAAAGCTGGGGTGGGGGTTCGGCAGATTTCCCGCGGGATCTGGAGCTGGGAGCTGGGGAGTGGGGACAATGCTGGGGGGACCACAGGGTCTGAAACAGGGGCAGAAGCAGCCCAGGGCTCCAGGTGGGCATCCGGGCGTCAAGCAAGGGCTGTCATGGAGCAGCAGCTGTGGGGAGGAGGTGAGAGATCGTGTTTGGAACTCTCTGGAAGCATCTGTGAACTCCCACACACAGTGCCCTGAAATGGCCGTGGGCCAAGGAGCGAGGAGCTGGCGCAGGAGGGAGGAGGAGGAGGACAGCGCCCCTGAGGACAGAGCTGTCTGGATAGAGGGATGGTCCTGGGGAGGTGGGCGAGGGTGCCAGGCAGGCAGGCAGGGAGGCGTCCTGGAGGAGGGCATGGGTCTGTCTCCTCCCTGCTGGCTGAGGACTCACAGCAAGATCCCAGCCCATGGCGGGGTGGGGAGGGGCTGGCCAGGGCTCAGCCTCCAGGGGGAACTAGGGACTTGGCAGAAGAGGTGGATGGGAGGTTCTAGAGTTGGAGATGGGGTGAGAAGTGGGGTGGTCTGAGGGGATTAGCAGGGGAAGGGGCTTCTGGGAAGGAGCCCCCATGAGAATGGGGCCATGTAGGTTTCTCCACGTGGTATAAATCTCTGCCATGTTTCGGGACTCCGCTCCCCCCACCCCTCCCAGCAAATACTTGGGCAGGGTGGAGTGAGGGGATGGATTAGAAGACTCCAGTGTGGGCCCTCCCAGCATCCAGCCCTGCCCTGGGCTCCAGTCTTGTGCCGAGGGAACTTCTGGTTAGCACAGGTTTGAAGAAAGGCCCCTCCCTGGGCAATTGGGTGGACTCTGCCTCTGCACCAGTCACCTACCACTGCCTCTTGGGGGGAGGAATCAGGCAGGAACTCAGCCCCTGAGCTCCTCCAGAACTCCAGGGAGGGGAAAAGCCTGCTCCTAACCAAACCTGATTACTAAGCGCTGTTGTCTTCCTCACATTAAAGATGGAGAACTGAGAAGCAGAGGCTGAGTAACTCAGGTTACACAGTTAGGGAATGAGGTCTGTATGTCACTACTAGGGCTTGAACTCAGGGCCTGGGCACTATTCTTTAGTTTTTTCTCTCGAGGCTGGCACTCTACCACTTGAGCCACAGCTCCACTCTCTGGCATTTTGCAAGTTAGTTGGAGAGAAGTCTCATGGATGAGTCTGCCTGGACTGTCTCTGAATTAAGATCCTCAGATCTCAGCCTTCTGAGAAGCTAGGATTTCAGGTATGAGCCAGCTGCAGCCTGGCTGGGGGGTGCAGGGTGGGGGGGGTTGAAACCAGGTAGCTAGCTCCCAGACCCAGATCAGTCTGCTTTTCAGACCGATCTTGTGCTTGATCTCCCATGAAGTTGTTGGGTAAACACTTTGGCCTGACCTGAGCCACCTTTCCACTGCTGATCAGTCACAGAGGCCAGAGGAGAATGGGACAGGCCATTTAGCCAGGAGGTGGACCGGACGTCAGCAGGGAAGCGTCGATGCTCCCAGAGCCCAGGCCTGTGCAGCTGAGTCTCAGGGACTTTCCTGACTTGCTGACTTTGGACCACAATCCTCACATCTTTCTGAGTAGCTGGGGTCATAGGCATGCACCACTGGGGCCCAGCTTGAGGGCGCCAAGGTCTTTCCATGAATGTTCAAAGGAAGTGGTGTGTGTGGGGGGGTTCGGGAAGGCTGACCCTAAACTTGACTACTCTCCTAGCCCCTGTACCCCAGGCCATGCACATGAAAACATGCCTAGCAGTGTCTCTGGCTTGCAGAAAGGACCAAGAAAGGCTCAACATTCTCACAGCAGGTTTTCCTGGGGGCAAAAGTAGCCAGAGTTGGGAGGAATGGTTGAGCAGATGGGAGAGGAGAGACAGGGGATGAGGGAATGAAGGAGACACAGAAAGAAAAGAGACTGCAAAGGCAGAGGGAGGAAAGAAAGGATGGGGAGGAAGGACACAGAGACAGAGCCATAGATTGCTTGCCATTTTCCCAGCAAAGCCCATTTCCACCTCGGAGCATCCTCATTTGGTCCCAGCCTCCTGGAGAAGCAATGCCTGGAGAGAGGCTGCTGGGATTGAGAGAGGGTGATCAGGGCTGGGGCGTGCCTAAGCCTGGGCATCTTCAGCTCTGTTGCAGGCACTATCTTGAGCCTCAGTGTTCGAATCTGTAAAATGGCCTCATGTGTGTGCTTGAGGACACCAGTGTGTATACCCGCAGCATTTGTCTTTGATGTCCTGGATTCCACAGCTCCCAGGCTCTGGGGCTCTGTGGGTGGGAGGGGGCAGCTGGTCCCCAGTCCCTTCCTGGGAAAGGATTCAGTCTGGGCCCCAGCTGCCACCACCTCCTGCTCATCCCTGCGCCTCCCTCCCCGCTTTTGGCTTCTTACTCACTCTGCCACACAAATCTCAACCATGGTGGGGAAAATGAGCGTTTGAGACCAGCCATGCACGGCAGAAGCCCATCCTTTCCATCCTTCTTGCTCTGAGTCTTTCATGCCAACTGGCTGCCATTACTGGGCATCTTCTGTATGCCAGGCCTGGAGCTGGAGTCCTTAATCAATCAACCATCTCATCAAACCTTAGCACTCTGCACTTCTTGGATACTGCCCCCTCTCTACCCCCTGCCCCCGCCACTTAGAGCGTCAGAGAGACCACTGAGGGGCCCCACCAGTCTGGGGAACTACTGATGTTTCCCACTGAGTTATTCAGGGTGGTGCCAACATGCAGGGGAATAAGATAGTCAAGCCCTTTTTCAGGCCTGCTGACCTGGGGGGCACATCATCTTCTGCCCACTGGCTTCAGTTTCTCCCATCTAAAAGCTTGCAGTGAGAGGCAGAAATTTCTAGAAGGAGTCTAAAGCCCTTGGCCTTAGAGAAGGGCAGCCCACTTCAGCGATGAGGGTGCACGCGTTTAGACTCAGCCAGGTGACGTTGGGGGCAAGCGTCTCACTTATAAAATTGGAGGAAAAGCTGGGGTGCAATGAGGGGCCCCATTGTTCAGGGCCTGGCACAGGAGTAGGGTGGGGTGGGGGGAGGACCTTTGAACCCAGCCCCTCCTCCTTCGCAGGGCTGTGGGAAGAGAAGGCTGGGGCAGGCAGGGATTAGCTGCTGGCCCTCTCCGGGGCGGCCCTTTTAACATGGTCTCCCCCCAGGGATCAGCCCTGCCCCCTCCCAGGCCCTGGGCCAGGCGTGTGTTTGCTGTGGGGATCTGGGCTGCCCGGGCCTGTCTTTGATTCCGGGCAGCTTTTGCTTGCTTTAGGTGGCGGGGCTGGCCTGCGTGGCTGGGCCTGGCTCTCTGGGAGCAGATGGTGGCAGCCGTGGCCCTAAGAGGATTGGCAGTCTTTCTTCTCACCCTTTGTGGCGCGCCCAGGGGCCGCTAGGGCCCACACCACAAAGGCCATTTGTTTGGCAGCCTCTGGGGGGCACAGGGGTCACAGCTGACAGCGGCAGCACCCTGATGAGCAGAACACCCAGTCCACAGCACCCAGGCTGTGGCATGTCACAGAGCACTGTACCTTGTGGAGACCAGGGGGAGGGGGTGGGGCTCTCAGGGCCATCTAACTAGCCAGGCCAGGTCCAGAGAAGGTCTGTATCCCCCCATTCATCTCCCAGAGAGAGGGCTAGGGCTTAGCTATGTCACACAGCAAGATTGTGGGTAACCAGGCCTCACTGCCAGGGATGTCATACCCACAAAGCCCATCTTGACCTTAAAGAGTAATCTCCTTCACTGGAAATCTGTGGCTTCTAGGCAATCTAGAAGCTCAGAGAAGAGGAAGAAATTGAAGAATCTCAGCAAAATGATGTAACAGAGCTAGGACTAGCCCAACAGGGGCATTTGATGTCAGGGTTTAAGGCTAAACTCTGAGGGAGGGAGGAAGCTAGCTGAGGGAGAGGACAGACTCACCTCACCCCTGAGTTTACTAACCACACGATGGACCATGTGTCTGCTCTGGGCTGGGCACTGGGGAAACAGAAACAAGATCAAATTCTAGCCCAGGACCTCTGTGCCTTGGGGAAATAGATCTGTGTGGAACAAACTCTCCCGGGGCCTCATTACCAGTGACAGCCGGGTCAGGTGACTCTTGATTCCAGGAGACTTCCTGAGCATGATCTGCGCCATTCCCAACAGCTGGCACCAAAGAAACCATCTTGAGCTCTTGCTCAATGTCCCCTTGGTCGGGACAGAAATCACTACGGTTGAGAGTCCTGGAGTAGTCTAGAGTCCTGGTCCTTTGTGCTGTATTGCATGCCGTTCCTCAGCTCCAGTGGGCTCAGGTGTAGCTCTGGCACCTGAGGACACAGCTGTGAGATTACATAGCTCGAATTCACGCCGGCAGCCCTTGCCTCTTCGGTGGGAGAGATGACATAGTGACAGTGCCTGCAGGAGTGAAATGAGGTGGGAGTTAGGGAAGAGATGACATGTGAGCCAGGCCTGGCAGAATGCGTCGGAGGTCCTGGGACAGAGAGGACCTTCCAAGCCCAATGACTCCATGTCCCAGAGATCTGTGAGGACCTACCATCGCTAGAGGACGCAGATGACCAAGACAGGTCCCTTCCAGCCCGCAGAGGGCTGAGGGGTACCCAGAGGGGACTGTGCCCCATCTGGAGGCTGCAGAGGAATCTGGTGCACTTGCCAGCAGAGAAAGGGCCAGGACCAAATCCTGAGACCGAGAGGCAGCAGCCCAAGGGAAGGGCACAGGGGAGAACAGCTCAGTCTGGATTCCAGAACTTGCAAGGAGAAGGCTAAGGCCAGAGCTCAGAATTTGAACAGCAGTGAGGCAAGAGAGCCCCTGGGGAGGGAGAGCCTGTGAAGGAGGCCGGGCCTTTTCCTGGGGACAACTAGGAAGCTATACAGGACATTTGAGTGAGAAAAGGGGTATTTTTCCCTCCAGTCCTGGGGTTTGAGCTCAGGGCCTGGGCACTGTCCCTGAGCTTCTTTTGCTCAAGGCGAGCACTCTACCACTTGAGCCACAGTGCCACTTCTGGCTTTTTCTGCTTATGTGGTACTGAGGAATGGAACCCAGGGCATGTAAGGCAAGTGCTCTACCACTGAGCCACCTTCCCAGCCCAGAAGGGGTATTTTTTATGTTAGAAAAAAAATCATCATGCCTTCTATGAGAAACTGAATCTAAGGGGTGCTAGGAAGTGTCAGCAGGAGGTCACAACCATCCAGGAGCCAGGGCCGGGAGACAGCACAGGGGGATAGAAGCAGGGGATGGATCTCACGACACTTGGGAAGCCAGGCGTTAGGATCCAGGCATGGACGCAGGCTGAGGGAGCTGGGGTGGGAGGAGGGGAGGCATCTGCTCCAATTGTGGGTGTCAGCAATGCAACCCTGAAACAAATCACCAGATTAGAAATGCCAGATAAAAGAGTGTGTGGAGAAAGAGACGTCGGCGAAGTTAAGAGTAACAAATTATTTTTGGAACTTTGCTCTCCGGCTTCATCTTTAAATATTGATAACCGGCATTTTTAAAGAGCCTAATGTAGTGTGCCAGGCTCTGTGTGTACATTAACGCATTAAGTCCTCAAGACAACCCTCTGGAGAGACACTTTGTATTATCTCCAGTTTGCAGCTAGAGAAACAGGCACAGGAGAGAAAGTAACTCAGCCACAGTCCTGCAGCTAGCAAACAGCCAAGCCAGGATTTGAACCCGGGGATCTGCTGTCTCTTATGCTCTGCCACCCAAGTGGAGAGGTTGTTTACAGGAGATTTCACAAAGTCCTGTGTGAGCAGGGGCCTGTGACTCATGCTTGGTATCCTAGCTAACTCAGGAGGCTGAGATTGGAAGATTGTGGTTTGTGGCAGATTGGTGAAGAAAAGTCCTTAAGACGTCCATCTCCAACTATATAACAAAAAGCAGAGCTGGAGGCGTGGCTCAAGTGGTAGAATACCAGCCCCAAGCAAGCAAGCCAACCAAGATTGAGGTCCTGAGTTCAAACTTCAGTACCTGCAATAAAATAAAATAAAATAAAATCCTGTATGGCAGTCCCCCTTATTTGTAGAGCTAAATTCCAAGACCCCTCCATGGAGTACCTGGCACTATGGATGGATTGTACCAAACTCGACATGTACACCTATGATACATTTAAAATTTTAATTTATAAATTAGACACAGTTTAAAGTAGGATGGTTATAACATATTGTAACAGAGGTTCTGCAGATACGATTCTCTCGCTTACTCTATCATTGGGTATTGAATGTACTTTGCTACTTAGCTATGCCTCCAGCACAGCCCAGCTCAGCTCCCTGCTTTTAAAAGAGTGAAACAGGAGGATAATAAGTTCAGGAATATCCTGGGCCACACAGTGAGACCTAGTCTCAAAGGTAACTCTTTCTTTTCTTTTTCTAATGGTGTGTCTTTGGGAGAGAGGGAGGGAAGGAGTGACGTTGTCCAAAAAGAAAGGTACTCTTTTACCTGACTTATGTAACTGTAACCCCTCTATAATCACCATTGCAATATGTATGCATGCATGCATGCATGTATGCACGTATGTATGTATGTATACAGCATTTTACAGGCTGTCGCAGAGGGATGATTAAAACTGGAACATCATCTGCTGAGTTCTTAGGGAAACCCTACCCTTGGGCAGTGACTAGTGCCACCTAGTGGCAAGTACTCCAAGAGGCGCCATAACAAAGGCCAGGCCCAGTCACTTTCAACTTCCCAAAGCCCCAGCCAGGGTGACAAGGGCTTTCTCATTCAGGCAACACGAGATTTGCAGAAGTGTCCGCAACTGGACCGGAAGGAGACGATGCTCTGGGTGCCCATCTGCAAGGTGTACGCACTGAGGGGTGCTGGTGTGGGTACTGGGATGGGTCTGCCTCCCCCCCCAACTCCCGGCCCCGTTCCAGGGTCTCCTGGACGACCAACGGTAGGCATTTCTGAACAGCTGGTGGGAGCTCTGGGTGGGGTGGGGTGGGGTGTTACTCTGCAAACATAGGCTATATCCCTGACCCGACCTTCTAATCCCTGGGTTTAACTGACTTCATTAACTCCAGGGGGCTTGAGAGACCTCCACCCCCACCCCAGCCTAGTCATATTGTGTCAAACTTCACTTACAGAAGTCCCATCCTGAAGACATGGAGTGAGGACACACGGGATGTGAACCTCTGCCTGCCTGGTAAAATGGCAGGATCTGCCCTGCTCCCCCTGCCTGCCCAGGGGCATCCAGGGAGAAAACTGGGTGAAAGCAGAGCATGCTGGGTAGCCTGGCCAGGAGCAAGCGGTCCAGCCTCCCACCCCCATCCCTGGTGGTTGCCATGGCAACCGAGTAGGGAACAGGAGGAGCAGAGGAGAGACCACTGCCCCTCAGACAATGGGAACCTATTCCAGATCACCCTTGGCCTTATTTGGAAGGATTGGGGGGTCAGTAGCCCTTGGGCTATTCATTCTGTGTGTACTGAGATTTAGGGGAGCAGTGCTCAGCTCAAGTTGGCCTGATAGCCCCACAAAGGGAGTGGCAGACAGGATTCTGTCTCCTGAAGAACCTTAATCCCACCCGACCTCCCCCCCCTGGGAGAGAGCTTAGTTCTTTCCCCCCCCTCCGTGCAAGAGGTTGCCCTTAAGTTGGGAGGGGAGCGGTGGTGGGCACGGGGGGGGGGTAGAGGGGGAAATGTGGCGGCCGCTCTGGGGACAGGCCGAATATTTTATGAGTAATTTAATATCTGGAGCAAGAATGTCTAAGCAGAGAACCGTCAGCTGCCTGGAGCAAGGAGCTGGTCTGGCCTTGGTAATGCAGAAGTGAGGATGGGGGCGGACAGGGACAGACAGGGGCCACTGGGAAGTTAACTCTTTCAGGGTCCTGACAAGGAAGGAGGAAGGGGCTGGGTCATATGCCCACCATGCTTGGGCAGTGGATACTGAGTCACATAGTTTAAATGACTTGAGCCCTTTAACCTGGAAGGAAAAGGGTGGCCTGGGGGCACTTCCAGACCCAGGGACCTGAGTTTAGTTCTTACAAAATAGCATGACTTCATCAGTTAGAGTCTCAGTTTCATTACCTGTAAAATGAGGATGATAACAGTAGGCATGTCTCCTGGGAGAATTCAGTGCTGGGACACACTGATGCTCAGCAGAAGACCTGCCCCTAGGGAGTGGTTCTGATGCCCAGAACCTCACAACAGCCTTTCTAAGCCCTGGACCATCTTCTCCGTCCCAGAAGTAAGCCTGAAGGTTCCTCCCGTAGCATGCAAGTCATAGTGGGGTCCTTTTCTCGTGGTACCAGCTTCAGCCCCTACCCAGGGTTTCTGGTGGCCAAGAAGGGCTCTGGGCTGTGGGTTCTGGCTTATTGTCCCAGCTCCTTTCATACCCCGGGCATTTCACCTCTGTGGGCTTTGCCTCCTCACCTAGACAAGATCTGCCAGGAGCACCTGGGTTGGCAATCGTACGATGATGATTTGACCCTGGAGCCTGGAGCAGCAGGCTGGCACGGATGGCATTGATCCACATCCCAGCTCCACTCACCATGGCCCAGTTCCTTACCTCTTGGATGTCTGTTTCCACATCTGTGAAATGGGCACAGTAATTGACCTACTGATTAAGGGTTCACTGTGGGGAAAGAAGCAGGAGCTGTGCCCATACCACCACCCACCGGCTCTTCCTCTGAGGCAAAGTAGCCGTTTGTGAGAAAGAACCCCACTTTTCCCCTCTGCTGTCTTCACCTTGGGCTTGGGGTAGAGTGTAGGGAGATCGCTCCTGGCTCTGGGATTATCTGGGGGATACCAACAGTGTCAGGGCGTTTTCTGCTGGGGGGTGGTGGTGGTGGTGGTGGTCTGCCCCTGTGCTAATGCTAACAAATTCAGCTTCCATTTCTCATTGCCCAGACCCACTGCTGGTCACAGACAGCTCTCAAAGCCGCTCAGCAAAGCAGATGCTTAGGAAAGGCCTGGAGCCCTGGCCTCCAGTCCAGTGTGGCCCCTGAGGGCCCAACCTTGCCAAGAGGATGTAAGGGTCAGGGTGCCCCTCCCAGCTGGTGGCCAGTAGAGATCCAGGAGAGCTAGAGAGTCCTGGGCTCATCTCAGTGCCCCAGAAGGAAGGGCCCTGCCTGGCCACAGCCCTTCCTGTGTCCACTTTAAAGACAAGGAAACTGAGTCATAGAGGAGTCATATACCTGGAGTCACAGCAAAGGACTCCTCAGTGACCTACTTTAATGTAATTTATTTGAGGGTCTCAAGGTCTCTACCAGCTCAGCTCCCAAAAACAAGATGTCTAAGGTGCACCTCTGTGCAGACAGGCAAGGTGGTATCTGCTGATACCCTAGTGCCCTGTTTCCCTGTGCTCACCTGGCACTACCTAGAGCTCCTAACAGGGTTATGCTTAACTCTCTCTCTCTCTCTCTCTCTCTCTCTCTCTCTCTCTGGGGCTTGAACTCAGGACCTGGGCACTGTCCCTGAACCTTTTTTTGCTCAAGGATAGTACTCTACCGTTTTGAGCCCAGTTCCACTTCTAGTTTGTTGGAGACAAGAGTCTCATGGCCTTTTCTATCTGGACTGGCTTTGAGCCATGATCCTCAGATCTCAGCTTCCTGAGTTAACTAGAGTTACAGGCATGAGCCACTAGCACCCGGCGCCCCTCTTTGGCAGTGTTAGCATTTGTACTCAAGGCTTTGTGCTTTTTTTTTTTGGTCTGGTCATGGGGCCTGAACTCTGGGCCTGGGCACTGTCCCTCAGCTCTTCAGCTCAAGGCTAGCGTTCTACCACTTGAGCCACAGCGCCACTTCCGGCTGTTTTTTTTTTTTTTATGTGGTGCTGAGGAATCGAACCCAGGGCCTCAGGCATACAACTGAGCCACCTTCCCAGCCCACTTCATGCTTTTGAAGTAACCACTTTATGACTAAAGCCTTTTTTGGCTTTAGTTTACTTTTTGGATAAGGTCTTGCTTTTCACCTAAGGCTGGTCTGGTGCCAGAATCCTCCTACCTCTGCCTCCTCAGTAGCTGGGATTACAGGCATGTAGCACTGTGCCCAACTATTACATTTAGCTCTTTAGCAGTCCAAGGGTGTATGTTTTATTGACCACATTTTATAAGTGAGGAAACTGAGGCTCTGAGTGGAAAAGGACCTCCAGTCACACAATTACCCAGCCAGGCTGGAGGCATTCTGGAAACTGTCTCCCATCTCTTTTCCATGCTAACCCCTGGTCCACTCCCTAGCCCGGGCAGGTCCTTCCCAGGCTTCCCCCATGGTGACTCACTGATCAAGCCAAGAGAGACCCGCGTTAGAAAGCAGAAGGAATGAAGAATCTTTTTCAGGTCTCTTTCCCAGGAAACCAGCTGGGACTGGGTCCCGGTAAGGCTGACATTTATGTCCTGCCTTTAATCACATGAGTGGCTGTATTCCAAACAAGGCCTGCAGACACCTTGTTAATGAGGGTCCAGCTGTCTTCCTCTGGATACCTGTGTGCGGGGACAGCTGTCCCGGGGAAAGACTAACTCAGAACCAGAGCTGCGGCCGCATTTGCGGCCCCCCGCACACCTCACAAACCTAGCCCATGCCTGGATGGCTGAAGCCCAGGCTGGAGGGAAAAGGGAAATTGGTTCCAGCTCGGCGTGGGCTTCTCCCAGATCCTCAGTCTACAAAAACAAGGACATTAACATTTGCTGAGGACCTACTATGTGCCAGTCCTTATGGTCGGCCTACTGTGTGCCAGGCAGGTGCATATATAAATATGGCATATATAAATATGCCAGCTGGCTCAGCTCACAGCAACTGTTAGCCAATGCAGTTCCGTTGTACAAAGGACACAAAAGCTTGGGTTCAAGGTCACTGTCTTGGCCACGGTCATGTAGGTGGAATTTTGCCAAAGCTGAGATGAACTTGCTGGGGTTGTAATGTCCCCCTGAAGACTTGTGTGTGTGCAAGGCTGGGTCCCCCTCAGTTACTGCTTTGGGGAGATGGCAGAGCCTTTAGGAATCCATTAATTACTTTGGGTATTTTGTTCTAGTGTTGGGAGCCAGCGGACACAGGTTCTCCTAGGAGTCAGTGCCTTCACCCACAGGATGCAGCCCGCACAGCGCCCGACACCCACAGGTGTGGGCTACGTGAGGCTCTGCACCTTCCCTCCTTGGCCTCTTCCTGCCGCAGGCTTGTTTACATTCTCCCTGTCCACCGACGCTGCAGGGCAGCTCCAGGGAGAGACGCGTGATGAGAAGGGCAGAGAGGAATCCAGGAGCCAGGAGCGCCAGATTCACTGGAGGCTGAGGCAGCTTGGAAATGGTGCTGCAGCTGGGCCGGCACTCAGTGCTGCCTCTCAGGCCCCTGTTCCCCATTGTACCATAGAGGACAGCTTATTTCCTTGCCTCTGAAGGGGGTGACAACCACGTAGAGAGGAGTTTTGAGTGTTTCTTTTGTTTGTGGGAGGGATTTGAACTCAGAGTCTTATACCCTGCTTAGCTTTTTCTTTCTTTTCTTTTTCTCCCTTCCTTCCTTTCTCTCTCTCTCTCTCTCTCTTTCTTCCTTCCTTCCTTCCTTCCTTCCTTCCTTTCTTTCTTTCTTTTGTGTGTGCTGATCTTGGGGCTTGAACTCAAGTCCTAGGTATTGTCCCTTAGCTTTTCTGCTTAAGGATAGCACTCTCCTGCTTTGAGACACAGCTCCGCTTCCAGCTTTTCTGCTGGTTAATTGGAGAAAAGAGTCTTACGGACTTTCCTGCCAGGGCTGGTTTCAAGCCACCATCCTCAGATCTCAGCCTCCTGAGTACCTAGAATGGCAGGCGTGAGCCATTGGTACCTGCCTCTTCCAGAGACTTTGCATCATTTCTAGATGAATTATAATCATGGAAATACCTCTATTGCCTAGGGAACAATAACCGGGGAAAGAGGTCTGCCTGCCCAGCCTGGATGCACCTGTTGTAGGCCTAGCCACGCCCTCCACCCCCTCCACACCTGATCAAGTAAGCAAGATCCATCCATAGCCAGCACACTATCACATCCTTGCTTGCTTTCATCCACTCTTTTGATAATCATGGAAACTTCCAGACCCTCCAGCTTCCTTCCTTCCCTCCTGGGGCTTTGCTGTGTTCTCATAGGTCGGGGAGAAAGCTGAGGTGTGCTGGAGGTTTGGTTACTGTGACCTGCTTCATGACCCGGAAATGACCCTATGTCATTTCCCTGCAGGTGTCACTGGCCAGCAAGACCCCTCTTCCTTAACCAGGGGCTGGAGGAAAAATCTGTTTCTGCTCCAAGTTGCCAAGCCAGCCTAACATGCTTGAGCTCATCCAGCACCCCGTGGCCCCTCCTCTGCCCCCTCCCCCACAGTAGTCAGGTTCCTGGTGCTGGGAGCTTTGACTTGCCAGCAGGGGGTCCCCTGCTCTGCTGGGGCTCCCTAGCTGTGGGTATTCCTCCCTACTGGATTTTTGGAACAAGCACTACCTGTATTCTAACACTTGGTAGTCCGTGGCAGAGTTTCCTAGCTATGTCAAAAATAAACCCAGCCTGCAGCTTGTTTGGGAAGGAGTGTATGAGGGAGAGAGAGAGAGAGAGAGAGAATGCACATGCATGTGAATGCTGGGCAGGGCATGAAGGGAGGGTACCTGATATCCATCATCACAGAGACCAGGACAGACTCCCTGACTTTGGGAAGGTGGAAAGTCCACCCTTGGTCCTGTCTTTTGCCTTTTGCAGTCATGATCACAATGACTGCCATAGGCGCCATGGTAGCCCTGGGCTCATCAGCAAATGTGCACAGTGATCCAGCCCCAAACTGGCTACTGCCCAGGGATGGGAGAGCTGCATCTCACCGAGGGACACAAGGCCCGGCCACTGTTCCATGCCCGGGCCGCTGACTGTGGATTCTGGCTCAGCAGCGCCCACCGCAGGGCTTGGCAGGAAAGCCAAGCACCGTCCAGACCTAAGAACTCAGAACCTGCATTCTAGCAAGACCCACATGATCTGTCTGTTGAGACAGTCTCCCAAGGTATTCCAAGCTAGCTTCAAACTTTCAAGCCTCCTGCCTTCACCTCCTGAGTGCTGGGATTACAGGCAGTACCACCATGCTCACTTCCTGGGTGACTTTTGTGCACATTTAAGTTGCAGGAGTCCTGGACCATAGCACCAAAATTCAACGACCTCACATCATGGCACATGCCACAGCTAAGATCAGAACTTTCTGTGAGCAAAGTCCTAGCACATAGGGCCCGTTGGATCTCATTGGCTGGCTTATCCTTCTTTCCTTCCTCTCTCCTTCCTCCCCTCCCCTCCCCTCTCCTCTCTTCTCCTCTCCTCCCCTCTCCTCTTCTCCTCCTCTTCTCTCCTCTCTTTCTCTCCTCTCTTCTCCTCTCCTCCCCTCTCCTCTCCTCTCCACCTCTTTGATTATCATTCTCATGTGATAAATAAGGAACACTGTTGTCCAGAAAATCCAAGTACTTAGCCCAAGGACACACAGCTTATAAGTGGCAGAGGTGGGATTTGGACCCAGTGTCTCTGAGTCCGTGGATTTCCTCATTCCTCTCTCCATACCACTTTCTCCTCTTGTGTAGAGATGGGCAGGAAGTCTATCCCCTCTCTTCTCATCTGCAGTCACCATGGGCTCCTGGGAGAGTGGCTGGCTCTCCGGCCTGCCCAGACTGTTTGTGCAGCTGTCTGGTGGGCTGGGGGTGGAGGGCTTCCTGTGCTGGAGCCCCTCTAGGGTATTTGAGAAAAGCACAGACTCCAGGTTGGGTCTTCCAGAATGAGAACTTCTAGGTCGGGGCCAGGCCTGGAAATGTTCCCTGGATGGTGTTGTCCACCATAGTCAGGCCTGGTGACTCCATCACCCAGGGCAGCGATGGCAACTTCCATCGGGCACCGCAGTAGGAGCGCTGCGTGCAGCAGCGTGTGTCTGTGTATCTCTGTGCATACATGTCTATGTGCACACATGTGTTGTGTCTGTGTGTCTCTGTGCATGTCTGTGTGTCTCTGTGCATACATGTCTATGTGCACGCATGTGTTGTGTCTGTGTGTCTCTCTGTGTGTAGAGGGCACAGGCAGCTAGCGAAGAATAGGTTTTACATTAAAAAAAATCAAAGCCAGGAGCCAGTGCCTCATGCCTGTAGTCCTAGCTACTTAGGAGGCTGAGATGTGAGGATTGTGGTTTGAAGCCAGCCTGGGCAAGAAAGTCCATCAGACTCTTATCTCCAATAAACTCCAGAAAACCAGAAGTGGTGCTGTGACTCAAGTGGTAGAGTGTTAGCCTTGAGCTGAAGAGCTCAGGGGCAACACCCAGGCCCAGAATTCAAGCCCCATGACTGGCAAAAAAAATTATAAGTAAATAAATAAATAAATATATATATATACCAAAGGAAGTCATTTTGCAACACAGGACAGTTATATGCAACCACCAAGATGGCCTGGAGCCCCTCTAGGCTTGTGGATTTAGCCAGGATGAGTTCTAGGCCCCACCAAGGACACCAGACCCACAATGCCTGTGTTCCGTGTGAAATGAAGTTCTGTAGGCACAGAGTCCCATGGGCACTGAGCTGCATCCTCCCCTCCTGACCGCCACAATTAACAAATACAACAATGGAAATGCCACGTAAACACGCACCCTGTACTTTCTAGGGAATTATGACAAGAAATAAAAGTCTGCGTATGTGTAGTACACATGCAATTTTTAAAAAATCCATTTTGTATCCCCGGGGGTTAAAAATCACAGATGCAGAGCCACCATGGAGGGCAGGCTGACTGTGAATTGTTTATGGCTATTTTCATGTGTAAAACTAGGTGATTTGTTTGATTTGTTGCTTTTGTAGTTGCAACAGAGATCCTACGGCTTTGCAAAGCCCAAAATACTTCTTTTATTTATTTATTTGGCTGCACTGGGTTTATACTCAGGGCACAGTGCTTGCACGGGGCAAGTGCTTTCCCACCCAAGACACTCTTCTTTTTAAAAAATTTACTTTATTGTTATTTTAGAGGTGATATGCAGAGGGATGATAATTACATGAATCAGGTAATGAGTGCATTTGCTTTTGTGCAGTGTCTTCTGTTCCCTCCCTCTCTCCCAGTCCCTCCCTCCCATCCTCACCCATGAGTTGTATAGTTCACTTTCATCACTGTCCACTGAGCTCTACTGCTGCACTTCTTCACCCTTCGAGTTCTGTACCTTCCCCACAACCCTTCTGAGGCTATACACCATACATAAGGAAAAGAAGACAGAGTCATCAAAAAATGAAAGACAAATTTAAACATTTTAAAAAGAAGAGAGGTCTCTTGCTTCCATATCCTGTAGTTTGCATATATATTAATGTAAATATGAAGAGGCACGTAGGCATTGCGCCTTGTGTTTCTCTCCTAGGAGTATCCTCTTTTTTTTTTTTTTTTTGTTGGTTGTGGGGCTTGAACTCTGGCCCTGGGCGCTGTCCCTCAGCTCTTCAGCTCAAGGCGAGCGCTCTACCATTTGAGCTACAGCGCCACTTCCGGTTTTCTGGTGGTTTATTGGAGATAAGAGTCTCACAGTCTTTCCTGCCCGGGCTGGCTTTGAACCGCGATCCTCAGATCTCAGCCTCCTGAGTAGCTTGGATTACAGGCGTGAGCCACCAGCGCCCGGCTAGGAGTATCCTCTTTTTTTTTTTTTAAATTAATTTTATTTATTGTTTATGTGGTACTGAGGAATTGAACCCAGAGCCTCATGCATGCTGGGCAAGCGCTCTACCACCAAGCCACCTTCCCAGTCCCAGGAGTATCCTCTTTTAAAGCTGAGTGCCAGTGACCCATGCCTGTAGTCCTAGATACTTAGGAAGCTGAGATGTGAGGATCATGGTTTGAAGCCAGCCTGGGCAGGAAAGTCCGTGAGACCCTTATTTCCAAAAATTACTCAGAAAAAGCCAGAAGTGGTGCTGTGGCTCAGGTGGTAGAGCTCTAGCCTTGAACACAAACATAGGCTCAGGACAGTGCCTAGGCCCTGAGTTCAAGCCCCAGGACTAGCAGAGAGAGAGAGAGAGAGAGAGAGAGAGAGAGAGAAAACACCTTCTTTTGTCTCACTATGTGTGGGTATCAAGAATCTTGTATGATTTATCATATCCTAGTGAATTTTAGATCTAATTTCTGCATATCAGGGAGAACATGTACCAATTGTCTCTCTGAGCTTGGCTAACCTTACTTAACATGATTTAGGTCCATCTAGTTCCCTGCAAATGATATAATATTCATTCTAATGGCTGTGTAAAATTCCCATTGTATATAGGTACTACATTTTTTGAATACACTCATTTATTGTGGGGTATCTGGGCTGTTTCCATATCTTGGCTATTGTGAATTATGCAGCAATGAGCATGGATGTGCAGGTGTCCTTATCATATCCCGGCTCCTGATGCTCAGGGTGGATGCCCAGGAGTGGTATGGCTGGGTGGTAGGGAAGGTCTATGCTTAGTTTATTGAGGAACCTTCAGATTGCTGTCCAGAGTGGTTGTACCAGTTTACATTCCCACCAGCAATGCAGTAGGGTTCTTTTTCCCCCACATCCCCACCAACATTTGTTGTTGTTTGAATTCACTGGGGTGAGATGGAATCTCAGAGTTGTTTTGATTTGCATTTCCTTTATGGCCAGGGATGATGAGAATTTCCTCGTGTGTTCCTTTGCCATTCTTACCTCTTCTTCTGAGAAGTCTCTTAGCTCCCTTGCCCATTTAGTGAACAGTTTACTAGGTTTGGAAGTATATATTATATACATTGGATGTTAGACCTTTGTTTGACATATTGCTAGTAAAGATCTTTTCCCAGTCTGTTGGCTGTCTTTCTAGTTTAGTGACAATGTCCTTAGCTGTTTAGAAACTTTTAATTTTGATATAGTCCCACTTGTCAAGTGGGAGAGATTTGGCACTTGCCGCTGGGATTCTTTTCAAGAACTTTCTACCTATACCTCTAATTTCTAATTTCTCTCCCGCTGTCTTTTACAGTAATTTCAAAGTTTTGGGTCTAACGTTGAGGTTTTTGGTCCACTTTGAATTGATATTAGTACATGGTGACAAACAAGGATTCACTTTTATGGATGCCCAGTTTTCCAAGCACCAATTATTAAAGATGCTAGTTTTCTCTCACTGTATGTATTTGGCTCCTTTACTGAATATCAGATCACTGGAAGTGTAGGGTTTTATTTCTGGGTCTTCTAATTGGTTCCATTGATCTTTAGGTCTATTTTTGTGCCAAGACCAAGCTGATTTTGTTACTATGGCTTTGTAGTAGAGCTTAAGGTCTGGTATTGTGATACCATCCACATTGCTTTTTTTTTTTTTTGCTAGTCCTGGGGCTTGAACTCAGGGCCTGGGTGCTGTCCCTGAGCTTCTTTTGCTCAAGTCTAGCACTCTAACACTTGAACCACTGTGCCACTTTTCTGAGTATGTGGTACTGAGGAGTTGAACCCAGGGCTTCATGCATGCTAGGCAAGCACTCTACCACTAAGCCACCTTCCCAGCCCCACATTGCTATTTTTTTTTTTTTTTTCCTAGAATAGCTTTGGCTTTTTTTTTTGTCGGTCGTGGGGCTTGAACTTGGGCCTGGGCGCTGTCCCTCAGCTCTTCAGCTCAAGGCGAGCGCTCTACCACTTGAGCTACAGTGCCACTTTCGGTTTTCTGGTGGTTTATTGGAGATAGGAGTCTCACAGTCTCTCCTGCCCGGGCTGGCTTTGAACTGCGATCCTCAGATCTCAGCCTCCTGAGTAGCTAGGATTACAGGCGTGAGTGGCTTTTGTTGTTGTTGTTGTTGTTCTATATGAATTTTTGGATTGTTTTGTCTGTCGTGGTAGAGAATGTCATTGGGATTTAGATGGGGATTGCATTTAATTTGTGTATCATTTCTGGCAACATGGATATTTACACAACATTGATTCTACCCATCCATAAACATAGAAGTTCTTCTTTCCATTTCCTGGGCCCCCTTTGATTTCTTTCTTCAGATTTTTAATAGTTTTCTCTATAAAGATCTTTTTATGTCTTTGGTTAGGTTAATTCCTAGGTATTCTATTTATTTATAATTTTGCTGATCCTGGGCCTTGAATTCTGGGCCTGGGCGCTGTCCTTTAGCCTCTTTGTGCTCATTTAGTGCTCTACCACCATTTCTAGCTTTTTCTGAGTAGTTTATTGGTGATAAGAGTTTTACAGACTTTCCTGCCAGGACAGGATTTGAACCTGGATCCTCAGATCTCAGCCTCCTGAGTAGCTAGGATTACAGGCCTGAGCCACCAGCGCCCAGTGGTTTTATTTTTCCAGCCACTCTTTCAGCCCTTTTTGCTTTAGATTTTTTGTTTCTCTCAGATAAACTCTTACATTTTTGCCTTGAGCCAGCATTGGACTGCCATCCTCCCATTTGCTCATCCTGTGTATTTGGGATTACAGTTACACTACCATGTCCAGCTTGTTGGCTGAAACAAACAAGCTACTATTTTGCCTGGCTAGGCTCAAGCTTCAGTTTCCCAATCATCATTTCTCAAGCAGCGGGGATTACAGGTATGAGCCACCAGGCCTGGCCCCTCCTATTTGATTCTTTCTTTTCTTTTTTCTTTTTTTTAAGCTTGAACTCAGGGCCTGGGCGCTGTCCCTGAGCCTCTTTGTGTTCAAGGTTAGTGCTCTACCACTTGAGTTACAACATCACTTCCTTTTTCTGAGTAATTTATTGGAGATAACAGTCTCATGGACTTTTCTATCCAGGCTGGCTTTGAACCAAGATCTTTGGATCTCAGCCTCTTGAGTAGACAGGATTACAGGTGTGAGCCACCAGCGCCCAGCTTTCAACTGGCATTTCTAAACCTTTACCATGTACCAGATGCTGGGACCCACAGTTGAACTAGAATACTTGGCGTTGGTCTTGAAGAGTTTATTTACTCATTCATGTGTTTATTTATTCAGCATTCTCAGAGCTCTGCTCTGTGCTTTGGGCTAGGCCAGGGGTGATTGTGTGTGTGTGTGTGTGTGTGTGTGTGAGAGAGAGAGAGAGAGAGAGAGATGAGATGGTAGAGAGTGACCCAGCTCTCATGCCTCCACATCGGGGAAGAGCAGAAATCCGGAGAAAATGCTATTGGCACCCTCAATGCCCAGCAGGGAGGCCTTGTCGGTGGCCTGCAGGAAGACCATCTCCCCTTGGTCCAGCTTGAGGACCACGCCGCCCGTGGTGACCTGGAAGGTGTTCTGGGTGTAGTCACAGAAGGTCACCACCTTCTGCACGGGCTCCCGGCCCCTCATGAGGTTCACGCACAGGTTCCCACGGGAGCTGGCGTGGTAGGTGAAGTAGTAGAGCCCTGGCACCCTGCAGGTGAACTTGCCGCTGCGTGGTTCGTAGTTGTTGTTGGCATTGGTGACCATGCTTTCGAAGCGGATGGCCTGACCCTGCCGCAGATGAGTGTTGATGGTCCTCAGGGCAGAGAAGACGATTTTCTGTGTGGCCTTGTAGTCACCTGATTCCCCCTTGGGACCAGGAGGTCCAGGGAGGCCTGGGCCACCTTTAGGGCCAATGGGTCCCTTGGGGCCAACTTTTCCTGGGTTCCCAGGAATCCCTGGGTCTCCTTTCTCTCCAAACTCACCATGGTCTCCAGCTAGCCCTGGAAGTCCTGGGGGAGACAAAGGCGAGAGAAATGAGGAGACCGGAGGCCACTGACCCGCCGTGTTTGGGTGGGGACCTTAGCTGGTCCCTTTGGACATTGACTTCCTGTTTGTGGAAATGTAGGAGCTTCAGAGAAGGCACAGAGCTCCCTGACTCTGTGGTACTTCACAGGGAAGGGAGCAGTACCCCCTTCCTCCTTCCCTCCCCCCAGGAAGGCAGCAGCCCTACCCTTTGTCCCTGGTTGCACAGCCTCCTTGTCAGGCTTAAACCTAGAGCAGGGGTAATGAGTTCACCACATGTGTACCGGAACCTTCCACTCCCTTACCCACAGCAGACATCCTCAATCAATCACCGCACACATCCTATCTGCACCAGGAAGTGGACTGGAGTCACTCTTACACTCTGAGCAGACCCTTCCTCTTGTTTTGGCACAACGCAAGACTTGCTTTCCAGTTCAGTGGCAGAGGACAGAGTCTGAGAAGCTGGGCTCTGGGAACCCATGCACCTCTGCCACACTTTACATGACTAGTTGTGTTGCCTGTATACAAGTCATATTCTCTGAGGCTTAGCTTCCTCACCTGCAAAATCAGAGTGTTGATTTTAGTGGGGTTGTGAGATTAAAATAGATTGTGGGAAGGGAGAGGGGCTGGTAGAGAGGGCTGCTCCAGTACTACAGACTAAAAGAATAAAGAAAGCCGGGCACTGGTGGCTCATGCCTGTGATCCTAGCTACTCAGAAGGCTGAGATCTGAGGATTGCAGTTCAAAGCCAACCCCAGCAGGAAAATCTGTGAGACTCTTATCTCCAATTAACCACCAGAAAACTGGAAGTAGCACTTTGGCTCAAGTGGTAGAGCCTGAAGAGCTGAGGGACAGACCCAGGCCAGTGTGAGCCACTGGCCTGTAAGCCTAGCTACTCAGGAGGCTGAGATCTGAGGATTATGGTTTGAAGCCAGTCTAGGCAAGAAGGTCTGTGAGACTCTTATCTTTAACCACCAAAAAGAGTAGAGTTGTGGCTCAAGTGGTAGAGCACTAGCCTTGAACAAAAGAGCTCAGGGACAGCGCACAGGCCCTGAGTTCAAGCCCTGGAACTGGCACACACACACACACACACACACACACACACACACACACACACCACAAAAGAATGAAGAAATTGCCTGTTACAAGAGGAGTTTTCATGCTTCCCAAGTTCTGTCTGGTTGGAGTGGGAAGAGCCCTGTGTGTAGGGGGGAGTGAGAGGAGCCCCCTGTGTGGGTGGTGGAGTGGGAGGAGCCCCCCCCCCCCGGAGAAGCCCTGTATGGGTGAATGGGCCCTGTGTGGTCTAAGTCTCATTGTTCTCTGGGCTGCCATGAAGAAGACAGGAAATATGCTGGGCCTCCAAGTGTTCTTATCTAGAAATGGGGACCCGAAGTCCTTTCTGGCACAGTTACTGGCTGTCCAAGGGCTTTTGTAGTCTCTAAAGCAGGGAACTGTGACTCAAGAGGGAAGACTTGGGGCCTTGGCCCGTGACAGTTCTGTTCCCCAGCATGCAGTACCTGTGTCTCCTTTGGTCCCTGGCACCCCAGGTTGGCCATCCGTGCCAGGTAACCCCGGGATGCCTGGGATGCCAGGGATGGCCGGTGGACCAGTGCAGCTCTTCTGAGCCCAGGAGACCTGAAGTGGACCCAGGAGCAGCACTGACAGCAGCATTGTGATGCTGCTCCATGGGGTCTTCATCATGGCTCTGTCCCAGCTGCCTCCTGTGGAGAAGACAAGGTGGGAGGTGACTACCACATCCCGCCTTCCCATCCTTCCTCCTATCCTTCCTCCAGCCCATCCCTCAATCCAGCCATTCATGTATACTTCTACCCACACATCCATCACTCCATCCATCGCTCTAGCCATCCATTCATGTCTCTTCCACCCATCTACCTCTCCGCCTTTCTATCTATCCATGTATCTGTCCACTCATCCATCCATCTCTCTGTACATGCATTCATCCATCCACCCATCCGTCCGTCCATCCGTCCGTCCATCCGTCCATCCATCCATCCATCCATCCATATACCCATCTATCCAAACCCTGTACTATGACCTGGGGATACAGTGATGAGCAAGACAAAATATGGTCCCTGTTCTCAAGGCCCCCAGGAGGAAAGAGATGACAAATAGATGGGCATCGTTGCAGGCTGTGACTGATGCTCTGGAGATGGGGTGGGTGCCCTGAGGGGGTGGTGCTGGCCCTGGCTTGGGAGGTGGTGATTGGCTTCGTGAGAGAAGTCCTCCCACCAAGAAGGTCTTCTCCACAAGGAACAAGCAATGATTGGACTGAAACCAGAGGGTTCACGAAGAGCTGAAGTAAGAATGTTCTAAGAAGAAAGAAAGATGGAAGAAAGGCTCTGAGGTAGGGCAAAAGTTGGAAGCCTGCAGGGAGCCTAGGCCAGGGGGGAGCAGGGATAGGAGAAACTGGGAGTGGAGACTGCATGGGACAGGGGCCGACAGAGAGCTGGATTTGATGCCACATGGTCCCATCTATTAGAGTATCTGAATCTGGGGTGTTTGTGCAAGCAGCCACTCTGTATCTTCAGGACGTCACTATGTGATAGAAACTCATTTCTTGTTCCCTCCCTCCCTCCCCCCCTTCCCCCCTCCCTCCATCCCTCCCTCTCTCTCTCTCTCTCTCTCTCTCTCTCTTTCTTTCTTTCACCAGTTATGGGGCTTGACCTCTGGGCCTGGGCGCTGTCCCTCAGCTTTTCAGCTCAAGGCAAGTGCTCTACCACTTGAGCCACTTCTGGTTTTTTAGTGGTTAATTGGAGATAAGAGTCTCATGCACTTTCCTTCCCAGGCTGGTTTCAACCATGATCCTCAGATCTCAGTCTCCTGAGTAGCTAGGATTACAGATGTGACCCCCAGCACCTGCTAGAAACTTATTTCTATTGCAAAGAAGACACCGAGACTCTGGGAGGGCAGGCTGCACATTCATAAGCACCATGTAGTAAGAAATGGAGCCAAGGTCCCCACCAGCCTACCAGACCAGCTCTGCTCACAGAATGTTCTTGAGTTTCTCGAGGGGCCCTGACAGGGCAGCGTGGCCGTTCTTAATCCCAGAGAACCAGGAAGAAACCCCTGTATCGAGCCGAGCAGGTCCTCCTGGCCAGAGCCCCCCTGGCATCCACTCTCAGAATGGTCCATCTAGTCGAACCTTGGCCTGGCCTTTTGCTCTCTTTACAAATTAGATTCCATCCAATGAACGAATAATGCCAAACATTGTTCCAAAACATTGAGTTTGCTCAGGACGCATGGGCTAGGAAGGGACAACTCCATCCACACGTAAAAACTTCCCTACCAGAGGTGGCTGAGCTTCACAGAGCAGGAGACCCGGCTGTGCCTCAGTGAGTCCCCACAGCCTGTGGGGACATGTCTGGAGCCAAGAGCATGTATCCACAGTATGTCTCTACCGTGAGCTCCTTCAGGGCTCGCTGAACCCTGGAATGGCTCTGC
The DNA here is from genome assembly GCF_000151885.1 of Dipodomys ordii. Classification (NCBI taxonomy): domain Eukaryota; kingdom Metazoa; phylum Chordata; class Mammalia; order Rodentia; family Heteromyidae; genus Dipodomys; species Dipodomys ordii. Next base: position 14,965,988 of record NW_012267222.1, read on the forward strand.
CCACATTCCACCACACGGCCCCGTCTCAGACGCCGAGCCCCACCCTTACCTGGGAACCTGGTGTCCTAGAAGGCCGAAGCCAGGCCGCTGCTGTGGGACCGGGGGCCTGGATCCTGCTGCTCTGTGTCCAAAGAGGAAGTTCCTTGCCTCGGAGGCGGAAGGGCTTTCCCCCTGGCCATCCCCTCCTGAAGTCCAGTGGGCTGCTCCCACACTCACCCCACACTCCCGATCCTGCTGAATTCAGGCAGTTTCAGGTCCCATTTCTGTCTCCTGGGGGAAGGTTCCGGTAAATGTCTGGTTGTGTGGTTTCGCAGACTCAGCAGCTGTGGGAACAGGCTGTCCTGAGCAAGTGTCCACAGCTGGCCACTGTGCCAGGAGTGACCCCCCCCATGACCTTCCTCGGGAGCAGTACTCCTGGATAGATAGCAAGGTGGCTCATCTTGTGCCTGCCCTGGATTTAAAGTCTGAGTTCTTGACTTGAATTCTTACTCTGCCCATTGCCAACTAAATCTTCTCAGTCAAGAGAGCCCAGGGAAGCCCTGACTTTTCCTCTCTGGGATGGGGCTGTCATTGTACCTGCTGGACAGCTGTGCTTGGCCCTAGGAGGAAGCCGGGGTCGCCTGCTCATGTCACACAGGTCCCAGACTCCCCTGGGCTCCTCGCCTGTCCCTTCTTGTTCCGCATCTCTGCTCTTTCCCTGCTCTCAGAAAATAATCTAATAATGAATTTTAAATGTGTTCATTATTTATTTACACCCAACTCCGTTGGAACTAATGACAAGAACAGCTACAGGCAGGACCTTGTTGCTTATTGATCTGAAAACAAGCCAAAGTGAGGGCTGAAGGGGACTCGGATATCATGGGCTGGCTTTTCTATGTGGGGAAACCCACACCCAGAGAAGCACGTCCATCTTTCAACAAGCGTTTCTTCTTGGCTTCCGTGAGCCTTAGGGGGCTCTGCCATGGGTCCTCTCCCCCCGGCGTCTCCCTGACTGGCAGACTGGGTCAGCGTTGGATGTTTCTGAGATCAGTGTCACAGAAAAAAGCCCCTAGCCCATGCCAAGGGCATCCCTGGCACTGTGATCCAGCCACCATGGTTGAAGGTCACGTGGTACCCGCTTGAGAGCACAGCACCGGGGGCCTTCTTGTGTTGGGCTCATAAACCCAGAAGGATGGAGCAGGTGAATGTGATCACAGTGAATTATACACATGCATAAAAATGCTGCAATGAATCCCCGTTATACAATTCACACATACACGTAAGGATGAGTGTAAGTTAGGTGTTAACTGCCTGAGGTGTCATGGAAAGAAAAGTTTGATAAAACCCAAAGGCTATAAGAACTCTGGACCAGGAAGAGAAGGAGCACAGAGAGAGAGAGAGAGAGACAGAGACTGAGACAGAAAGAGAGACAGAGAGAGACAGAGACAGAGAGAGAGACAGAGAGAGACAGAGAGAGATACACAGAGAGACAGAGACAGAGACAGAGAGACAGAGACAGAGAGAGAGGGGTAGAGGGAGAGAGAGAGAGAGCTGGCTGCAGGTCCCAAGAACCACGTTTTAACATCAGCGCTGCCTCTGTCCATGTGTGGGTTCAGGCGGGTTGCTGGCAGAGGGATCTCCCTAAGGCTCACATAAGGCAGGGTGCTGCCTGAGGCCATTGGTGGGATGGGCAGGAAGGCAGCTGGCTAGCGCAGGGCTTCTGTGAAGGGAAGACCACCTGTGGAGGCTAGGGGGAGGCTTAGACCCAGGGATGGGAACTGAGGGGTCCCTGTGCCTTGGTCCCTGAGTGGAGCCCCCTGTTTCTGTACCCATAAAATAACTGATGGAGAGAGAGGGTTGATTCTACAAAAACGAAGTCTACAGCATGGGAGTGTAGAGACATCCCCTTTCTTCTCATGGCAGACAAGCTGGTGTGTGTGTGTGTGTGTGTGTGTGTGTGTGTGTGTGTGTGTGTGTGTGTATGTGTATACTGCAGTTTGAACTCAGGGCCAAGGTATTGTTCTTTAGCTTTTTTGCTCAAGGCTGGTGCTTGGCCACTTAAGCCACAGCTCCACTTCCAAATTTTTGGTAGTTAAGTGCAGATAAGACTCTCTTGGACTTTCCTGCTTGGGCTGGCTTTAAACCACAATCATCAGATCTCAGCCTCCTATGTAGCTAGGACTACAGGTGTGAGTCACTGACCTGACTGCCTGCCTTCTGCCTTCCTTCCTTCCTTCCTTCCTTCCTTCCTTCCTTTCTTTCCTCCTTCCCTCTTTTCTTCTTTCTTCTTTCTCATTCTTTTTTTTCTCCTCCTTCCCTCCTCCCTCCCTCCCTCCCTCCCTCCCTCCTTCTCTCTCTCTCTTTCTTTCTTTCTTTCTTTTTCTTTCTGTGTTGGCTCTAGACTTTAACTCAAATCCTGGGTACTGTACCAGAGCTTTTCTGCTAAAGGCTACTGCTCTAATACTTGAGCCACAGCTTCATTTCCAGCTTTTTGGCAGTCAGTTGAAGATGAGAGTCTCATGGTCTTTCCTGTTTGGGTTGGATTTGAACCATGATCCTCAGATCTCAGCCAAATTAGTAGCTAGGATTATAAGCCTGGCTTAAAGCTAGTATTTTCTAAAGTCTGTCTCTCCTGATAAAGAAGGGACAAGGAAGTGATTATGGAAAATAAAAATGGAGCAAAGCTAGTTGCCAGGTACAGGTTTCTGATCTGACACTGTGGCCTAGGTAGATGGTGCATTGATTTTGTTTTAAACAAATGAGAAATGAGAAGAAGGGTATCACAGGTGGCATGATTGGCCAGCCACTAAATGGTTGATGGAGTGGCAGCTGTGACTGTTGTGGTCAGTGACCAGGGCTTGGCCCTGCCACGGTGAACCAGCCAGAGTCCTGTGTCCCTGCTTCCTGCCCTTCCTGTGTATCTTCCTCTCAAGCGGTAGAGCACTAGCCTAGCTGAGTTCAAGCCCCCAGACCACCATAACCTGAAAGGGCTGGTTTGGGGACTACGTGTGAAGTTCACCTCTCGCTGCCTGACCGCGGCGGCTGGGACCGGCTCAAACTTGACAGCTTGTGGGCAGCTGTGATTTTAGATGATCTCTTGGGGACCCTGGAGTCTGTGTGTTATTTGAAGGGAGAAGACATCTGGGGGTGGGTAGGAGGAAGTCTCCCTCTCTCCTGCCCATCCCCAGGTACAGCGATGAATATTAAACAAGTCAGTGTGTATGAAGCCCTTCTCATGGCCTGGTGCTCAGCAGGAGCTCAGCAAATGTTAGCTCTGATTTTTTTTTAAATCTATCCACTTGTCTGTTCTGTTTTAGTCTCTCATTTACCCAGTGAACCACTCATTTTTTTTCTGTTTTGTTTTGGAAAGAGAGTCTTGCTATATAACTCAGGCTGGTCCCAGATTTATGATTTTCTGACCTCAGTGTCCCCAGTGCTGGGATTCCAGGAGGGTACACCATCACACCCCAACTTAGGTGTGCATTCATTTACTCCAGTTCACCCGATCGTTCAACAAAAGTTACTTGTACAGCTAATTTTTTTCTCTGTGGTGGGCTTATCAAAGCCCAAACTCCTCCCGAGAAGAGAGCTGGGAATTCAAATCTGCTGGTTTTCCAGTGATCCTGGGAAGGTTGACTGGCAGCCATGCCCCCTCCCCTCTGCCCACCTGACAGCAGACAGTCCCCAGGGGACCTCTGACAGCCGTAACCACCCTGGAGCATCTTGCTCCCACCAGACCAAATGGGGCTGAGGGTCTCCATGCTGACAGTCAAGCTGCGGTCAGCACTACCCAAGGCCTTAAGTTCAGGGCATTACCACTGGGGGGGAAAAAAACTGGTCCATGCATATTTATCAGACTAATTATTTATTCATAGATCTCCCCGCTTCTTGCAAGAGCTGAAACAAAAAAAGTGAATGACAGTCTAGTTAAGTATCAAAAGAACAGGACAAGCAATGACTCCTGAAGGAGCAGGGAACAGAGAGGGTTGGGAGTCAGGTGGGCTTCCTGAAGGAGGAGTCCATCAGGTAGGGAAAATAGTCTGAGCCGGGATGTGGGAATGGAGGGAGGTGGCCAGCTGTGGGCTGGCGCTGGCCTGGTGCTCTAGTCGGGGAAGAGCAGGAAGCCGGAGAAGACGCTGTCAGAGCCCTCGGTGCCCACCATGCCGTTGTAGTCGTTGACGGCCAGCCACACCTCCTGGCCCAGCTGCAGTTGCAGCGCCACGCCTCCGGAGCTGACCTGCTTGCTGTTGGACAGGTGGTCACAGAAGGTGGTCATCCTGCTGCCGCTGCGGTACAGGTGCACGCACAGGTTGGCCGTCTGTGACGTGTGGTAGACAAAGTAATAGAGGCCCGGCACTTTGCAGGTGAACTTGCCCGTGCTGAGGTCGTAATCCCCCTGGGGGTTGGTGATGGCCGAGTTGAACTTGACCAGGCCATTGGCTGCTGGGTACAGGGAAGTCTGCCGAGTGACTGTGAACACTGACTGGTGCTTCTGCTTGTACCTGCCCTCATCACCTGGCATCCCGGGAGGCCCCCTGGGGCCCTGATCTCCTGGCATCCCAGAGGCTCCCATGGGGCCATTTTTCCCCAAATGGCCAGGCTTACCAGGCTCTCCCTTCTGACCCTTGGGTCCTTGAGTCCCAGGGATGGCTGGGATTCCTGGAGAAAGAAAGGTAAGCAGGGAGTGATAGAGCAGGGACTGAGAAGAGGGGATACTGGAGGTGCCTTCCAGTGTCGTGTGTGTGTGTGTGTGTGTGTGTGTGTGTGTGTGTGTGTGTGTGTTGGTCTTGGGATTCAAACTCAGGACTTGGATAGTATCCCTGAGCTTTTTTGCTCAAGGCTAGCACTCTACTACTTGACCCCATGCTCCACTTCCAGCATTTTGCTGGTTAATTGGAGATAAGAGTTTCACAGACTTTTCTGCCCAGGATATCATCCATCTGCTATCATCAGATCTCAGCCTCCTGAGTAGCTAGGATTACAGGTGTGTGCCACCGGTGCTCAGATTCCAGTGTCTTGTCTCTAGAATGTCCTTCCCAGATGGACTGTCCCCAACAGAGTGGTTTGCCGTCTGACTATCTAAGGTACTTTCCTGTCTCTTGGTCTTGAGTTCCACACCTGTGATGTGTGTGTGTGTGTGCGCGCAGACAGCACTAGGAGATGCCAGACTGTCAGAGGGAGATGTCAGTCCAGGGAGAGCATGCAGCCCCAGGCACCTTCCATTCAGCATGTGTGGGCTTAAAAATTTTTTAAATCAGAGTTCAACATGAGCAAATTCAGACCTCATCTAAAAATTCTGGTTCTCAAGGGTTTGTTGTTATTTGTTTATTTGCTTTACAGGGATTTTTTTAAAAACAAAAATCAGATTTCTCCAGAAGCTCGTGGAGCTTATTCATGAATGATCATCTCCTCCAGAGCTGATTGCTTAATTTTCTATTTGTAGTTTTTCAACTTTTTATCTTTGAAATAATTATAGAGTTGTAGAAATTTGAAGAGAAAGAAGGAGAAGAGGAAGAAGAGGAAGAAGAGGAAGAGGGGGGAGGAAGAGGAGGAGGAGGAAGAAGGGGTAGAAGAGGAGGGGGAAGAAGAGGAGGAGGTGGAGGAGGAGGAGACAGGCTCCATTAGCTTATGCCTGTAACCCTAGTTACTCAGAAAGCTAAGATCTGAGGTTTGAAGTTTGAAGCCAACCCTGGTGGGAAAGATCATGAAACTCTTATTTCCAATTAACTAGCAAAAAGCCTGAAGTGGTAGAATGTCAGCCTGGAGCAAAAAAGCTAAGGGACAATGTCAAGGCTAGCTCCAATTCTAGTTCCAATACCAGCACACACACACACACACACACACACACACGCACACACACACACCCCACATATACAAACAGAGGTCCACAGAGAGGTCCCTCATACCCCTGGCCTAGTTTTCCCAATGTTGTTTCTTGCATAATTCATGCATATGATCAAAATGGGGAAAGTGATACTTGCACAACCTTCTGAGTGTGTTGGGGATGAGTGTGTCACATGCATACATCTGAGTAATGGGCACCTCTGCAATCAGGCCTAGCTGACTTCATTGGATTGTTTATCTTGAAAAGGACGGGGGCCTTGCCTAGGCTGCCAGGCTGCACAGCGCCTGTGTCTGGTCCTGAGCACCTCCTCTCCCAACCCCTCCTCCCACCCAGAAAACCAGAGGTGGCGCTGTGGCTCAAGTGGTAGAGCGCTCGCCTTAAGCTAAAGAGCTCTGGGACAGCATCCAGGCCTGGAGTTCAAGCCTGGTCCTGAGCACCACCTCTCCCAACCCCTCAGCGTCGGCACATGGAACCCACGCCAAGAGCTGAATGCATGGCAGCCACCCTCCAGATACTGCTCTCTCTAGCTGCCCCAGCCCTGTGCGGCCCTGTTCAACTTCCCTCGTGTTACGCATGAGGAAACTGAGGCACTGCACGTAAAGTGGCATGTCGTCATGGAAGGAAGGGGCGGGCCGGGCTGTGACCTTGGCCGTCAGTGCAGCAGATGCGTTCATGGTGTGGCCACCACCACGAGGCTGGGCGAGCAACAGCGCAGGTGTAACAAGATGGCAGGGGACACCTCAGTTTGCCCCAGGCTGTGACTGCCAGGTGCCCTGTGACCCTCCCTGCTGCCCCCTGGGACGGGGGATAAGGGCCACAGCCGACATGGCAGTGGGATTCTTCATTGTCTGCATTCGTTGCGATCCCACCCCCATCACACCATATGGACGCATTGTCTCAGCCCAGGACCCAGCTGGCAGACTCACCTGGCTCCCCCTTGGGCCCTGGCAGGCCATCGTGCCCGTCTTTCCCGGGGGCTCCGGGCAGTCCAGGCATCCCTGGGATTCCGTAGCAGCCGGTGCCGGCCTGGGCCCTGAGGGGCAGAGCCAGCAGGAGCAGCAGCAGGTGGAGTGCAGGGTAGGGCGGGCAGCTGGGCCCCACGGCCATCCTGAGGAGGGGGCAGGATGGGGAGGTGGTAGAGCTGGACCCCAGCCCCCTCTTCCCTGTTACCCCTCCCCCAACTTCTCTGAGCCTATCCCCCGCTGCAGCCCCTCACACTGGGGGCGCCATGATGAATGGACTGTGGGGCTCAGGGCCGGGCCCATCAGGGAGAGGACAGCTCCTCCTCTTGCAGAGTGAGCCAGAGCTTAGGAAGGTCCAGGGGAAATCGCCATTGGCTCTCACCTGCGCGTGGGAGGGGTCTCAGCCTCTCCTGGGGTGGGGGGTTTCTGATGTAGTCACAGCAATGTCCCTGGCAGGAGGACACCGTGTTGGAGTGACCAGAAACAAGGACTGCCCAGATAAGACTAGGCACCCCTCCCCCAGCGCTCCCCTCCCCCAGCCCCCCTCCCACATCCCCTTTCCTGAGATTCCCCTGACTGGACACTTTCATTTGTGTTCTGAGCCTGACTGACCACAGTGACACCACTGTCTACCCTTCCTCGTGTGGCCAGGGTCATGTGTGTCTAAAAAGAGGAAACGTCTGCAGCTCCAGCACCTGGTTCAGGATGTGTGTGTGTGTGTGTGTGTGTGTATTGTGTGTACATGTGTGTGTTGTGTGCACGCTCTGTGTATACACGTGTGAGTGGACAGAGCCCCAGGCACAATGGCTCCACAATTGGGTTGACCCACCGTGTGCCCGGTCTGTCTGCAGCTCTCATGTGAACTCTCTCTTGGCTTTTTCACTCAAGGCTGGTCCTCTACCACTTGAGCTATGTCTCCACTTTTGTTTTTTTTTTGCTGATTTATTGGAGATAAGAGTCTCTTGGATTTGTCTGCTTGGGCTGGCTTTGAACCTCTCTCCTCAGATCTCAGCCTTCTGCATAACTTGGATTACAGGAGTGACCCACTAGTTTGCAGCCTGGGACCCAGGCTCTTGAATGAAGGATGGGCTCCTGGTCTCCTCTCCTTCCCTGACAGCTCCATCTGCCCCTGTGCCCTGGCCTCCACTTGGCCTCTGGTGGGGAGGCCCTCCAGCTGGGTTAGCTCCCTCATGAGGTTCTTTTTGTGTATGTGTGTCAGTTGTGGGGCTTGAACTCTGGGCCTGGATGCTGTCTCTCAGCTCTTTAGCTCAAGGAGAACACTCTACCACTTGAGCCACAACACCACCTCTAGTTTTCTGGTAGTTAATTGGAGATAAGAGCCTTGTAGACTTTCCTGTTCAGGCTGGCTTTGAACCGCAATCCTCAGATCTCAGCCTCCTGAGTAGCTAAGATTACAGGTGTGAGCCACAGGTGCCTGGTCCCTCAGGAGCTCTAAGGATGAGGTTGGTGCTGGGTTTAACTGTGGCTTCCTGGACTCCAGGACTCCCAGTGCAGTGGTCTCCGAGGCAGACTTCCCACGGCTTCTCAGGGTACTCAGGGCAAGGACTCAGTGTACATTGTGCCTCACCCCATGCCAATACCAGCACCTCAGAGTCCTGCCCTGCCAGGCTGAGTGTCCTTTGGGGCCTCACTTGCCTGGGAGTGCAGGACAGACAAGGACCTGGAGAGCACTGGGCCTTGGGCATCTCCGGTGGGTGGGGGCCTGGGAAGAGCAGAACCGGGGAGGGGGCGGGGTGGGGGGACTCTGTGTCCTGGAGTCCAGCCCCAGGCTCCCATCTTCCATCCTCGCTTCCTCTGTACCTGGGCCTGGCTTGTCCAGCAGGTGGCAGCCTCAGCCCGTGCTCAGCCTCCCTCCCTGCCCTGCCTACCTGGCCCAGCTCAGCTTTTCCCTCCCAGGAGGACCAGAGATTGACTGCGAGGTGCAGGGGATGAGGCTGGGTAGAATTTAGGGTGAGACTCACCCTAGCCAGGTCTCTCCTGCCATGCAGGAGCTCCAGTGATAGCCTCTGCTGTGGGGGTTCCCCTCTCTCCATGGACCCCTCACTCCTTCTTGACCCCAGAGACTGTTGGTGAGAGGGCTGGGGACAGAGTCCTGACTCCTGCCTGTCAGAGGTGGGTGGATGGTGGGCGGGGGACAGTCCCTGTGACTCTGAGAACGGTGTGTGCATGGCAGCATGGGAGAAGGGAGGACAGGGTTTCCAAGACTTATGCATGTCGGGTGTGAGATGTGCGTGTGCCTGAGGCCAGTGGTCTGCACATGTGAACTCAGGGTGTGTGCCTATATGTGAGACACACGTGAGTGTGAGAGAGAGACACAGAGGGACAGAGATGGGGAGAGAGAAGGCATATTTGGGGGGCTTGCGAGTGTTCCTTGAAGGTTGAGGCAGGCAATGCCTGGCATAACAGCTCATGCGTCCCCCACAAGCGTCTGCATGTGTGTGCATGTATGTGTGTGCATTTGTGTGCATGCGCGTGCATGTGTGTGCATGTGTGTGCGTGTGTGTGCATGTGTGTGTTTGGGGTTGTAGCCAGTGTGTATCTCCTAGGGCATGTGTAGGTGTACACTGAAGGGTGGTCCTGAGCCCATGTCTTATGAGCAGTGCATGTGCTCCGGTGCCTGGGGATCCCAACAGAGATGGTGTGTGCATGTGTGCACACACACACGTACTGTTTGGATATGTGAATGGCCTGTGCAGGTGTGTGCTGATCTGCACACGTGTACTGCAGGGCTGAGCATATGTGTGCTTATGTATAAGAGTGCTTGTGGTCTGTGCACATGTGTGGTTATGTGTGCGTGTGTGTGGTCGGTACATGTCTGTGGTGGTATATGTGTGCTTGTGGTCTTGCGCATGTGTGATTGTGTATGTGTGTTGTGTGTATGAGTGAGTTGTATGTGAGTGTGATTATGTATGCGTTTATCATCTGTACCAGTGTAGCTATGTATTTGTGGCTTGTGCACCTGTGTCATTGTATACATGTGCATGTGTGTGACTGTGTGTTCCCCAGCCCAGGCGGGGGCTCCGCAGGCAGCTGACAGCAGCCTCCCCTCTCTGATTCCTGGCCCAGGTTGGAGGCGTGCCGGTGTACTTGGCCAGGTGCAGCTGGGGGGCTGGGGAGGGGGGAGGGCACACACAGACATGGCCGCGGCAAGCTGGGGGTTCAACCCAGCCTCTCCTCTGGGATGCCCACCTTGGATCTTACGTTCCCTGTCTTGGCCTTGCTTCATCCATCTGTAACGTGGCATGGGCACCCACCTTGGAGCTTATTATCAAGCTACCTCCCAAGCCAGGAACCAGGCTGCAGTTGTGACACTCGGAGCAATCCAATCCCCCAGCAGCCCACCGAGGAAGGTGCGGCCACTCCTCCCGCCGTGCAGGTAAGGAAACTGAGGCCACAGAGTGAACGTGACACGCACACGATAAGCAGCCAACACACAGTGGTGTCTGGCTTGGAGCCCCGCTGATGGGCTTTTGGCACAGACACAGCGGCTGCCTCTCAGCGCTCAGCAAGGGTCACCCCTGTGCCCCCTGCCCGGAGCCCGGAGTCCCCATGGCACCCAGGCTGGCGGACTCAGACTCACACATTTATTCCAGGGAGATCTCAAAGGACCCTTACAATGAGCAGAGCGGGGGGCTGCCACTCCTCAAGGCTCTCAGCAGCCCCTTCCTTAGGTGGCTAAGGTGATAGCACCCTCTTTACTGAGCAGAGCACAGAGTCTGAGAGGAGGTGAGCACGGAGGAGGAGGAAGCCTGAGGTTGGGGGGGCTCCCCGGCTCAGGCTGAGGGGAAGATGAGGAAGCCACTGAAGATGCTGTCAGCCTCGGGGCCTTGGTAAATGCGGCCCTTTGAGGCGTCTCTCTCGATCCAGACCTTGTCTCCGTGTTGCAGCTGGATCGCCGTCCCGCCAGATACCACCTGGAAGAGCCCCTTGCTGTTGTAGTCACAGAAGCCCACCAGGCGGCGCTGTCGCTCCGGCTGGCCCCTGGGGGCGTGCGTGATGGACAGGCAGATGTCCCACTGAGAGACCACCTGGAAGGTGAAGTAGTAAAAGCCCGGCACGGCACAGACGAAGTGCCCAGAGTGGTTCTGGTAAGGGCCTTCCTGGTTGGTGATGACCGTGTCGAAGATGACGGTGGTGCCGCCCGCGGGAGGGTTCCTCCGCACGGCTGAGAAGGCAGGCCGGGGCTGATCCTTGATGTTTCCTGGGTTGCCCTTGATCCCCTTTAACCCTGGGGCACCCTTGTCCCCCAGAGGCCCACTGGGCCCTGGGGAGCCCACATTGCCGGGCTTTCCAGAGGGCCCAGGCTCCCCCTCATCTCCTTTAGGGCCTCTGATGCCTGTCCGCATGCCAGGGATCCCTGGAGGAGAAAGAGCAGATTTAGGGGTGGGGGTGGGGACTCAGGGCCTGACATCCCAGGGAAAGAGGCTTTCCTCCCAGGGACCTTTAGGAGGGAAGGCAGGGGAATGGCAGGGCCTTGGAGAGGCTGATTCTGAGCCAGGTGCTGGTGGCTTGCACCTGTAATCCTAGCTACTCAGGAGGTTGAAATCTGACTGTCAAGGTTCAAGGGCAAGAAAGTCTGCGAGACTTCCCCCTTCCCCTTGTGGGGCTTGAACTTAGGGTCTGGGCGCTGTCACTGAGCTCTTTTGCTCAAGGTTAGTGCTCTACCGCTTTGAGTTAACAGTGCCACTTCTGGTGGTCAATTGGAGATAAGAGTCTCACAGATTTTCCTGCCCTGGCTGGTTTTGAATCACCATCCTCAGCCTCCTGAGTAGCCAGGATTACAGGCGTGAGCCCCTGGCACCCAGCTTCTGTGAGACTCTTATCTCCAATTCATCACCAAAAAGCTGGAGGGGATGCTGTAGCTTAAATGATAGAGGACCAGCCTTAAGCAGACACACACACACACACATACACACACACACACACACACACACACACACATACACACACACATCTGTTCATCATCATTTTAGTCACTGAGCCATGACCAAGGACTGGGAGCTGCCTGTGACCTCCCCCCTTATCACTCAAGCCCCTAATTCTTCAGAAGAGGAAGTGAGACCATAGAAGGAAGTAGGACCAGCAGAGGTTTGGGGGTGAGTGGGGCGGGGGGCAGGGAAAAGGCCTGGTATCCTCAGCCCTGGGGGCCAAGAACAAACCGGAAGGGCTTCCTGTGGAGCCCCTGCATCCTGCAGCCAGCCACCCGAGTCAAGAGCCCTCACCTACCCGGCTCTCCACGTTCCCCCTTGAGGCCTGGGCGGCCCGGGCGGCCCGGTTTTCCTGCAGCCCCGTCCTTCCCATTGGGGGCTTGGCACACATCCTGAGTCACTGCGGAGGCCAGGAACATGGCCAGCATGCAGGTCAACAACCAAGGAGCCTCCATGACGTCACTGTGGACACAGGCAGGGCGTGGGCAGGCTGGACAGCACCTGTCCACCATACCGGACTCACCTACTGGAGTCTCTGCCCCCGACCCCCGGGGGCCTCCAAGCCCTGTCCACATCCATTGTCATACACACACACACCTGTGCGTCACACTGTGTGCACACTCCAGGATACCAAGTGACAATGAACAGACCTGCTCCTGCCCTCCCTGGGTGCCCAGACTCATCCGCTCCATGCATGATCAATTTCAGTGAGCAAATATTTATCAAGCGCCTGCTCCATATTTAATTAACACCTTTCCCCAGATGGTGGAGCTCTGTGCGCTCAGGAACCACAAGCCCTGCCACTGCCCGCTCCTCCACCACGGTGGCGCAGTCCCTTCCAGCATTGAGGACCAGGCCCCTGCCCCGAGGGCTCCTTCCTCCTGCAGAGACCCCACTGCTGGGCTCTGCTCCCCCAGCCTTTCCCCAGCTCAAATCCAGGAACGATGGGTCTGAGTCCCTACACCCCCATCTTCTTCCAAGCTCACACCTCAGAGGTCGGGCTCCCACCCCCCCCCATCTATTCTGAGTCCTGGAGCAGTGTCCCTGCTTCTGTCCCAGCACCGACACAGCTACCAGTATTCTCCCTCTGGCCTGCCTCTGTTGTCCTGGTTCCCCAGCCTCGCGGCCCCCACTACCCAGGCCTGGCCTCACCTGCCTGGGCTGCCAACACACGACTGGATGATTCTGCCTTCAGCCCAGGGACCCAGTAGGACAGCGGCAGGGACAGCCAGCAGGAAGGGCCAGCAGGAACCCTATGCCGTCCGGCCAAGTTTCGCTTCCCCCACCCCAGGCCCCCTCCCCCTCTCCCGCCCTGCCCCGGAGCTGCCTTAGAAGCTGACAGGGGAGTTTTGACCTCAGCAAGACTGGGGTGTGGACATGGGGCTGGGGGTCCCACTCGGGCCACAGCTGTTGGGAGGAGGGGTGGCAAGGTGGTGTCTGTGCAGCTGGGGTGTGGACGATGGAGGACGCAGAGGCGCAAAGATCATCAGGGCAGGAGGAGTTTCAAAACCTGTAAGTTGCCGGCCACTTTCGTGATTGTGAAAGCAGCTGGGATCGCGCCCACGGCCTGGAGCATGGGGGAACAAGGAGCAGGCATTAGTTTCCAGATGACCACTTCCCAGTGGCTTGCCTTCCGGAAGTCACATCACCATCCGGGCCTCAGGTTCCTTATCTATAAATTAGGAACCACAGATTCTACTTCTTTGGGCTATTTTTCTCTTTCTTTTTCCTCTTCTTTCACTCTCACTTTCTTTCAGTGCTAGACTTGAACTCAGGGTCTGGGTGTGTCCCTTAGTTTTCTCACTCAAGGCTGGCACTCTACCACTCAAGCCATAGCTTCACTTCTGGCTTTTTGCTGGTGAATTGGAGATTAGAGTTTCTTGCTGGGCTGGCTTTGAACCTCAGTGTCAGCTTCCAGATAGCTAGGATTTGAGGTGTGGGCCACTGGCACGGGCTCTTCCTCAGGGTCTTTTAACATGGGAATGACACAATGTTAACATGGTACCTAGTAAGTTGGCTTCATCATTGGCTTTACTCAACATCTATCTATCTACCTATCTTATAGCCACGGATTCTACTATCTAGAGAGCATTGCTGTTAGTGTTCAAGTGGATAGTTTGCTCATCACCTAGAAGCACAGCCCCCTTGCTGGTCTGTCATCTGACCTGCTTGGACCCCAAGGGAGCTTTCCACATCAAGTGACTTTGTCTCACCTACACTTGGGACCAGTGTGTTCAGGCCCTGGCTGACTTCGTCTCTCTGCTTTGTTCCCCACATGCGTTGTGGATGAGAAGAAGGCAGGTGTCCTGGCAGGTACAGGATGGTCCAGAGCTGGGATCCTCGAACCCCTGCCTTCCTTTTTCACCTGTGGTCTCCTGTGGCACTCAATATGTCACACACCAGCAGGAGGCTTTGGTTGAAGGGTGCTAGCTCCTCTCTTCCTCTCCAGGATGTAGGAGGTGAGTGGGGTCCTCCAGTCAGCCTGTTATCCTCACTGTGTAGACTTGGGCCAGCGGTATCTTCTCCCAACCTTTGTATCTGTAACGTGAACATGGTACAAAGCTTCCTACCTGGACTACTGACGCATTGACATTACACTAGATGGATACCTGTGTAACCTTTGGCCAGGTTACTGCACCTCTCCCAGCCTTGCTTTCTCCACCTACAAAGATGAGGCAGAGAGGCAGGCAGGTTGCCCCAAATGGTCCCTAACACCCTTCCCAGAATCTACCTTCCTCCATCATGTCAGCCTCGCTTTTCTGCAGGGGGAGCTAAAGAGCCAGGTTGCTCAGCCCTGTAATCCTAGCCACTCAAGATGCAGAGATCATGAGGATGGTGGTTCAAAGCCATCCCTGGCAGCCAAACCCACAAAACTCGTACCTCCAATTAACAAGTGAAGGTATAGTACAAGTGGTAGAGTGCCAGTCTTGAGTGGAAATGCTAAGGGACAGAGCTCAGGCTCTGAGACCAAACCCCAGAGCCAGCACCCCAGTTTCTTTCTTACCTCCCTGAGTGCTGGGTGACTCGAGCTGGGAACCATCCAGCAGTAGCCCGCCATGGTCTCATGAGCTTTGTTTGCCTCCCCATGCAAATAAAATAACCACTTTTCTTGGGTGGGTTTTACGGAAGCCAGAGGGTTCAAGTCTGACCCTTACAGGGTCTCTCTTTGTATTTTCTGGGTCTCACACCTCAGCTATAAACCAGGGTCAATAATGGACCTGAACCAGTGGGCACCACCCCCCTGCAGCCTCTAGAGGGCAGTGTGGCCTGTGTCCCACGGCCGCGTCTGGTGAAAATTAACTCCTCCCCCATCTGCCACTCAGATGGCCAGGTGACCTGTTGAGAAGTTGGGGGAAAGAATTATAAACAGACGCTGGGTGCTGGCAGCCCACATCTGTAAGCCTAGCAGCTCAGGAGGCTGAGATCTGAAGATCCTCAGTTTGAAGCCAACACAGGCAGACAAACCCAAGAGACTCCTTGTCCAATTAACCACCAAAAAGACAGAAGTGGTGCTGTGGCAGAGGCCCCCAGGGCCTGGGCACTGTGCCCTGCCAGGTCCCCATCATTGTCACAGCAGGCTGCCCTCTGCAGTATCTCCCTCTGCCCTATACATTTTTTTTCTTTTTAAATCACAAGAGGCCACTGCGGGCTGCAGGCAGCCCAACTCTGATGAGTGTGCTGGAACCAAACATCCCCTGGGCCTCAGTTTCCCTAACTGTAAAGGTGTATGCATTCCCAAGGAGCGATTGATTACCTAGGGCTCCTCTGAGCTGGTCCCACTGGGTGCATTGGAATTCCTGTATGGGATCGGGGCGGGGTGGGGGGGCGTGGAAGGAGGGCAGTCTCCTCCTGGGGCTCTGACAGTCACTATGGGGGTCTTTCCAACCTTGGCGTGATCCCTGGGCTCATCCAGACCTTATGAGGGAGGGGGACAAGGTCAGGTTTACTGGATGGATGTGGGCAAAGGGGAGGGAAGGACACCAAATGTCCCCAGGTAGAGACATTGGATTTTGGAGGGACATTTCTGGTATCCAAGTGGAGAGCTGTGTTTTCCTTGGTCCCCGTACGGCGTTCATCTCCAATTAACTGAGGAAGTTAGTTTTACCCTCCCTGTCTCCAGCCTGTCCTGAGATGGTTCTGGAAGGCACCCTGCCCCAGCTCCATCCCAGGGTCCTTTGTCCTGCTCTCTGAGCTACCCTCTCTGCCTGCCAGCTGCCCACCACCCGCCTTTGTCTAATGCTCCCATGATCCTGGTCTACTCATGTTTTCTGTGTGTTCAGAGCACTCGAGGGCCACGGGGCATGTGTCACAGGGCGTACAAGGGCAGAGCTGAGGTTGGGGGTGCAGTGTGCTCTCATTTGGAGCCGCTTTGGAATCGGGGCTAATGACAGCTGCTTCTGTATGCATCCTCTCTCCCCCGCCCCCCCCCCTCCTATCTTCCTAGCCCTCTGCTGATTACAAATAAACACCGGGTCTACGCGGGAGAGTAATTAACTCTCCGATGTAGGGAGAACTAATCAGCCTGGAGTTTGCTGCAGGTGGGGAAGGCAAAGGCTTTTCCTAAGTAGTATGCAAATGAACCGTAGTATGCAAACGAGCCCGGCGGCTCCTGGGAAGGGCTGTCAGAGCCGGAAGCGCTGGCGGGTGCAGAGGGACCCAATCTGGGTCCCTGGCAGCTGTGGTGGGGACTTGGTCCCTCAGGCCTGGAAGGACCTGAGGTCAGAGAAGGAGGAAGGGCAGAGCTCCTCTTCAGGGTCTGTCCCAGAGTGGAGCCAGGGGGGCAGGAGAGGAAGAGGAAAGAATAGGTTCTGAGTTGGCAAGCCACCTCTAACCTGGGTGACCTTGAGCCAGCAAGCACTTCCCTTCCTGAGCTTCAGGGCCAGGAGCTGCCAGGCCAAGGCTGACCCCACTCAGGGCCAGTCCTGTGACAGTGATTTGAGCTCTACCCTCTCTCTAGCCAGGCTGGAATTCTACACCTGGGCTAAGGTCAGGAAAGGGCAGTTCCCTGCACTCCCTCTCTGGGTGGTGCTAGTGTTAAATCACCCCTGACAGCCAGTGTGCGCCTCCTTAAAATGGTGGGCTCTTTGGGAGCTGGAAGCTTCTGGAGCCTATCCACTCACCCCCCATCACCCCTCCTATCCACTGACCCCATTCTATCCACTCACCCCCCCTCCATCCCTGGGGAATTCAGCAGCCCCCCCCTCCCCTTCCAGAAGGCATTACTCTCAGCCTGGGTCTCCTTTGAAGCTTAGGGAAAGAGACATGGGCCCGTTATCAGAGTTAGTGGAACTATTTGCCATCTTGGCTGCAGTGTTGGTTACAAAGGTGTATGTACTTGTCAAAACTCATCAAATGGATACCAGGTGCTGGTGGCTCACGCCTGTTATCCTAGCTACTCAGGAGGCTGAGATCTGAGGGTTGCAGTTCAAAGCCAGCCAGGGCAGGAAAGAGTCTGTAAGACTTTTATCTCTAATTAATTACCAAAAGACAGAAGTGTGGGCTGCGGCATCAGGAGTAGAGCACTAGCCTTGAGGGGAAAAAAAGGAAGAAAGGAAAAGCTAAGTGACAGTGCCCAGGTTGAGTTCAAGCCCCAGTACCAGCACATACAAAGAATTCATCAAATGGTACATTTAAATTCCACAAATATCTTCATAAGACACAATTTAAAGTAAAATTTGAAGCTAAGTGCTAGTGGCTTATGCCTGCAATCCTACCTATTCAGAAGGCTGAGATCTGAGGATCGTGGTTCAAAGCCAGCCCAGGCAGGAGATTCTGTGAGCCTCTTATCTCCAATTAACCACCAGAAAACCAGAAATGGTGCTGTGGCTCAAAGTGGTAGAGTGCTCACCTTGGTTGAGAAAGCTCAGGGATAGCGCCCAGGCTCTGAGCTCAAGCTTTACAACCGACCACAATAAATACATATAGCACCATTTGGTTTCTGGGAGCGTTGACATGTTCGTGTGATAATGGCATCTAATTGGCCGTCCCTGCTCTGTGTCACGGGGGAGCTCTCTGCTCTCTGCCAGTGGAGACAGGATACCACTTGTTTGGCAGTGGGACTGGGATTTGAACCCAGATTGGACCTCAGCCTTGGCCTCTACTCTGGGGACCCTTTTGGGATTGCATGGCTCAAAGTTGCCAGGAGAGAGAAATGAGACGTGGAGTGTGGATGTTTGTCACACGCTGTCTGGGGACGGTGAGACACGCCCCTTCCCACAAAGCTGTATGGAGACACAGGAGGCTTACAGGGCTCACCCATCCCCACACTGCCAGGGCCATGGGCTGAGGGACCCTGCTGGTGCATGCGCTCCAGCCCACGGTTGCTCTGCTGTAGAGGCCAAAGGGTCTTAAATGTTGCTGTAGGGCTGGGATGTAGTTCAGTGGTAAAGCACTTGTCTAGCAAGTGCAACATTCTGGGTTTGATCCCCAGTACCAAAAAAAGAAAAAGACCCAAAAAATGCAGTTTAAAAAAAATAAAGAAACAGCCGGGTGCCAGTGGCTCATGCCTGTAATTCTAGTTTCTCAGGAAACTGAGATATGAGGATTGTGGTTTGAAGCCAGCCTGGGTCAAAAAGTCCCTGTGAGACTCTTATCTCCCATGAACCACCAGAAAACTGGAAGTGGTGCTGTGGCTCAAAGTGGTAGAGCATTCGCCTTAAGTGGAAGAGCTCAGGGACAGCACCCAGGCCCTGACTCACATCAGGCAAAAAAACCCCAAACAAACAAGCAAACAAACCTCTAAAAACAAACAGCTGGGTGCTGGTGGCTCATGCCCATCATCCTAGCTACTCAGGAGGCTGAGATCTGAGGATTGCAGTTCCAAGCCATAAACCACAAGAAAACCGGAAGTGGTGCTGTGGCTCAAGTGGCAGAGCCCTAGCCTTGACCTGGAGGGCTGAGGGACAGCGCCCAGACCAAGTTTAAGCTCCATGACTGAAAACACAACAAACAAACAAAAAGTTGCCACAGGTAGAGTAAGTAATTGGTATCCTCAGCTGACTTTGCAGGGATGGTGGGTAAAACAAGGGAGGAGAGCAGCTAAGGTGTGCGTGGCTGGTAAGGCAACAGGTAGATCCAATGTGGTATGGGCGGTACATCACCCTGAGGTCCTGTGGTCCCTCCTCCTTCCTTTGCAGCCCCACCCTGGTCATTAGCAACACCCTCAGAAAGCCCCACAAGCGGGCAGCGGCCTTGAATGCGCCCAGCTGAGCTGTCCAGGGTCCTGACACTGCCTGGCGCTCTTTGCACAGCCCAGTTTTCTCACCTATAGTGTGCCATCCGAATTCTGGTGGGTTTTTGTTTGTTTGTTTTTCTAATCCACATCCTAACCCACAGTGTCCTCCCTGTTTCTGATGGCAGTAGCAATGGCCGTGCTTGGAGTCCACACAAGGTCAGCTGGGTTTGTGGGTAAATGTTCACCATGGCCCTGCACGGTGCCAGGCAGGCTACAGCCTCCAGAGGTGACGTCCTGATGCGCCTCTCACCCCGCACCAGCAGGCTCCCCATGCCCAGCGTCGGCTGTGGCCTCCAGCTAGCAGCCTTGCCTCTCTGGACCTTGGTTTCCACATCTGTAAAATGGGAGCCAGCATCTTGTCAGGCCCTAAATAGAGGCAGTGGGGACTTCCTGACCCTGCCAGGGGGCAGTTTTGATGATGCCAGCTCTGGCCCCAGAGCCCAGCTGTGTGTGTGTGTGCCAGGTGGGAGGGAGCCTGACTTCCTGGGCTAACTGGGTGTGCTGCTCCACGGCGCCCCCTCTTTGCATCTCAGCAGGAGCAAGGTGAGCAGGTTATTGTGGCCATGAAAGTGTAATAAATTGAAAAGCCCGGTTCTCAGTCTGCGGGTAATTAGCTGCAGAAGCTCTGCTCTCTCCTAATTGTCTCTCACTCCAGATGGGAGGAGATCAATAGGAAGCGGCCGCTGTGCGGTGAAAGTCACAATTAATTAATTGTTGGGCATGTGTGTGTCTCCATCTCTGTCACATCAAAGGGCCAGGACAGCAGCTGCCCGAGTCCCAGCAATGTGGGGCCCGGCCCAGCCCAGAGTCCCCGATGAATGCACGTGACCACAGGGCATGCATCTCCTCCAGCTGCGAGCGGCTCCTCGGAAGGGATTCCCCCTGAGACTCCAGGCTCAGGGGCCTCTGATAGCCAGTAGCAGCCTGCCACCCCACCCCACCCTATGCAATGCCTGCGGTTCCTCTACCCCTCTGCCCCTTCCACCAGTGCTTGCCTCCCCCTCCCACCCAGTCTACTCAGCTCCCTGCAGGCTACCTGGCTTCTCCAGCTGGGAGAGGAGTCTGGCACTGGGTGAGGGGGTGCCCTATATTTTGGTATGGGGGTGGTTTTGTGGGTTTATGACTGTGTAAGAAGCTGTTCCAGGGTATCCTCAAGGTTTGGCCAAACAGCCAGGAACAAGTGACTCACACCTGTAATCCTAGCTACTCAGGAGGCTGAGATCTGAGGATTCTGGTTCAAAGTCAGCCCAGGCAGGCAAGTCCATGAGATGTATCTCCAATAAACTATGCAGAAAAAGCTGGGAGTGACACTGTGGCTCAAGTGGTAGAGCACTAACCTTGAGCACAAAGAAGCTTAGGGACAGCGCTCAAGCTCTGTGTTCAAGCCCCAAGACTGGCTCATCACCCTCCAAAAATTTAGGGTAAACAACCATCACACTAGAGCTGGAAGTAGAGGTGTGGTTCAAAAGGTCTCGAGCCAGCCTTGAGGGAAAAAAAGCCAAGGGAAAGTACAAGAGTCTGGGTTCAAGCCCCAGTATAAACACACACACACACACACACACACACACACACACGAGATCAGAGGAATCAGGCCCCCCCCTTCCATCACAAGCCTCTGAATGGACATGCCAGGCCTCTGGGTGGCAGGATCAGCTTTTCCCTCAGTGAAGGGGACAGAAGCATCTGGCCCTGGGTGCCCGTGTGTGTGTTGGGGCTTGGCGAGGGGGCAAGTTCCTCCCTGGGCTCCCAGGGTGTGTGGGTGAAGCCTGCAGCTTGCCTGGTCCCTGCTCTGTGTCCTGCGGCCCCCAACGGGCTCACGGAAGCCCCCTGGCTCTTGTGAGTTGACAGACACTGTCAGGGCTTCTTCTGGGCGGGGGAGGGCCCCACGGTGGTCCTGCCGCCCGCCCGCCCGCCACGGGGGAGGCCACCTCCATGCTCCCTCACCACGGCTGCCTGTCACTGCGTCTTTGAAGTCGAGCCTCATTTTCCAGTCTGTCTGAAGTCTCTCGCTGCGCATGCAGGAGCCGGTCCAGCGAATCCCCCCGTGGGGTCTCTCCATGACGGTGCCTGCCGCGGGGGACTCCCAGAGACGGCCACCAGGCCTCTGGAGGGGGCGGCGGGAGGAAGCCGCGATGCCATCTCTTTCTTCAGGGTCTTCTAGATGGAGTTTGCTTAGTTTTTGTTTAAAAGGACCACAGAGGATTTCCAAACGAACCCCAGTGTGTGCTGTTTCACTTCAAAGAGAAAGAGATAAAGAAAGAAAGAAAAAGCCCCCCAAATAAGGGGCAGAGGTAAAGCTCTTACACTTTGTTGTTTTCCTTCCCTCGCTCCCCGCCCCCCCACAGCTTGGGTAGCTGCACACCGAGGTGCTGAGCCGGGAAGCCTGGGAGGGTGCCAATGCACCCGTGACCTTGGGCAAGTCACTTGGCTCTCGGGATCCCCAGGGAGGGGTGAGGGTTCCACAGCTTTTCCAGTGCCCCCTCCTCTGCCTTCCCTCCCCCACCCCTCCACTCGCTTCCCCAAGTGATGTCTTCCAAGTCCAGACAACGAGCAAAGCTATCTGAAGGATGACCCTGGCCTGAGATCTCTGTGGTAAGCTCAGGATCAGATTGGTTAATGGACGTATCCAAGGTCACACAGCAAGCCAGAGCTGGATTCCGGAGTCTATGACTCCTTACTGCCCCAGACATTGATTCTCCTCCCATAGGAGAAAGTTCCCAGAAAACAGAGGTCATCAGGATAGCACACACTCTTTCCTCTCCCTCCCTTTCTCCCTCTCTCCCATCCTCTCTCTGGTAGTTCTAAGGTTTGAACTTAGGGCCTTGCTCTTGCTAGGCAGGTGTCATACTATTTGAGCCATGCTCCCCAGCTCTCTTTGCTCCACATAAGTTATTGTTCAGGTCTTAGGATTTTGGCGCAGGTCAGTCTCAGCTCATGATTTCCCTGTGGCTCCCTGAGATGATAAGCTTGTGTCATCATACTTGGCTTATTGGTTGAAATGGGGTGTCATTACTGATTTGTCTGGGCTGATCTCAAACCATAGTCCTCTCTGTTTCCTAAGCTGGGATTGTAGGCATGAGCCCCTGAGTCTGGCTGGGGCTGGCAGCTTTCAAAGGAGGCTCTTGAGAGAGGCCTGGCCGGGGAAGGGCTCTGGGGTCAGCTAGCACTTGGTCCTAGCCCTGTCACTGTGTTTGTGAGATGCAACCAGTTAACGTCCTATCTCCATGCCTCAGTTTTTCTAACTGTACAATGGACTTTTCTCCAGGCCTCGATCAGACAAAGTTGTGAAGAATCAGGAGGCTGGCAGCCCTTGGCGGGGTACTGGGCCCCTGTTGGTTCATCCGCCTCTGAGGGAGGGGCACAGCGCTGCCTCCCGGCTCCCAGGCCACAGGCCCTCCCACCACAGCCCGTCCCACAGACAGGCAGCCGCTGCCGGTGTGTGCAATGTCAGCCTCCTGGCCCGGAGGCCCCGGCTGACGCAGACGCTCCCGGGCAGGCAGGCAGCTCCTGGGGCCTCGTCCCGCACCCCGTGGGCCAGGCCTTGCCCAGGCTCCCCGTCACAGCTCCAGCTCCAGCCTGGGGAGGTGACCCCTGCCGGGGATGGGGGAGCCATCGATCTGGGGCCGGCGCAGCAGGCGGGCAGGCCAGCCCTGAAGGAGAAGGAGGAGCAGAGTTGGAATCCAGCTTCGGATCTATCTCTCACCGAGGCATGGCTTGGCGCAGATCACGTGGCCTGTCTAGATCAGGAGTCTCCACTGCGCAGGGGCATGGGCCAGGTGCTCCACTGGGCTCCAGGGAAGGCCAGAAGTGTCCAGTGTGACACCGAGGGTCGGGGTGTGCCAAGTGGGAGATTCCATGAATAGAACTATGCTCACACTTGTGGGCACAGGGCTATGTCCTTCTGCTCATTCTCTGTAGTTTGCCAACAGGGCTCCAGCAGTGTGTGTGTGTGTGTGTGTGTGTGTGTGTGTGTGTGTGTGAACTGTCCATGGAAAACCAAGACCAGAGAGGACAGAACATGGAGCAAGACCAACAGCAGAAAGAAGAGGGAAAGACAGAAATCTGCCTTCCAGTCATGGCTCCACCACCAACTTGCTGTGTGACCTTGGACAAGATACTTGTCCTCTCTGGGGCTCATAGTTGCATAATGGGGCCAATCGCCCCACTTTGACTGAGCACGAGGGCGGTCTGGAGCGAAGCCTGTCTTGGGAAGGTCCTGGGAGAATGGCCTCCTCTGGCCTGCTGAGTACCTCCCCTCCGAGAATCAGATCTGGGCAGGTAGCAGAGGACAGGTAAGGGTCAACTACAGCAGTTTGAATCAACCCAGCAAACAACCTAAAAAAGGCTGTTCTACCTTGTACAGCCTATCCTGCTTAGGGAGCAGGAGTTCAGTGTCTCTTCTCTTGCTGGGGGTCCTCCAGATGAGACCCCCTTCCTCGCAATTCTGTTCCTTTCAGTCCCCTCTGTGGGATTCTTTGGATCCAGGTAGTCTTTAAGCAGGGAAGACCGGCAACAGTCTTTCATTGTCCATCAGTTAGTCAATCAACAACCACTTGCTATCCAACAACCCATGCTAGGTATAGAGCACTAGGGTATGTATCCATTTCTCCAGTGAACATTTAAGCACCTGCTCTGTTCCAGGTTCTGGGCCTTGAATCTGGGACTTAGTCCACATGTACAAAAACCAGCCATATATCCTGTATTGGGTCTCAAAGATTGAGCCCCTCCTGTGTGCCAGGCACGCTGAAGGGCACTGAGAACGAAGACTCAGGGGCTCCCTGGGAGCCGATTCCAAGGCGGGTACAGCGTGCTTGGGAAAGGGGTGGCCGGGCGCTTTGTATGCGGGTGGGAAGGCCAGCATCTCCCGGTGGCTAATGACTCATCTGGCGTCGCAGGAGAAGCCACAGACCCCCTTGTCCATGAATTTGCTAATTGAGCTTTCTCCAGCTCAGACATTAACCTGCATTATCATAAATACTGCAGAGAACCGCCGTTCTCCATTGCTGCTCTGTGGTAATGGGGAAAAGCAGCCAAGGAATAAAACCGAAATGGAATCATAAAACCTTATTTCCACCATTAATTCAAACCTCATCTTCTCCAAATATGTTTAGCGAAGAAGTCATTCTCACTCTGGGGCTGGAGAGAAGAGGACGGGGCTGTCAGGGGGTGGGGGGAGGCTGTGTATGGCAGAGGCTGAGAGGCTGGGTGGTCTGGGGCCTTCGGGCTGCACAGCTTAGGCACATGGAGAGAAATGGCCAGGGATAAGAGAGAGCTAGAGAGCCAGCGAGAGATTTGATCAAAGAGGCTCAGGTGGACAGGCAGACAGAAAGGAAGGTAGGACTGGCTGCCAGGTGGACAGAGGAACACAAGCCAATTGAAAGACAGCTGGGCACACAACCTGACCAATCAGAGAGCATTAACCAACAGCCAGACTGACAGGTGGATGTGAGGATGGAATTCAGGTGGACTGAAGGTAACAGCTGGCTTAATCACCTAGAAGACAGACAGACAGACAGACTTAATGGGCAGTAGGTAGCATGGCTGGCAGACACACAGACAAGCCATGCTGACCCTTGAAAAGCTGACATCCAGCAGGCAGACAGTCCCAGAGGCAGGGCAAGGGACAGGCAGACAGGCAGTCTGTCTGAGGATGGATGGATGGGTTGACAGGCAGCAGGAGGGTGGCTGGAGCCACCGTACCCCCACTCACCCCAGCCCGGGTGAGCTCAGCAGGCGGGGGATGGGTGGCTGCCTTGCTTCACATCGCGTGAGGGAGACTGGCGTGCGGGGTGCTCCCCTGGGCCCGGGCCTCCCGGTCTCTTCCCCCGCCTCCAGCTAGCCCTGGCACGCGAGCTGGGAGGCTTAGCCATGGCCCAAGCCAGCTCCGGGGGTGGGGGAGGGGGACCTGCTCCCCTACAGGGCCACCTCTGCCTGTTTGCAGGGGCTCTGACCCAGCCAGGGGTCCACGCCCTGGGACGAGGGCTCAGGAAGGCCTGGAGGGAAAGATTTTGTTCCTGTCCTCATTTAGCAGATGACTGGGGCAGAGAGGGGAAGAAAGGGTGAAGGTTCTGAATGAGAGGGTGGCATCTAGAGTGCTCACTGGAGGCCCACCATCCACGCCCCTGCCCTGCAGTGGGTGAGACTCTCAGACCCAGTACTCGGGGCTGAGCTGTGAGCCCCATGCACCCTGCTGGCCTTTGAATGTGAGTGGCATGGTGCAGCTTTTGGAGGCTCCCATCTGGCTCTCAGTTGGTGGCAAAATCAACAAGGCTTTTATGCTTCTGGCCCCTAACTGTCAGCATGATGGTGGGGGAGAATTCAGGGCGGGCCTCAACTTCCCTCCTCCTCTTTTCAACTCTGTGCCTGAGGAGAACTCTGTTCATAAGGGAGCCACAGGGCAGTTCCTGGGGAGACAGCCATTTGTGGGGCGTGAGGCAAGGGGGTGGGTTGAGCTCCGGGTTCCGGACATTTGGCTCTCACCATGAGTCAGATCTTGTCCCCACACGTCCAGAGGGAAGCCATTGCTGACATGGCTTCTGAATTCTGGTTCTAGCCAGATTCCAAAGCCGACAGAGACACACCCTGAGTTTGGTGGGGCATCTGAGGGCTGTGGCTGGGCCGTGGAGGGGGGCGGGGAGGAGGGAAAGGTGGTGGCCGAGGGTGGGGCAGGCCGGGATGGAAAGGTCAGGCTCGTGACCTTGCTGGTGCCCGGGCAATGCTCTGCACGGCCGTGGGCTGGCAGAGGGTGAGTGAGAAGTAGTGTCTCGAACCAGGAAGTTCTGAAGGAGGCACTCAGCCAAGGTGAGCAAGCCCAAGTGTGCTAGGTCCGCAGGAAATGTGGTGGGGAAATGACCTTCCTTGCTGGCGGGTCTCTGCTCCCAGAATCAGCCCCAGGACCTATGTCCCAGCTCCCATAGCCCAGGACACGGAGGCTGCCGCTGCGCCTGCAGTTTCAGCACCGAGGACAGCTCCAGGACATGGTTGGGCGGAGTGTCAGTGTCCTGCTGGGTCTGGGCCTCAGGGAAATCTGGAGAAGGTGGAGGGGGCTGGGGTGGCCTCCTCTGAGGACTGGGAGTGGAGGCTGGCCCACCAAGGGGCTTGGCCACTGGCTCAAGGGTTGAGTCACTTTGGAACCACTGAGTCATTGTCTTGGTTCAGCTGGTGTAAGTTAGGACTTATGGAGCAAATAGTTCACAGATTTAGGGGGCTTTGGGAGAATAACAATTTTGGCATTTTTTTGAAGGCAAGAGTCTGAACTGGTCTGTGCCTCAGTTTCCTCAGCTGTGAGACAGAAAGCAGGTTGCAGAGCCGGGCGCCGGTGGCTCACGCCTGTAATCCTAGCTACTCAGGAGGCTGAGATCTGAGGATCGTGGTTCAAAGCCAGCCCGGGCAGGAGAGACCGTGAGACTCCTATCTCCAATAAAACCACCAGAAAACCGGAAGTGGTGCTGTAGCTCAAGTGGTGGAGCACTAGCCTTGAGCTGAAGAGCTGAGGGACAGCACCCAGGCCCAGAGTTCAAGCCCCACAACCGACCAAAAAAAAAAAAAAAGAAAGAAAGCAGGTGGCAGGTTTAGCCACTGCCGAAGTGGGTTGCAGGAGTCACCTGGCCTGTTTGCAGGGGCTGGGCTCCTTCATTGTACTGTTACTTTGAACTGTATTACACTGTACTGTATTGCATTGTACTGTATTATGTTGTACTATATTATTATACTGTATTATGCTGTCCTGTTTTACATTGTACTGTATCGTATTGATTATACCATATTATATTGTATTATATTATACCGTATTATGTTGTTATATTATACTGCATTATATAGTACTGCATTATATTGATTTATTGTACTGTATACACTATATTATATTAGTGTATTATACTGTGTTGTGTTGTATTTTTTACATTGTTCTGTATTATACTGCATTGTACTGTCTTCTTTTATTCTCCATTATATTGTACTGTTGTATTGTCTATATTGTGCCACATCAGATATTTTAAAAATGGTACACAGGAAGACTTCTAAGACATGAGAGCGAGGGCCTGGCTTGTGAGAGAGGCTGGCACAGCTCAGGAAGCCACACACACGCACACATGCACACACGCACACACGCACACATGCACACACGCACACACGCACACATGCTTGGGTCAGGGCTGTGGGGCTCAGCTCCGTGTCTGGGTTGGCACCGTGGACAGGACAGTGGGCAAGAGGATTTCTCTCCTCGGCATCCCAGTGGCTATAAAATTGTTGCTCGGGAGGGTGCAGGGAAAGGACTAGGAGACTACCTCAGCCTGGCGTGTGTGCTCAGGCACACACATGCGCACACATGTGCATTGGGCACACGTGCATACACATACTAGCTCACATACTCTCACATTAGTACGTGTCACAGTCATGAGATCACATATCAACCACACACGTATACATGTACACACACAACAAACCATACATATAATGCTATCCACCAATCCCACACGCACACACATGCACACACACTCACACATTGTACTTACAAGGACACTTGGTCCAGTAGCCCATACGTTTTCCCACAGTCACTCACATAACACATGCATACACTCATTTCACACACTGTCAGGGGCAATGCCACACATCCCCTCTGCACAGTCACGCAGCACCACATGCACAGAAGTGTGTGCACATCCCCTCCGAGTCACTACTCCACTTCCCAGCACGAGCCGCGGCCGTAGCTCCAGCCATCACCTCTGTCCTTCAGTCAGTGGCTGCAGCTGCTTCTCTCCAGCAGACACTGGGAGTCAGATTCCTCTGAGACCTGCTGGTTGGTGGTGCGGTTCCTGAGCAGCAGGCGGGCCCGTGTCTTTGATCACAGAGCACACATGAATCGGCCCTCCCCCTCTTCCTACCCATTTGAGCCAGGCTGGCCTGGGTTCCAATTCTGGTTCACTTCTCACCAACTGTGTAGCAAGGGGCAGCTCATATGACCTCCTGGACCTGGTTTCCTCATTGATGGAGAGGGTGTGGCCTCATCTCCTGCCCTTGCTCCCAGCAGGTCTTCGGGGTTCCCTCTTTCAAGGAGAGAACCATAGGTCATCCACACCCTTGGCTCCTTCTCTGCCTGGTGTAGAAAGGAAAAGGCTTTCCATCCTGCTTCACTCCCCACATTTCCTGATTCTAGCTCATACTGCAGAGTTCCATCTCTGATGCTTTCTCCTCGTGTGTGTGTGTGTGTGTGTGTGTACCAGGCTTGCGCTCAGGGCCTTAAGTTTTTCCTTGGCTCTTTTTTTTTTCTCAAGGCAGGTACTCTACCACTTGAGCCACACCTCTACTTCTGGCTTTTTGCTGGTTAACTGAGATAAGAGATAAGAGCCTCTCAAATTTGTCTGCCAAGTCTGGCTTTGAACAGTGATTCTCAGAGCTCAGGCTTCTGAGTATCTGGGATTACAGGTGTGAGTTACAACACCCGCTCTCTTCCCCTCATTAAAGTCAGACACTCCTGGGCGCTAAGATCTCCTGGGCCCTGGGGTTTCCTCAGTGATGGATCAACTGTTCTGTTGTGCAGCTTGCACAGATGGTTGCCAGAACCATCGTTACGTAGCCAGAGGAGCCCAGGTTCAGCCCAGGACTGGCTCACAGTAAGCATTCAGCATGCGATAAAGGCATTACAAGCAGGGGCCACCACCGTGCGGCTTCATTCTATCTTCTAACACCCGGTCTCTGCATGGATCTACCTCACAGGCTGCCAGAAGCATGAAAGCATAATGCAAGGTCACGGTGCAGGGGCCAGGGCCTGCATGGTATCACTGTGGAAGATGGGGCCGTATCTGACAGTGGTAATTATGGAGGTGTTGGAGGATGTGGGTGAAACTGTGGAGCGCAAGGGAAGCCTAGAGCGAGAGTCCCAGCTCCCCCCCCCAGAACAGCCTCTGCCATCTCTGTTCAATCTTTCACTCTCCCTGTGGGTGATGATGGCAGCCCTGCACCAGCCACCTCCCCAACCCCATCCCCAATGCCCAGGCCCTGGTTAGGTCTCTATTCTCCATCTCCCCTATACAGGGTGCAGGGCGCAGGGCGCAGGGCGTAGGCGCAGGGTGGCTGGGAAGAGCCAGTGGCTGCCTGGAGTGCACAGTCCTTGGAGGTTTGCATTTCCATGTCTCTTGTGTTGGGGCTGGTGCGAGGCAATGCATAAAAGATGAGGGGGGGGGGCTCCCGTGGCTTTAAGAGAAATGTGATGAGCATTTAGAGTGGGGAGATTACCACAAGAGCCTCTCTCTGAATACCAAAAAATGTAAAATAAACCAGAAAGCCACCTTCCTGCTTTGAAGTGGCAGAAGCCCAAGGGAAGAAGGTGCCTGGGACCTTGTCAGGAGGAGTAGGGCTGGGCAGGGGTGAGGCTGGGCGGGGAAGTCTCAGGAGAAGGAAACACTCAGATGGTGGTCTGTCAAGGTGAACAGCTGGAGCGAGGGGGGCCAGGAGAGGGAGCAGGTGCAGCTCCTCCCACCCCAGGACAAATGTCTTTGGACACTACAAGTGATGATTCCTCCCTCAGTGTACACACACACACACACACACACACACACACACACACAAGGGGCTGTGGAGAGACACCTGCCCATATGGCATTGAATGCAGCCCAGCTGGGTGGTTCATTGTGAAGAATACAGAAGATCACCAAAGTTTCATCAATGTCAGACTCAGTGCCAAGTGCTCTCTCTCCACACACCGTGCCTTTACATCTTCACATCAACATGCCTGATGTTGGGGGCTTCTTTTAAATAATAGGTCACCAGGGCTCAGAGACAGACTGTGTCCCTCCCTGGGCAAGGCTGGGTTATGTCAGTTAAAGGGACTGGGAGGGGGACTGGGAGCATGGTTCAACTGGGAGAATGCCCACTTAGTAAGCACAAGGATGACAAGGAAGGAAGGAAAGAGGAAAGGAAAAGAGGGAGGAATGAAGGAAGGGAGGGAGGAAGGGAAGAGGGGAAAGAAGGAAGAATGGAAAGAAGGAAAGCTGGAGTTGGAGAAGTGGAAACGAGCACTGCTGCTCGTGGGGATGTGAACTAGACGAGGATTCCCGACATTATTGAAACCTAGTTGGGTTGTGACTGAAGCAGAGCTACTCATGGAGAACAAATGAAGGGGTGAGGGGAGGAGGGGGAGCAATGAGGGTCTCCCATAAACACCCAGG
This sequence comes from Dipodomys ordii, assembly GCF_000151885.1. Lineage (NCBI taxonomy): Eukaryota > Metazoa > Chordata > Mammalia > Rodentia > Heteromyidae > Dipodomys > Dipodomys ordii. Next base: position 14,996,121 of record NW_012267222.1, read on the forward strand.
GAGGGGGCTGGTGCTGTGCACCAGACTTGTCCAAGCTCAACCAGCTCCCGACATGGGGGTTCAGCACCCTGGACAGCGCAGCCACCGGCCAGCCTGCCCTGTGGACATACACTAAGCAAAAGGAAAGAAATGTATATATCACCCAGTTTGGAAAAAAAAAAAAAAGCTGTAGTGTCAAAGTTTGTAGAGTTCATAAGCTTTATAGACCATGATAATGACAATGTGCCTTGTGAAGGTTAAAATGTGTTTGTAACTTTAGCTAAGTATCACTATTCTACAAGACTGTGAAATTTATGTGTTAATATCAATAAAGAAAAAATTCTTTGAGTTTAGGCTCACAGAAAAACAATAGAGTGGAAAGTAGACTTTCCATCTAGTCCTCCTCTTCTGCTTCCTTGTGGTTTTTAAACATTTTTATTTTTAATCATTGAATATTTCAACATTCAGGGGAAAAAACACAGAAAATAATTTAACAGGCATCTATGTGTCCGCTGTCAAGATTAAGCCAGTTTTTCTATTTTTCTTTAGAGTTGTATCTTCTTAAAAGGAAAATCAAGCATGTGTGATAAATACAGCTGGGCTGGAGTTGTCCCCACGTGTTTATGCTTTCTATGCAGTGATGAATTCAAAGTTTCTATAGCCTACCACACTACAGGTTTTGTTTTCCTTGTGCTGGTGATACTGGGGCTTGAACTTATGGCTTCACATTCTCACTTGGCTTTTTCACTCAAAACTAGCACTCTACTACTTGATCCATACCCCTACTTCTGCTTTTTGCTGTTTAACTGGAGATAAAAGTCTCATGGAGTTTCCTGTCGGGGCTGGCTTTGAACTTTGGTCTTCAAATCTCAGCCTCTTGAGTCACTAGGATTACAGGTATCCACCACCAGGGCCTGGTTCCTACCACATGCTTCTAAGGTTTTACATAAATGGCAATACCCAGTGTGTATTTCTGTATCATTTATTTTTTCCCTCTGTGTCAACACATGGTAATGTCATGACTCATTTCTAACTGTGGTACATTATTCCATCACACTTCTAAAACAGTTAATTTTCTTGCTTTCCTGCTGGGAGAGAGCTGAGTTCCCTTTTGCTTTTCTGTAACATAGCAAGAGGCAGGGGATGGCTGTCCCTTGCTAAATTGAGCACCTGTGTGAGAATCCTGTCTTAGGTCATTTAGGAAGCCAAGCCCAAGACAGACACAGACAAGTGGTGAAGTAGAGTCATAAATGTTCTCATCTTGAAGTTTACTGTTTTTAATAGTTAGGGACAATTCCCAGGCCACCCGCAGTTCACAGGCATCGCACCTCCCCCATACCTTCCATACCAGTGTTATGATGTTGCCGATCAGGTTGGTGTAATCTGCTGTCTCTTTATTGTTTCAAACAGTTTCACATTGTGGAGGATCTCTCTCTTTTTAAATATTATTATTGTTGTTGTTGTTGTCCATTGTGCTTGAATCCAGGGCCTGGGCACTGTCCCTGAGCTTTTATGCTCAAAGCTAGAGCACTACCACTTGAAGCCACAGTACCACTTTGGTTTTCTGGTGGTTAATTAGAGATAAAGGTCTCACAGATTTTCTTGTTCAGGTTGGTTTCGAACCATGGATCCTTAGATCTTAGCCTCTTGAGTAGCTAGGATTACAGGTGTGAGCCACCAGGGCCCAGCTTCTCCCCTCTCTCTTTAATCTTTATTTATTTATATTTTTTGGGGTCCGGTCATGGGGCCTGAACTCTGGGCCTGGGCGCTGGCCCTCAGCTCTTCAGCTCAAGGCTAGCGCTCTACCACTTGAGCCACAGTGCCACTTCTGGCTTTTTTCTTTTTGCTTATGTGGTGCTGAGGAATCTAACCCAGGGCCTCAGGCATGCAAGGCAAGCACTCTACCACTAAGCCACATTCCCAGCCCTCTTTAATCTTTATTAGTCATTCAGATTTCTTCTTTTATTTCTGTTCATAATTAGCCCATTTTTTCTATTGCCTTAGGAGTTTTGGTAAATTGATTACCCCCCTTTTATTTTAGCAGTTCTGGAAGTTCAATGCAGAGCGTGTGCATGCTAGGCAAGCACTCTCCCTGAGATAAACCACCAACCTTACTTTGGACAGTTTTTCTTTCTGGTACTGGAGCTTGAGCTTGAACTTGGGTCTTTTTGCTCTTGCTTGCCTGGATTTTTCACTCAAGGCTGAGCACTCTACCACTTAGGCCTCCAGTTTCACCTTTTCTTTGCTGGTTAATTGGAGATAAGAATCTCATGCTTGGGCTGCCTTTGAACAGCAATCCTCAGATCTCAACATCCTGAGTAGCTAGGATAACAGGTGTAGCTACTGGTATCGGCCTTCTCTGTTTATTTATGTCTGTTAAGTCTATTACTGACACCAAATCAAACTACCTCAATTATGGAAGCTTCACAATGACTGTTGATAGTTGCTAGGGTAAGGTGTTCTTCGTTTTCTTCAGCTTCCTTCCTCAAATTCATCTTGCTGTTCTGTATTTTTGTTATTGTTTTTTTCCTGTATACATTTTGAAATGACCTTGTCAGCTTGCAGGGAAAACCCTGGTGTGAGTTTTATTGGAAGTGAAGTGTGCAGATTGAGTTGGAGGAAAAATACACACTTTTCCAGTGGGTTCCTCATCTACACACATGGCTGGCGTCTTCATCTTCTTTTTCTCTCTACATCCTATGCCTGGCATAGGGCGGGGGGCGGGGGGGTGTCCTAGAAACCAAACCTACAAACCCTTCTCAAACTTCAATGCCCAAGAAAAATGTCTGGATTTCTGATTTATGTTTCTTTTTGTTGTTGTTGCTGCTGCTGTTGGTCATGAGACTTGAACTCAAGGCCTGGGTGCTGTCCCTGAGCTCAACGCTCCTTTGCTCAAGGCTAGTGCTCTACTTCTTTGAGCCACCACCTCACTTCTGGTTTTCTGGTGGCTAATTGGAGAAAAGAGTCTTATAGACTTAGTAGGGCCAGACATGGCTTTTAAGAGAAGGATGTCAGTCACCATAGGCTTCTCCTCCTGTCTGGCATCATGGAGAGGGGCCTGTGGCTGACTTCAGCGTTTCAGGGGGACTTGGCGAGCCTGGAGTCTGATGGCACCAGCTTGCTGTGTGCTGCTGGTCCCAGCATGCTGTATCTTGCTGATTTCTTCCTGTTGCCACTTTCCCAGTTTGAGTGTGTGTGTGAAGACTCCTCACCCAGATTAGCACCCTTTATTGGCTCATCTCCATGGCCTCAGGGCCATTGGCCCCAAATGTCTGAGCCAGTGGCTGCGATGTACTTTCTGGGTTCTGCTCCAACCCTGCGCCCCGCCCAGACTCTGGGTCATCACCCCAGCTCCAGCTCCCAAACAGCTGCAGCCTCGCTAGTCAGAGCAAGCACGGGAGATGTTCACACTCATGCTGTCCCTTCCCCCCAGGGCGTCATGGCTCCCACCAGCTGTTTGTTCCCCACCAGAGCCGGTCCTTCTCCAAGAAGAGATGGTGAAAGGCACCAATGGTGGGTGCCAAGCCCCAACTGTGCCTTGGGTGACAGATCCTGCCTGGGTTTGGAACCTGAGGTGTCCCCGCTCCACGCCTTTGGGCTAGCTGACCTCCGCGAGACTCACGAGTGGAATGGGCACCCAGCTGCCGCCCCCTGATGGAGGGAATGTGTGTGTGTGCGTGGCAGGGACTGTGAGTGGAAGGCACGCAGCCCGTACTCACACAGAGTTGCTCCTTTGCACCAGGAGCGATGGAGACAAAACGCAGGACACAGGCAAAGATGAGGCAGGATTTATTCTCATTGTGGGCCAATTCCAGTCTCAGGCTGAAGACCACAGAGAGGCAGACCCCAGGGACCCCAAGAGGGATCCGTACCCAGGGCAGGGCCACACTTTGGCAAGTGCCAGGCCTCAGAGCCCCAAGGATCCTGAGCCCTGAAACCAGGTGAGAGCGGGCTGGGGGGAGGCAGACGCCTGTCTCTCCCCTCCACCCCCCGGCTCATGTCCTGACCTTGTTTCCCGCTTCCATAGGAAGGAAGAGCAGCTCGGCTATATAGTAATATAATATATAGAGGTGTGAGAGCTGGCCGCGGCACCTGGGCGGGGCAGGGCCCCTGAATTATTGCAGGAGGGAGGGGCTCAGTGCTGGTGTCTCCGCGGGATATCGGTGCTGGCTGTGGGGAGGGGCTGGGCAGGGCAGGGAGCTGGACTGGCCTCTCCCTGTGGGCAGGCAGGGGGGCTCCCCCTCCAGTGGGGTTCCTTGGGCACTGCTTCCATTGGGATTGGGGCTTTCTCACCCTGGTGCTTTTTATGTGCTTTGAAGACCATTTTTGCATTGTCAGGAGTGAGGAAAAAATATTCTGACATGGTAGAAAAAAGATATTTACATACCCTGGTGGGCCGAACGAGGGAGGGTCAGCCTGAGGGGGAGGAGCTTCCCAGGCTCCACCCACCACAGCTGTCTGCTTGGGACCAAGTATGGGAGAAGAGTCCCTGGCTGGGAGGAAAACAGGCCAGACTCTGAAACCTGGTTATCACATCACCTTGAAGGAGGCATACTCATTCTCCCGACCTCAGTCTACCCATGTGGTACAGGAGGAGTGAATGTGGGGATCCAACAGCTCAGATCCGATGCTCCCTGATCTTGGGAGTGGTGGGGGCTGGGCAGTGAGCGGTTGGCAAGGGGACTCCCCAGGGGAGACCTGGGCGTGGGGGGAGGCATCAGAGGCAGAGGGGGAGCCCGTGGCTCCCAGCCCTGGCCAGGCAGACAAGTCCAGCCAAGGGCCTCTCAGCTCTGCCATGATGTCTGAAATAGATGGCCAGAGGGACTGGCCAGGAACCCTGTTTTCCTGTTGAGCACTGGGGAAGCGGGTGGAGGCTGCAGGTGACCCCCCCCCACAGCAGGAGGGAGGTCTGGACCTGAGGTACAGCCGGGGGTGGGCTCACCCAGGCGGGGTGGGGTGGTCCTGGTGCTGGTGAGGTTTAGAAGTGGCCCAGACTCCAGCCTCCAGGCATGGGGGGAGGAGGGGGGTGGGGCTCTGCCAGCCCCTGTGGGCGCTGCTGGGCAGCACCACACCAAGTGCCCTGCATACACCTCTCACACCTTGTCATTCATGACCTGTCATCTCTCACACACACACACACAGGACACCTCAGCCCTAACAGATAAGCACAGGCATGAGAACGTGTGTACATCTGGTGCTGGGACCTGGCTGGAGACACACATGGGATCACACACATTTGATAGGGCTGCTGTGGCCTGGAGAACAGGGAACCACAGTGCGCCCACCTGTGCACACATGCATGTGTGCGCGCGCATACACACGTGCACAAAAGCAGCACACACACATACATACACAGGTGCATATGCGCACGCACACACGCGTGTGCACACACACACACCACACAGAGGCAGGCGAGCGACATCTCTGTAGAACTCTGGCTTTGAGGCCCCAGGCTCTGGAAGACAAAAAGACTTTTCATCCTTGAGGGAGACAGGTGTCCTAGCCAGGCACCAAAGGCCAACCCCCGCCCCCTCCCCGGGTGCTTGAGCTCTGTGACTCTGGGTCCTGTGGCAACCCTCGTGGAGGCCGATGAGGACAGGCAGAGGTCCGGAGTGCCTCGACCTTGGGTGGTCCTACGTATTCTGATAGCCAGCAAGACCAGGTCCAGTGGGGGAAGGGCCCACACAGCTGCCAGTCAGAGGTGCCGGCGGGGCCCCTGGGTGCTGGTCAGCTGGGCCCGCATGGTCTGGATGCTGCCCAGGATCTTCTTCTGGTGGCCCATGAGGGTGATGCCCAGGGCGCGCACGTCCCTGAGGACGAAGCAAGCAAGGTGCTGACCAGGGTGGCTGGAAATTCAGAGACTAGTACCTCACCCATCCCCTCACCAGACCTGCCTCTCCCTCCCTGGCCTGTCCCCGGGGACCACCATACACCTCTCACTCACTGAGCATTCATGCGCAGCACCATGCCCAGGGAGGAGTAACCGCCAGCAGCAAAGTGGTCTCGATAGCGGCCCATGCGGATGGAGTCCAGCCAGTCCCCCACAGTGAGGCCCCCGCCGCCCCCGCGGAGGTCAAAGCAGCTCCTGGCGAAGGCAGGGGGCGGGCACCTGGGGACACGGGTCTCAGTGAGTGGCCTGCCAGGGCCTCGGCTCCCCTCGGTGCTCGGCAGTGGGTGGAGGGTTCTCAAGGCTGGACTCCAGGAAGGAGGGGGCAGGAGCTGGGGCTCGGGCTGGGGCTGCTGCAGGGGCCAGGCTTGGATCTAGTCTGTGTCTATTTGGGGCCATGCTAGGATGACAACCCAGCCTAGCTGACGCTGGGGCGGGCACTGGGTACCTGCCAGCCGTGGCCGTGGCCCTGAGGTTCTCGGGGCTGTGGATCAGCGCATCCAGGACACTGACGATGTGGGAGAAGCGAGGCCGCTGGGCCCGGTCCTTGTGCCAGCAGTCCAGCATGAGCTGGTGCAGGGCGCGGGGGCAGCCCATGGGCGCGGGCAGCCTGTAGCCCTCCTCCACTGAGCTGATGACCTATGGGCACAGTGCTGGGTTCAGGTCATGCTTCCCATGACTTCCCAGGCCCCAGGGCACCGTGGCCCGGCCGGACCCTGCACTCACGTCCCGGTTGGTCATGTGCCAGTAGGGCCGCTCCCCATAGGCCAGCACTTCCCACATGACCACACCAAAGCTCCACACGTCGCTGGCCGAGGAGAAGGTCCTGAAGGCAATGGCCTCGGGCGCTGTCCAGCGGATGGGGATCTTCCCTCCCTGTGGGGAGGGTAGAGGAGTGGAGTGAGGGAGTGCTGAGGGCTGCCTGGGTCAGGCAGCAGAACTCTGAGGTTGTTTCCCAGTGCAGTGGGGGACAGAGGGCGGCCACCTTCCCAAACATCTGTCCAGGGAGAGGGGGAGGGGAATGTGGGAGCAGCCCAGAGCCCCGCACTCTCTCAGCACATGTCCATTAATTTCAGGGCCTGAGCCAGCACAGGGGGCGTGCCTGGGCCCTTCTTGCTCTCCCTTTCTTTTCCTCCCTTCTCCTTCCCTCCTCCTCCTCTTCCTCCCTAACCCTCCCCTTTTCCCTCTCTCTTCTTCTCCTTCTTCCTCCGCTCTCCCTTTCATCCTCCCCACTCTCTACATTTCTCATCTCCCTCTCCTTTTCTCTCTTCTCCTCCCTCCTCCTTCTCCTCTCCCTTATCTCTCTTCTTCCCCCTTTCCCTTACTTATTTGCTCACGAGAGCCTTTCACAAGAGCTGTTTCCTAAGCCCATTACTGGGCAGATCTGGGGGACAGGCTGTGTTTGGGGTGAGGCAGGCCGAGCCCTGCAGCTCAGGCTCCAGGCTTGAGGCAGGCCCAAGAACTTTGCAGACAACCTGGACTCCCACCGAACACCCTGGAATATGGCTAGTTTTCTGCCCAACTCCAGAGACAGATGTGGAGTTTGTGTGTGATTTGGAGATGTGGTTTCCCGGAGAGTGACAATCTGGACCAGCCTGTGTCCCTGGGCACAGGTGATAAAGGGCAGGCAGCAAGATGGTGCCCATTTCCTGAAGGAGGAGATGGACTTGCCTGGAGGCACAGGGCCCTGGCTGGGAGGGCCCACGGTGCCACCTGCCCCAGGGGAGCGGGGAGGGAGAGAACGCACAGCAGTGGTGTAGGCGGCGTCCGGGTCGTCCTCCAGCGCCCGGGAGAGGCCGAAGTCGGACACCTTGCACACCAGGCGGCCATCCACAAGGACGTTGCGGGCGGCCAGGTCCCGGTGGATGTAGCCCAGGTCTGCCAGGTAGCGCATGCCAGCGCCCACCCCTCTGAGCATGCCCACCAGCTGCACGATGGTGAACTGCCCGTCATGGTTCTGCAGGGGGACACAGCATGGCCTGGCATGGGCGATGGGAAGGCCCTGTAGGCGCCTGACCTGGGGCCAGGAACCCTGGAGTCAATGACCAGAGTGACGGCAGCTCCTTGCAAGGTACAAGACACTCTGCTGTCCACAATGAAGCAGATGAAGCACCGAGGGCCCCAGAGCTCACAGACACCCTGTGGGGTGGATGGACTCATGACCATTGTTGCTCTGGGTTTCAGAAAAAAGTTAAAGTCCAGAGAAATTAAGCCCTGTGCCCAACAGCGCTCAGCAAATACCTGGAATCTGCTGCTTCTCCCAGCTGGTGGGGTGGGAGGCAGGGCACGGAGCCACGCTTAGCCTGGCAGAGGCCAGCAGGGAGCCCCAGAGCGGCAGGACTTCCGTGGCTGGGGCTGACAGGCAGCTCGATGGGCTGACCCTTCAGACCCCGCCTCATACCTGCCTCTGCCTTCTCCAGGTGTGCCGAGGGCAAGCTGGGGGAGGGGCTGGGGCTTTACACCATCCCCCACACCCAGAACTGACGCTCCCTGTGTAGGCAGCGGGTGGTCACGCACCCTCAGGAAGACGTCCAGAGAGCCGTTCTCCATGTACTCCGTCACGATCATTGCCAGGCGGCCTGAATGGCGGAGGGAGAGATAGAGGCTCTTGGTAGTGGTGATGGTGGGGGTGGGCTGTTGACCAGAGGCCCCAGGGAGTCTACAGATCTCTCTGGGGAGCTGAGTATCCCAGAGACATGTAGGGGACAGGGTCAGAGCAGGGTGGCCCAGGGGAAGGACCCAGGGCCCTCTGTGGGCAGGAGGGGCCCAGTAGGGTGGGGCTGCCCCCCTGCCTGGCACTTACCTCGGGTCACGACACCCTCGAGGCGGATAATGTTGGGGTGGTCAAACTGGCCCATGATGGATGCCTCGCTGAGGAAATCCTGCCGTTGCCTCTCCGTGTAGCCGGCTTTGAGTGCTTTGATGGCCACGGGCACATCGCGCTGCCCTGGCACCCGCAGCCGCCCATAGCAGACCTCTCCCGACTCCCCTGTGGACCCCGCCAAGGCGGGCAGAGCAGTGGGTGCCCCCGGTGCCAGCCCGGTCCTCTCTCCCCCAGCCTTGCACACCCGGTGCCTACCGCCTGGCTCCTCATCCATCCCTCTCTTCCCCCCGACCCCTGAGGTGCCCCCCGAGGCTCACAGACCCGGAGGCTCACCAGAGCCGATGATTTTCTCGATGTGGATCCTGGAGGCCTCAATCTCTCGGGTAAAGCCGCGTCCCGCTCGGCCCGGCTCCTCATAGGTGTGGGGCTCTGCGCAGAACTGGGGCTCTGGGAGCTTCCCTGGAGGGTGATGCAGCGGCAGGAAGACAGGGGGGGGTGCTGGGGAGTGGGGAGCAGGACTCAGTGGGGCTCAAGGTAACTTCCTCTCCCAGAATTCCCTGGGGGAGAAGGGAGAGGTATCTCTGGGAGTCTCTAGATAGGGGAGCAAACAGGAGGTGTCCCATAGGTGCTGGCCAAGTGAAAGCAGGGTTCTTATGACACAGCTCTGGGGTCTTGGTGTCCAGTAAATTTGAGGTAGAGCCTGCTGTTTCCGGGGTCACTTCTATAAGCCCCAAGGCCTTCCTAAATTGTTCTGGGGTGGAGATATGCCCCCACAACACACAAAAAGGGCTTCTCCACAGTGCCGGTGTTGACTGTTGGTGGCTGCCTTGTGGGCTATGCAAGGAGGGTTCCAAGGCTGCGTTCGGTCCCATGGGCGCGGTGCCATGATCGACACTAATGGGCACAGTGTGGTGTGGAGGTGGGTATCCTCATATCTGCCTAGCTTTCTGGGGTCTCTGTAGGTCCTGAGAATCTCTCTGTGCAAGAACCCCCTGAAATCACGCAGAACGTGTGTGTGTGTGCACGTTTCCCTGGCCAGAGGGTCCTCAGGGGTCTGTGAGCCAGGCAGGGGCCAGAAGGGGCCCCTGGCAGTGGCTCTGTGACGCCAGGCATCTGTCCTGTAGGCTGGCCCTTCCCAGCGGGGCCAGGCCAGCCCTGGCCATCGGGGCCTCCTCCTGTGCACTCACCCTGTCCGTTTTGGTAGTGCATCTTCTCCTCATCTGAGTCTTGGAAGGCCTTGCTGTAGCCACAGTGTCTGCAGAGGACAGTGGCGGTCACTGCTGTGCTGGGCCCAGACCAACCCCAGCCCATCTCCCATCTAGGGGATGGGCTGGCTCCCCACCCCACCCCACCCCACCCCTTCCCTGGCAGGGAAGTCTGCGGGGGAGCATCACCATGCTTGGCTCACTACGTCTGGACAGGCAGCTGGGGCAGTCACAAAGCTCAGTCTACAAAGCGCCATCCAGCCTGGCCAACCATCACTGCAAAGCCCCCCATGTCCCCTGCCGCCCCTAGCCAAGGCTTCCCATACCAGCCCCACTGTGCTATCCTGGCCAGCCTCTTCTCCTCCCCTGCCTGTTTCTCCTCCAATCTTCACCACCTGGGATCCTGAACCCCACGTTCAGTATTGATCCTCCACCTCCCTCCAGCGGAGAGTGGAACAGGGGCGAGCAACTGAGAGCAGGGGCCCAGGTTTGACAGGCCCACTGTCCATCTGCTGTGTGGCTGGCAAGTAGCTTAACCTCTCTGGTCTCAATGAACTCACCTGCAAAGCAAGGTCAACTCTACCTGGAGTGTCACTGAGCTTAAATGAGAGGTTTGTAGGTGAGCCAGCCTCAGGCACACATCTGGGAAGCCCTGGCTTGGCGGGACTGGGGCAGATGGGAGGCAGAGTACTGAGGAGGCCCAGAACCGGGTTCAGGCCCACTCACCTCTTCTTGCAGATGAGCAGGAGCAAAAGCACCACCAGGCCCGTGATCAGCGTTAGGCAGATCCACACGATGGTCCGGGTGTCATAGCGGGGCCCTGGAGGGACAGAAGCAAGGGGGCTTCCCTCAGCCCTGGCCCTCCTGGAGCCGCCAGGTGGCCTCTTCAGCCACGAGCCAGCCCGTGTCCACCCACCCCATCTGATAAGCTCCCTTCTGAGGCCCGGTCACCAGGCTGCTAGGCTTCCTGGCTCAGAGCTTGCTGCTTCCTGGTGCGGTACAGGCTTTTAAGAGTCGCGTCTCCTCTCTGAGTCAATGAGCCAGAAACATCTGTCCTGCCTGATGCTCTAGCAGTAGGAGAGCGGAGCACTCAAGAGGTCCCATGACACCCCCCCCACCCCACTGCCTGTGAGAAAGATCTTTGCATTAAGGCAGCTTTCAGGTAAGAAGATCGAGGTTCAGAGAACTCAAGTGACCTACTTGCCCCACAGAAAATGGGTTGGAGGAGGCAAGACTTCCCCCTCCAGTCTTGGTGGGGTCAGACCCATGCGCACTCTAGACACACAGGTGCCAGCAAGTGACAGGTGTCCTGCAGGTAGAGGAGCCCGCTGAGGCCATCTGGAGTGGAAGACCAGCCTCTCAGACTGGGAGGGAAGGGAGTATGGACGGACAGCTGTGAGGCACCAATGAGGCTGCACGAAAAGCACACGTGACCATCTCCTCACGCACCAAATGATTTCAAAGGCTTTGTGTAGTCCACGGGCCTTTGAAATGCTTCTTAATCACCTGAGGGGCTTGTGAAATCCCATGTCTGGGCCCCCATTGCTGGGCCTTCTGATTTTGAGGGGTTGAGGCCTGGGAACCAGCATTTCTCACCAACCCCTGTAATACTAAGGCTGCATTTGAGGAACTTTCCCTTGGATCTTTACATTCCTTGTCTGTAAAATGGGGCTGTGGACAGCATCAACTCACAGGCAGTCTCTGGGATTTTGTAAGGCTACCTGTGGCCAGGGCATAGGAGATGCCTGCAGGGGAAGGGCCACACCTGTGCTGTGGCCTTGGGTAAGAACTGTTCCTTCTCTGAGTCTATTTTACACCTGTAAAAATGCTACCATCAGCCCCTCCCAGCCAGCTCCCTCCGTATCTGCCAGGCCCTCCCAGGCCTCAAATCCTAGTCATCCCCTGCCTCCCAGCCTCCGTACTCACGGGGCTTCCCTGTCTCCACCTCCATGGCCTGGCTAAAGCGGCCACAGCCAGCCGAGGTGCGGGCTCGGACCTGGAACACGTAGCGTGTGCCCGGCTTCAGGCCTGACACGGTGGCACGGGTGGTGACAGCCTTCAGGGTGGAGTAGCTCTGCATCTCCTTGTCCTGTCGGGGGGAGAGAGGACAGGAGTGGGACAGGGGATGAGGGGCAAGGGGTGGGGATGGGGGGACAGGGTCAGCCAGGCCCCGCCCTCATCTGTCGCCAGCCCACCACTGCCCAACATCTGTAGTACTTGATCTCAGCCACCCTGCACCTTCTACAGTACTTCTTGACCTTGTGTCCCCACTGTACCCCCACACCCACCGTACTGGGCCTTGAGCCCCTAACCTCGCACCTTCTCGTAGTACTTGACCTCGTACTCCAAGATGATGCCGTTGGGCTGCTCAGGTTCCTGCCACAGCAGCGACACGCTGGTCTGCCCAGCCCGCTCCTGCCGGATCACCACCACCTGGGACGGGGCTAGAGTGACCGGCCAGCCGGTGTCAGGCAGTGGCCTGGCCCTCTATCCCAGCCTACCCCCCTCTAGACCCTGTGAGGTCCTTGCTCAGCTGGCCCCTGCCCTGTACCCCTCCTTTCTGAGTCTCAGTCTGTTGGGAGGTGTTGAGAGTCAGCTAAGGCCAAGTGGGAAGAAATGCCCATTGCTCCCTGTGTCCCCTTACAGCCCTCAGGCCTGGACCCCTTGCTCATCTCTGTTTCGCACCCCCTTGGCACCCGCCTCCCTGATAGGGTCATGCACCCTGTTTCCCCAGAATGCCTGGGAGCTTGCTGACGGCAGAGACTGCACATAGTAGGTGCCCAATTAATGCTCTGGGATGACTGCCATGGGGGGTGGGAAATCAAGAAGTAATTGGGAAGGTCTTGAACAGAGGAACCCTGCCATTCTAGGAGTCAGGTGTGGGGACACACCGGGCCCTGGACAAGTCAAGTCATTTGCTGTCTCTGGGCCTCGGTATCCCTAGGCACGGAATGCTTCACACTGTGTGCACCAAGCCCAGTCCTGGGAGGGAGTTGGTGGTGTTGCTCCCACATGCTGCCATTCAGGGGTCTCCCAGGTAGATGATGCCTGGGCAGCAGAGAATGACAGGTTCAGGATTCAAGGTGGGAGTATGAAAGATCTGGGTTCAAGTCCTGTTGCCACTTGCTGACTGCATGAGTACTACTGAGTGGCTCTCTTGGCCTGAGTCTTCCTTTGTGGCCAGGGACAGGGTGCTGTGGGCCAGGCCTGGAGGGCATGAGGGAGGCATTGATGGGGAAGCTGCCCCAGGCGTCTGATAAGCAGACTGGAGAGACTACATGTCCAGGGGCTGAGCTAACAATTAGCTAGAAGCGGCTCAGTGGTCCACAGCCATGGTCCACAGCCGTAGCAATAGCAGCAGCTCAGGGAAGTGGCCGTCACAGCGATTTGATGTTTTGATGACATTTGCTGAATAGATGCCCTGGGCCAGGTGCTGGGGTAAGCACTGTGTTCTCCCTTGCGCTTCCCAAGCACATAGGCAAGTGTGAGCATTTCCACCTAACCAGGGGGGAAGCAGAAGTATATAGAGAGAAAGTTCTGGAACTAGACCTATGACAGCCACTGAGCCTAGCTCTGTGTTTTCTGAGTCAGGGCCTAACACTTGCTAGGCTTGTGCTCTAGCACCTAAGCCATACCTCCAGCCTTTTTTATTTTGAGCCATACTTTCAGCCCTTTTTGCTTGCTTGGCTTGCCTTCCTTCCTTCCTTCCTTCCTTCCTCCCTCCCTCCCTTCCTCCCTCCCTTCTTCCCTTCCTTTTTCCCAGTCTATCTATGGACCCTGATCTTCCTACCTTTGCTTCCTGAGTTGCTAGGATGACAGGCGTGAGCCGCTGTAGCCCACCCATGTCCCGCTTTTCTAAGGGTGGGGAGAGCATCAGCTCTAGATCATGGTAGGGAGAGTGACTACTATCTGCAGCCCGCAGCAGGCCCCTGGGCAGGTAGCACTCTGAGTGGGGCCGGGGCGTCTCGCTTACCTGCCTGGTTCGTGGTGATGTTGACAACAGCAGCGTGACGTGGTTCGGGACTCAGGTGGGACACTCCATTGACGGCCTCGATCCAGAAGGAGTAGTTCATGTGGGCCAGCAGGTTGGCCACCAGGAGGCTGGCCTGCGCCAGGCTGGTCTGCTGCGGCACGAAGCGGGTGCCGCTGCCACACGCCTCACAGCGGCTCAGGGCCCAGGGACAGCGGCGGCACACGGCGTTGTAGGTGATGTCGCTGCGGCCGCCCGGGTCCAGGGGAGGGGCCCACTCCAGGGTCACGGAGGTCCCGTTCACACTGGAGATGAGGTTCACGGGGGCTGAGGGGGGGCCTGGGGGCAGAGGGTGACAGGCAGAGCTGGTACAGTGTCCCATCCTTGGAAAGGATGCCCCATCACACTGGGTGCTGCTGGAGATGAGGCCACATCTGTTCTGCCTTCTGGAAGCTCCCGGAGGGCCTGGCCCGGAAGTACAGCATCAGCCTCCCGCACAGGAGCCCCAGCTCCCATGCCAAGCAGAACCACGGAGAGTCTAGGCTAAGCCTCTGAGTTCCCATCCAGAGCCTCTGGGAGGTGTCCGGGGCCTGGCCCAGTGACATCCCCTCACATGCCATCTGACCCCTCTTCCGTCCCTTAGCCCCTATGTTGCACTCTGTGCCAAATGCCACGGAGGCCTCTGTGAGGGAGCATGAGGAAGCCGAGAGGCTGCCACGCTCATGGCTGTGTGCTCCAGGCAGCCCCCCCTCCCCGCCCCCCTCTGCCTACCCCAGCCCCCAGCCCTGCCCAGTGTGGGCAGCAGAATGATTCTGGAGGGAGGCATGGCCTTGGGGTGGATCCACTGCAGGGGGCAGGGCTGGGGGAGGACAGGAGGGCACTTGGGACTTTGGGGTCTCAGAGTCCCAGGCAGGGGATTCTGGGTCTAGAAATTAGACCTGCAGATCTCAGAAAGACAGATCACAGTCTGCGAGGAACAGCAAAATCAGAAGGTGTGCGCACCACAGCCGAGCCCTTGGCCGGCTCCTGTTCCCAGTGGCTTAATGAATGTGGTTTGGAAAGAAGCCAGGGCCGGCCCAGCTGCACACAGGAGGCCACAGCCCTCTGGCTGCTCACCTTGCCCGAGGAGCCCACACTGCCACGGTGTCACGCAGCCACCCCGCGCAAGCACAGCCTCTCCGGACACACACTGACCTGCAGGGCCAGGTGTGCATCTGTACACTAAGCCACAAGCCATGCATGCTCAAGACTGAGTCCTCTCCAGGCTCCTGCCTCACTCATGCCTGAGAATCCTCTAGATGGGAGAGCACAGGCGCACGTGTCTCCCTCACACCCAGGCGTACAAATACCACACACACACGTGACACACAGGTCCTCTGCAGGAACGGCCTGCTGCCTACCAGACCCACATGGCCAGAACACAGCGACAGAGCGCTCGGTGCACCCCTAAGAGGCAGCTCCAGACACTCAGCACCCCAGGCTGGCCCAGCTTGGAAGTCGGGGGATGGAGGGTCTCCTCTGACTCCCACCCCTAATGCCCTCTGGAGAGAAGAGGCTGAGGGAGGAAACAGACAGGTGAACCCCCCTCCCCTCCGAGAGAGAGGGCAAGGGACTGGGGACACAGTGCTGGAGTCTGGAGAGGTCCCTCAGTCCCCAGCCCCGTGGGGCCCCAGGGAGGCGTGGTCCAGGCGTACTCACGGGTGCAGGCCGAGGATGGCGGGTCGAGGGCAGCACGGTAGTAGCTGAGGTCGCAGTGGCAGGCCTGGGCAGCCGGGGCTGCGGAGTGGCTGTGGGGAGGGCAGCGGGCGCACAGCTGGTCTCCGGGAGCTGACTTGTAGAAGCCCAGCTCGCACGCTGTGGGGGAGAGACAGCTGCAGTGAGCCGGCCACCCGGGTGCCCTGGGGACAGTGCTCCTGGCCCCAGCCCTCCTGGTAGCTCCCAGCAGGAGCAGCAGTGCAGAGCCACGGCATCAGGAGGTGCTACCTTCCTTTCCAGAAGCACAGAGAAGGCCTGTGGCTTACACAGGGTCTCACAGCATGTCAGGGGCAGAGCTGACACTGGAGTTCCAGCCCCACACCTCTTCTCAGCCTCAGATGCTGTCCTCCGTGGGGACCAGAGGGAAAGGAGGGGCCCACATCCTGGGCATGGCTTGGGGGGGGTAGGATGCAAAAGCAAGACAGGAGCTGGGGCTGGGTAGAAAAGAGACACATGCAGAAGGCCTTTGGTTCCCAAACCTGGGGCCCTCCTGGTAAAGACAGATTTCCAGTCCTGCTGGAGACTGGAGGTGGAAGAGCCAACGCCTGGCTGAGTTTCCAAGCTCCCCGGGGAAGCCCACTGCAGGAAACACAGGCTGGGCCCTCCCAGACCAGCCCACCAAGGACGGGCTGCCCCCATCCTGTCTCCTAGCTGCCACCTGCTTCCCTCCTCCCCCGGAGGATAATGTGGGCCTCCAGCCCTGCCCGCACTCACGCCTACTGCCTGTGAAGTCACTTATTCACTCAATCACTGCTTAGAAGCAGAGCCCTGAGCTAGGCATAGCCTTACATGCGGGGGGGGGGGGGCGGGAGAGGGGTCCTCCAGGAGCAGTCATGTCAGGAGGCGCACAGCAAATGGGGATTGTGTCCAGGTAGGAAACAGGAGCCCAAGGGAGGAGCAGTGAACACTGCAGGGGCTGCCTGTCCAAGGAGCAGGACAAGCCGGAGCTATAGCCTGAAGGTTAAGAACAAGTCAGCCATGAAGAGAGTGCAAATATTCCAGGAAATGGGCACCCCATGGGGTTCACTGCCCATTCAACCCTTCTTCCAGAGGCTTCCCAGCACTGAACTAGAGAGCCTGGCACCCAAAATCCTCCCTGCTGCCCGGCGCCAGTGGCTCACGCCTATAATCCTTGCTACTCAGGAAGCTGAGATCTGAGAATTGTGATTCGAAGCCAGCCCAGGCAGGAAAGTCCCCGTGAGACTCTCATCTCCAACTATCCGCTCAAAAACTGGAAGTGGGGCTGTGGCTCAAAGTGGTAGAGCACTAGCCTCGAGCACAATGAACTCAGGAATCGTGCCTAGGCCCTGAGTTCAAGCCCCACAAATGACTGAAAAAAAAAAAAGCACTTCCTGCGAGATCAGATCCTACCTGTAGCCTCTTTCACTTCTCACCCTTGGACCAAACTAAACCTCTGGCCATTCTCCAGAGTGGTTAGGCTGTCTCCACCCTCAGGACCTTTGTACATGCCATGCTTTCTTCTTGGATGCCTTTTTCACTAAGCCCACCTGTTGAGCTCCTATGGTTTGTTTCAATTGTTCATTGCAGTTCTCTCTCTCTCTCTCTCTCTCTCACACACACACACACATACTCCTGAGACTCACCACCAGGGACTCTGGATATATGTGTTTATCTTTGTATCTGTCTCCTCCTGGATGGGGCAGCTCAGTCCTTGTGGACAGATGGTGGGTAAGAAGAGGGCTGGTTTATTCAACTCAAAGTCCCTGGCACTGGACTCAGAGCTGGCCCAGGCAGCCCTGGGAAGTTTCCAAAATGAGTTGCTCCCATAGAGTTTGCTGTGGCCAGAGAGAAGCCCCAGGGGTTCAGGTGGACCCCATGTCACATTGCCAGGCAGGTCCCACTTGCCTCCTTGGCACTAAATCCTGTGCCATGTGGACAACCAGGAAGCTTGCTAGGATTCTCTGCATTAAGCACCCTTCTGGAAAAGACAGTGTTCAAGACAGTTTTAGCCTGACACCTGCGACTCACGTCCATAATCCTTGCTACCCAGGAGGCTGAGATCTGAGGATTGCAGTTGGAAGCCAGCCTGGGCAAAACAGTCTATGAGATTCTTGTTTCCAGTTGATCACCAGAAATCTAGAAGTAGAGCTGTGGCTTAAGTGGAGCAAAAAAACATCTCATGGGCAGGACAGAGGCCTTGAGTTCAAGCCTTAAGACTGGTGTCCATTTTAGATTTTTTTTTAAAAAGGGATCATTTGGGCTAGGAAGGTGGCTCAGTGGTAGAGTGCTTGCCTCCCATGCATGAGGCCCTGGGTTCCATTCCTCAGCATAACATAAGCAGAAAAAAGCCGGAAGTGGCGCTGTGGTTCAAGTGGTAGGGCACTAGCCTTGAGCTGAAGAGCTGAGGGGAAGCGCCCGGGCCCAGAGTTCAGCCCCCCACGACCAACGGAAAAAAAAGAAAGAAAGAAAAAAGAAAAAGGGATCATTTCAGAGCATTGCATATCTGTTTAGCTAAAACTAGGTTAATTTCTAAAATTCTGCAGATTTAAGAGAAAACCTGGAATCAGAGAAATGATAAGCCCTGAGTGGCTGCAAAGACCAGAGCTGTGGAGCAGGGAGGGGCTTGGCAGTGGCATCGTGCAGACAATACAGCCCTGTGTTGAGGCAGGACTCCATTTCAAAGCACCCCGAGGGCTCAGGCCTGACTGGCAGCTGGGCTGCAGGCTTGGGCTCCTGGTGCATACAGATTGCCCCTCCTCTTCCCAGCAGTCCTCCTCTCCCGCCCCCCCAGGGCCAGTCCTGGGGGCACAGCTGGCCAGAGGCTTCAGTACTGGGAGCTGTTGGAGGTCACACCTCAGCAGAGGCTTGACACACACCTCAGCACCTTGGGGTTGAGCTGGACGCCAGCAAAGCCACTGTGAGCAACAGACCCCCGGTGCCCCTGCACATTCCCCGGCCCTGCTGACCCCTGTGCCCACATCCATGCCGCCTCTTCCAGGCACCAGGATCCAGCGCAGTGGGCCTGCTGTCGGGGAGCTGGCAGAGCACACAGGGACAAGCGAGCAAGCCAGGTGATGTCCACCTGAGGCACTGGTGAAGCAGTGGGCAGGCTGCCCGCTCCCTCTTCCTTTCTTACCCCATCTCCAGAGCCACGTATGGCCACGCTATGGGACCCCAGCTTCCTCATCTGTAGAGTGGGGTCCTGGCAGCGACTGGCCTTGTAGGCAACGGTGAGGGCCACATGCATGAAGACGGAAGCTCAGGCCAGTGCCTGACATGGATGATGGTGTCAGCAGCCAACACCACTGGGTTTGCTTGGCAGCACTGGGGATGGAGCCCAGGGCTTCCATCATTCAACCACAGCCCTGCCCAACTGCCTGACAGAAAGGAAATGGGCCCAGGGAGCTGCCGTGCCCTGCCCCAGGTCCTAGCTGGAAACGCTCACACTTCCACTGTGCACACCACCCCTGGGCTCAGAGATCGCATCACTCAGCAGTTCCCACACATTGGCTAATACCCACACGGCTATCACGTGTCAAGGCCAGATTAATCCCCACAATGAAAATAAAATAATCTTTAATAAGAATACTAATCACTAGGCCTCAGGGAGCCGCAGACCTGGAAGCTGGGCGGGGAATTAGTGGCTCAGACAGATGGAGATGCTCTGGGCTGGGGCCTGGCCCTGCCCGGACACCCAGGGTGCTTCCGGAGCCTGTGAATTGGGGCCAGGGGCCAGGAGGGGCTGCTGCCCATGCGGAGGGCACCTTGCCCAGGCCGCCTGGCCGGCTGGCAGCTGCCTGTGGCCCTGGCCACCTCTCTGTTCCCCCCTGTGAAGAGCCGCAGATTTGACAAATAAGGTGTCTGCTGGTGGACGAGCAAAGGAAATTAATTCTAAATCAGATTTTAAACACAGTCAGGAAGGCAAAAGAGCTCATTGTGCCTGCTCCCCCTCTGAAATGAGGCTCTGATATTTATAGAAAGATGATTAGGGCCGCAGAGGGTGATTTATATTCTGCGTCCAGGTGACAGGAAGGACGGTGGTTGGGACATCAGCTGTCTCTTTGTGGATGGCCCCTCCCCCTCCCCAGGAATGGGGGAGGGGAGGAGAGCAGCCACTGTCTGTCCCTGAGGTCACTGGGTCAGGAACTGGATGGCTTGGGGAACTGGGAGATTTGAGATTCCATCTACCACTCTTTACTGTGTGTCCCAGGGCTAGTCATATCACCTCTCTGGTCCTCCATCTCCCACAGGTAAGCTGGACCAGTTCTACATGGTTTGTGCTCTGAGGCCCAGTGCAGTCTTAACAAGGCCTCTAAAGAGCCATGTGACCAGGCAGGGCCCTTTTCCCCCAGGGACTTTGCTGTTCCCTCCCGCTCCCCTCCTGAAGTCCAGAGCTGTCCATCACCTTTTGGGGGGCGGTTCTAGGGGGAATAGTGAGACAAGACAGGGAGCCCAGGTGGAAGGAGGCCGTGCCCCGCTGGACTCCTGACCCTTCTCCCAGCACTGCAGGAAGGGGCTCAGGGCCCCGACGAGCCAGGCTCTTTTCTGCAGTTTGCCCACAGAATCCCCCATCAAGAAACAGGGGCCTGGCACCAGCCAGGGGCTCTGGGGGCTTGGGAGGCTCCCAGGAACTGACTGGAGCGGTATGGAGGACAAGAAAGTGGCCAAAAGGGGCACCAGGCTGCTCCCCACTCCTGCTGGGCCCGATTGCCCCCTCAGGCTGCCTGAGGAGGAGGTGCTGAGGCTGTAGGATGGACCAGAACTTTCTGTGAGTCAGGGCTGGTCACATGGGCAGGGCTGCAGGGCGGGGCCTCACTGGGGACCTGTGCTGCTCCTTCCCACGGAAGCCAGCCGTGGCCGGCTGACAGTCACAGAAGCCCAGGAGCAGGGCCGGGCAATGTCTCCCCCTCATGCAACTTCAAACAGGCATCGATTCCCAAATCTCTCTGCCTGCGGCGCACTAGGAATTAATATTTTTATAAAACCTGTAATTATCCTGCATCTAGCATAATTACGTGGCATTATGATTTAAATGTGAAACTGAAAATTACGCTGCAATTCCCTAACCTGGCTTTGGCATTTATTATTATTTGTAATGGCAATCGGTCTAGCTGTGGCCTCTCTGGGCCGAGGGAGGCCCTGCTGCGTAGGCCCCAAAGTTCCCTCCGAGAGTCCTGACATGCTGTGGAGCCTGGGGCAAGATCCAGCCCTCTGGGCTCCGCCTTCCACCTCCAAGTCCTTCCCGTGGGCCAGCATGCTGTAGCACACATGAGGGAGAGGAGGCTTCATTTTCATACTTGCTGATGACATCCAGAGCCGGGAGCCAGAGCTGACCCGAGCAGGTGAGCACCAGCCAGCCTGCCTGCCTGGTCCTCAGGGGCTGGGCCTGTCACTAGCTACCTGACTGTGATGCCAGCGGAAAGGCAGTGGGCTCTGAAGAGGACTCTGTGGACATTTTGAAGAGTCCTGGGCTCTGGAGCATGCTAGTGTGGGATCAGGTCCCAACTCTGCCACTTAATACTCAGGGGCCTCCGTTTGTCTCATCTGTGAACTGGGGATATAGTACCTCACTGAGAGGCCTGTGTTGAGGATGGCAAACTCATGGACTCCCAAAGGCGGGTTCTCCCTGCCCAGGCCCCTGCGGTCTGGAACACTCAGTGCTCAGCAGAAGGCCTGACCTAACATCTACGAGCGTTTATGTGCACGTTGCACGTGGCAAGCACCCCAGAACATGTCACAAAGCTCTGCAGGAAAGAGCTGCTAGGGAGGGGCGGTGGAGACAAGGTTAAAAGCCCCCACCTGTGGCTCATGCCTGTAAATCCTAGCTAAATAAGGAAACTGAGATCTGATTTTTTTTTCCTTTTTGTTAGTCCTGGAGCTTGAACTCAGAGCTTGAGCTTCTTTTGCTCAAAGCTGGCACTCTACCACTTGAGCCACAGTGCCACTTCTGGCTTTTCTGTTTACGTGGTACTGAGGAATCAAAACCAGGGCTTTATGCATGCTAGGCAAGCACTCTACCACTAAGCCACATTCCCAGCCTGTGAAATCTGAGAATCAAGATTTGAAGACAGTCGCAGAAGAAAAATCCAAAGACGCCATCTCCAATTAACCAGCAAAAAGACAGGCTTGAAGGCTTGGCTCAAGTAGTCAAGTACCAGCATGAATAAGAAAGCTGAGTGAGCACCAGGCTCTGTGTTTCAGAAATAAAGCCTCCATTTGGTCAGAACAAGTACAGGCCTGACTTCAACTCCAAGCTCCACCCCTTCCCATCAGTGAGGACTGAGCAAGTGGCAGGCCCTCCAGTGCCTCCATTTCCCTGACTGCAGATGGACACAGAATACCTGCCTTGCCACCCTGGGCTCATGAGCACTGCGGGGCGTGTCCTTGTCAGCTGCAAGGACAGCAGGGAGGCTGTGGGAGTGCTAAGCCAGCAGCCCTGATGTCTGCGATGGGAACCAAGTTGGGCGGGGAGGGAGGCTGGACACCACAGAGCAAAGAACAAAGCAGACACAGACAATGCCACAGAAGGTGCTTTGAGGCTTAGAGCCCAGGACAGGTGACAACACATGGCATCTGGGGACATAAGTAAGGCAGAGAGCCTCCACAGAAGGGCTGGAAGGCTGGAGGAGGGCTCAGTGCCAGGGATTTCTGATGATACCGGAGCTGAAACCGGATGGACTCAGGACTGTCCCTGTGTCACAAGAAGTCGCCAGCCTGCGCCCTCTGGTACACTCTGCTCAGTCCTATCAGCAACCCGGGACCTGTTAGGACTTTGCTGCCTGTGGGGCAGAGGGAGAGGTGCTGAGGGGGTCAGTGGGTCCTGGCCCCTGACCATGGCTCCCCATTGCTGCAGGCGATCCTAGTGGCTGACAGGGCCCAGTCCCGGTTTTCACAGGGGGAGGCTGGGGACAGCTCTAGCGTCTCTCATCCATGCAAAGGGACATCCTCTCGTGAGCACCTCAGCACCTGGAGGGTGGGGGACAACATTGGTCTCAGCAGTCAGGCTTAGCCGTGTCCTGGAGGCTGCATGATAAGTGTCCAACCCCTGAGGACCAGGGAGAGCCGAGGAACGCCAGCCAAGCCCAGTACCAGCTGGGTACCAGCTGTCTGCCCACAGAGCGCTCAGGATGTCTGCCCACATGTCCCCACGGGGGCCACAGGTGTCAGCTGACCATACACACAAACACACAGCCTGGGATCTGGATTCCCCAGTACACACTTGACCCAGTTTTAGCACACTGTGGGGCTCAACTGTCCTCTACAGGACCTTGCTCTTCTCTCCCTGGACAACTTGCTCCTAGAAAACAGGCAGCCTGGGTCTAGCTTGACCAGTGCCCTTTTCTGCACATCTCTCCCTCCCCAATGCATTCCTTCACCTGAGGTCCTCTTCCTTCACTCTCCCCCTAGTTGATAGGTTAGAGGTTGAGTGGTTTCTGACACAGACTCGGGAGGCACAGAGTCTGGCTTTGCCACTTGCCAGCTGTGTGACCTTGGGCAAGTCGTTTCTCCTCCTCTGTGCTTCAGTCTCTCTATCTATAAAACCAGAATAACAGTTCCTATTTCACAGGGGGGCGGTGAGGATTCAGTTGGTTCATACATGCTTACAACATCTGACATGTGCATATGTTCCGTTAACTCATACATGCTTACAACAAAGTGCTTACAACAAAATCTGGCCTGAGTTAGCTTGTAGTATCGTTCCCTGGCTTAGGTATGTACGATAACCTGTGAGCATTTCCCTGTGCCCCTGCCTGAAAAACACATATCCAGTCCACTGAGGGCCCCACCTGTTTCTGGCTCACACACAGGTGCCAACACTGAAGCCTCCTCCAAGGTCTTCTGTCCTCCCTCCTCCCAGGTGTAACGTGTGCCACAGAGATGTCCCACGCACCCGCAGCCTCGCCCAGAACGATGACAGCTGTGTGACAGCTGTGCCCAGGCCCCGCCCCTAACACAGTGGTCCCGCCCACTTCCCTTTCCCTAGCCAACCAGCAGCCCCCAGGCCCCCCCTCACCCCCGCCCTTGCCCTGCTCCATCACCCACAGGTCCCGCCCACTTCTCTCCCCCTACCAATTGGCTGCCCCCTAGGCGCTCGCTCAAGCCTCAAGTCACTTGGAAGCTCTGGCCAGCCCCCCGCCCCACACCTAGTGGTCCCGCCCACTCCCCTTCCCGCAGCCAATGGGCAGCCCCGCCCAGGCCCACGAGGCGAGCTCACCCACACAGGCATCCCGCCGCTCCTCGAAGCCCGCGCTGCACACGCACTTGCCGATGGGCACCAGCCACTCGCCCTCGGCGCTGCAGTACATCTTGGGCGTGTCCCGCTCCTCCGAGTGCCGCACGCACTGGCCCCGCACCTCCACGAGCGAGGACGAGTCTGCCCCGGTCACCGCCTCCGAGAAGGCCGCCAAGTTCCGCACCATGGCGGGGCACTTCTTGTAGTAGATGCGCAGGGAGAGGATGGCGAGGCAGGCGCCGATGTCCTGGAAGGCCAGGTAGAAGCCGCGCTTGCCGAGCGGCCCCACGCCGCGCACCTCGGTGTTGAGCTTGAGGCGCCGCACGCCCAGGTCGGCGCCCGTGAAGCTCTCGTCGGCCGCGATGGTGTCGATCTTGAGGAACTGGCTCTCCTGCGTGCTGGCGCCCAGGTCGCGGTCCGACTCCAGGTAGTAGAGGTTGAAGGTCTCCTTGCAGGTGCCCAGCACGCCCGGCATGCTGTTGCAGTCCCGCAGGGTGAACTTGATCTCCGCGTACACGCGCCGGGCGCCGTCGCGGGGCACCCAGCTCGTCCGCAGCCAGTTGTTCTGGTTGGGGCTCATGACGTTGCACACCTGGTACGTGTGGATGGGCCGGAAGGACTCGTCCACCTCGTTGATGGAGTCCCACTGCGAGTGCATGGAAAACAGCCGGTTAATCGGAGGTGGATGGCACCCTCTGGTGCTTTCAACCCCCCCCCCCACCACCACCGGGCCACACGACAGCCCTGGCCCAGGAGTCCTGGGGAGAAGACAGACGCCTGAGCCACCTCTGATGGACGGCCCCTGCTGCCCAGCCAGGCACCCAGAGCTATCTGCCAGCTACCGTTCCTCCAGGAAGGCCTACTTATTGACATACAACAGTGAGGAAACAGACTTAGGCACTCAGGCGCCACAGGTCTGGGGTCAGAGGGCTAGAATGACAGGCGGCGCTGCCTCTGTCCTTCTTTGTACCGCTTTGCTCATCCTTGCAGAGAGCGGGGACTTGCTCCAGCAGCTTCCAGTCTGCTCTAGAGGAGTCCTCTCCTCTGCACAGAGGGGCCAGGTGTGGAACACTGCATTGTGCCCCCACCTCAAGTCCTACACTCGTACTTGCTGAGTGACTGGCTGATGTATGACTCAGTCACGATGTTTTAGAGGGTCTCTGCCCCCACCCAAAGCTAGGAGCTTCTAGCCCAGGGCCTCCACTTAGGTGAGTCCCAAGATGCCTTGACTTGGTCAGAGTGATTCAGAAAAACAAAACAAAACAAAAAACCAGGCACTCTCCACTGAGCTCACAAAGCAGGAGAGGACTGCCAATCTCTTATCATTGCCAACGGTAAGGAATTCATATCTAGAACATATAAAGAACTCTTTCAGCTCAACAACAGAAAACAAATGGCCTAATTAACAAAATGAGTTCAGGACCTAGATAGACATCTTTCCAAAGAAGATACCCAGATGGCCAAATAGCCCATCAGAGGCGCTCAACTTCACTGACCACGGGGAAACAGAAATCAAAACCACAATTAGACACTACTTCATACTCATATATATTTTTTCTAAACCCCAAACAGAAAATAGGTGTGGGTAAGGATGTGCGCCTATGTGTTTGCTGCTAGTGAGAAGATAGAACATCCAGACACCATGGGAGCCAGTATGCTATTTCCTCAGAAAAATTAAAAAATAGGATTACCATATGATCCAGCGATTCTGAGCACATGCCCAGAGAAATGGAAGCAGGGTTTGGGAGAGATATTTGCAGCACAATGGCAGTGGGCTTGTGAGTGTGCGTGGGGGCTCCGGGTCTGACTCCAGCACGGCAAACAAAGGAAAGTCCCATGATAGCCAAAATGTGGAAGTAACACAAGTGAATGCACATACCAAAATGTCAATTTACATTCAATAGCATATTATTCAGTCTTTAAAAAAAAAAAAAAAAGGAATGACCAGCCGGGCACTGGTGGCTCACACCTGTAATCCTAGATACTCAGGAGGCTGAGACCTGAGGACTGCGGTTCAAAGCCAGCCCAGGAAAGTCTGTGAGACTCTTATCTCCAATAAACCACCAGAAAACTGGAAGTGGCACTGTGGCTCACGTGGTAAAGTTCTTGCCTTGAGCTGAAGAGCTGACGGACAGTGCCCAGACCCAGAATTCAAGCCCCACGACCAAACAAAAAGAAAAGGAATGACCTTCTAATCTTTAACATGGGTGAGCCTTAAAGACCTTATGCCGAACAAGATAAACTAGAAACAAAAGGACAAGTGGAGCTATAGTTCCATGTATAGAAAAAAATACCCAGATACGTGAGATTCATAGAAGCAGAAAGTCGAGGGGAGGTTGCCGAGGGATGGGAGAGGAGGGATGGGGAGCGACCGTAATGGGTATGGAATTTCAGTTTTATGCAATAGAGTTTCGCAGTGGATGGAGATGGCTCTACAGCAATGGCGATATATATAACGCCCCTGAACTGCACGCTTAAGTGGCTAAGATGGTAAATTTTGTTCTGTGCCTTTTGCCACAGTAACAGTGAATAGGACTGACTGCAGCTCAGCCTGCCTAGCATGCCAGAAGCCCTGGGTCTGACCCCAGCACTGCACCAGCAACACACACACACACACACACAAATGAAAGGAAGGTGCTGGAAATATCTCCTGCGCCCATCCCCCGAGGTTCTCCATGCACCCAGCAAGGTGATATAGAAGGTGACCCATCTGGAGGCAGCTGGGGGAGAGGGGGAGGGGGACAAGACACCTAGCACCCCTCCTCAGGCCTCCTGCATGTGGTGTCTGCGTTTCCTGGCCAGCCTGGCCTTGGGTGAAGCAGGGACCACAGGCAGGGAGGGGGAGGGAGGAGCCCCAGCTCCCTCAGTGGCCCCACTGACCAGCAGGGAGCAGTCCAGATGGGCTCCTAGTTGAGCTGGGGTGGAGGGCAGATGGCCAGATTCGGCCACGACACAGATGCCATGCCTTGACTATAGAGCTCTATGTCCTATGCTTGTCCTTGAACTAAGGATCCTGTTGCTGAAGATGGCGGGGGGGGCTGAAGACCACTGCTCCTGATGTTCTGAGAGTCTGAGGGTTCTGAGCTTGCTCCGCAGGTGCTAGCATAGGGACCATGGGCATCTGAAGACCTTTCCTGACACAAACCTGTATGTCTGACCTTGTCCTTGCTAGCGTGGCATCCACCCCCCAGCACCTGCCCCGGTGAAACGGGGCTCATACAGGCTCATTTGCTCGAGGCCTGAGGGTACAATGATAAAACTCAGAATGCTGCAAGAACAGGGCACTGACACCCTGCTGGTCTGCCCCCATGTTCGCAGGCTGCCCACTGCCTTCAGGGCCAGTGGCAGAGTCCTTGTCTACAAGGCCTCTGGGGATCACAGCCTCACCTCCAAGGATTTAGCCTTCTTCCACCCCAAGAAGGACCCGAGCTCCCCTCCCCCCCCCCGCCCACTGCAGTGGGTGCTCTCGGAAGCACTGCACCACATCTGGGGTTAAAGTCATTGTCACAATTAATGGAACACCAAAGAACCTGCCAGCTGCTCCCTGTCTGTTTCCTGCCAGGGGCCTGGATAAATTAATCAGTTTGATCTGAGCCTGCTCCAGCCATTCCACCAGTGCCAAGGCCTTAGCCTGGCCTGCCAGCCCAGGAGCTGCTCAGAAGTCTAGAGAAGCCAGATTCCTGGAAGTCTGGCACAAGGGCAGATCGGCCACTCCATGCTGGGTGCCACCCACGCTCATCTGTCTCCGGAACTCAGGCAGCTGACTATGGCATACTGTCTCCCAACTTTTTCTGATCCTGGACCAGTATACAACAAACAAGCTCTGTAGCACTGAGTCCATCACAACCCCTCTCTGAGCCTTGGGCATCTAATGCTTGAAATGGGGTCCCTACTGCCTGCTCCCTCCAGCCACTCCTGAGTGGTAAGATTCAAGTGAGATCATGGGTCCAGTGTATGGCACCAGGTAAAGTGCAGGGTGTCCCAGCAGATGGAGTTCCCAGGAGCAGAGGAAAGGATGCAGCCTGGTTACAGCTGTGCACTGCAGGCCCAGTCCTCCACCAGAGGCTAGCCGAATGGCTTCCCTTCTCTAGCCTCCAGCTGCTCATTGTCCTGTATCACCTACTTTGGACAGCTAGACAGCTGCACAGGGCACAAGCACACCCATATTATCATGAGGGAGGGGTGAGGCCTGCCGGGATCACACTGGTGAGGAGGCTGACCATCCTCGCCCTTAAGGTTGCACACTGCCTGGCAACTAGGTAGCTTTTCTGATGGTGAAGATAGCCTGGGACAGGCTTGCTGTGCAGGTGGCTGGGAGACTCCAGAAGCAGAGGGTGGCAGAACTTCAAGGACCATCTCCAAAGGCTTCCCTTCCTGCTAGGCAGGAGATCACTCAGGAAGCAGGAGCTGCAGTCTCCATATATCAGCCTCACCAGGGCTCAGGGCCAGGGACCCTGGGCCTCATGTTCCTCTTTGTTTCTCTCTGGGCCAGTCCTAGGCTCCAGGGCAAAGTTTTTCCTGGGCTCCGCAGACACAGCAGGATCATCTCCTGCCATGGCCGTGAGGAAGGACTGCATTTTTGTGTGTATGTGAGTAGGTCCTGGGGCTTGGACTTAGGGCCTGCGAGCTTTCCCTAAGCTCTTTTGCTCAAGGCTAGCACTCTACCACTTGAGCCACTCCTCTGCTCCCCACTTTTTTTGGTGGTTAATTGGAAATAAGAGTCTCATGGACTTTCCAACCAGGCTGGCTTCAAACTGTGATTCTCCGACTGCAGCCTCCTGCACGGCTAGGATTACAGGTGTGAGCCACCAGGGCCTGGCTTTCACCTGCATTTTTAAGGTAGCATTTGGGCTCCATGTGGGCATCAAGTCCCCCACTGCTGCGTGTCCCTGGGTAAATTCCTTCACTTCTCTAGGCTCCTGCTTCCTTTTGATCTTTCTGGTGCTAAGACTTGAACCCGCCTCATGGTTCACAGAGGATAACACTGCTCCAGCACTTACCCCGTGAGCTGGGTATGTGAGCCAGCCCCAGTCCCCGTGGATGGTCGATGTGTCCAGCAAATTCACTGTGAAAACGAGAAGGAGGGTATCAGGCTCCTGCCATGACCCCTGACTTGGGTTTCCAGTCTCCCCAGTGGCTCATGCAGTTCAGAATATGTCACCTTCCCCTCTGGGAGCCTCAGTTTCCTCCAGAGAATGGGGACCGTGGTGGCTTTGGGAAGATGGTCTGCCCCTCGACTCACCTTGGGGACCTGAGGACAGTCACATTCATGCTGGGAAGTCTCACTGCCCAGACAGGCCTCCTTTATGGGCCTCCCTGCCTCCCAAGAGGCTGCTTGTCACTGCTGGCCCTTTTGCTGAGGGATTTAGAAGGGCTGCCTAGTGTAAACCTGCTGTGTGCTGGACTCTGTCAGGGGCCTCCTGTGACTCTCAATAGAGCCCCTGGTGGTCGCTATTGCTTCCGCTTTAGGGTGGAAGGTGCAAGCCTCCGAGAAGTTTGGGAACTTGTCCAGAACCTCAAGGTGTGGCCAGCAAAGCAAGTCCATGCCAGGTCATGCCCTGCGCCCCAGGGGACCCTGCATGGCTTCAATGACGAGGTAAAGAACCCATGTTTGGGCTGAGACATCTAGGTCTCTCAACACAGCCACTTGTTAGCAAGTGATCTTTCTTGCTCAGCTGTGAAATGGGTTGATAACACGGAAGACTGTGGATAAGGGTTAAGAAGCCTGGAATAACCACTAGGACTAGAGCCTGGCCCAGAGCTAGCTCTTAACCTATGCTGCATTAAGTCCTGGCCTCTGGCCTCTCCCCTGTCATTGATGCAGAGGTGCACTGAGCTGATCGGGAGTCAGTGCTCCCATCCCAGCCATCTCCATTGCTGTGTGTGCCTGGGGAAGTACCTCCACCTCTAACAGCCCTGCTTCCTCTTCATCTGTCTGGTGGCAATCGGATGAGAGGGCTCAGAGTTTCCTTCCAACTACCCCAGACCACAGGCCTGTCACAGAGGTGACAGCTGGACCTTCTTAGAACTGTCCCTTGGGGAGGCAGGGCATCTTTCTGCCTGAGATTGGCATAGCTCGGAGGCTGGCCCTCAAGATGGAGACAAGTGTCCTCAGGAACCGTGACGCGAGGGTGCTCCTGTTTGCTGATTTCCTTCTTACTTCCCCCCTCCCCGTGGTAGTCAGCCCCCTCCCCATACCAGCTGGAGAAGGGCTGCAGACCAGGGAAGGGGCTTCTGTGCTCAGGGTTGGGGTAGGGTCAGGGGATGGAGCAAATGCCCATCGAGGGATCCCCTCCCTGAGCCAGCCCCACGCCAGGGGCACAGGCAGAGAAGGCTTCCTGCTTCCCTCCCTCCCTTTCAGGCAATGGAGAGAAAACTGGGTCAGGCAAGCTCTTTCCTTCTGCTGGCTGGTGGGAGGGGGGAGGGGGCCGCACTGCAGTTTCCCCCAGACCAGCAGGGGACCCATTGGCACAGAGGGTAGGGAAAGGACACAGATGGGCTGCCCTCACCCTAACCCCAATCTCAGATGTGGGGCTTAGGCCCCTTCTCCTGGCACAGAATAGGCTTAGCTCAGACTTGCCCCTACCCTTACAAATGTCCACTGCCCAGGATTGTCCCCAGTGGCAGGAGGGGGGATACCCTGACTTCAGGGCCACCTTCTGGGTTCTTCCCTCCTGTGGAAAGCCCTAGAACATTTGGGGGTGACTATCAGCCAGTCAGGGGGCTCAGATAATCCACACTTAGGTCAAAAGTCAATCCTACAGGGTGCAGGAAGGGCTATAGGGTTCCTGAGCTGTTGGTTGGCAATTCTTTCTAGATCCTTCTCTGTCCCTCTGCTCCTCTCCTCCCTTTCTCTCCCTCTGAACCATCCCCATCTCTCAAGGGAAGCCCCAGGCTGGTGAGAGTTGATCAGGGCCGGATGGGATTCCCGCAGTAGGCCTGCCTGGCAGGGCCCTGAGTCCCCGAGGATAATCGGCCTGGACACTGCAGCTGGCCACTCCCCTGCCTCTTACCTGCCAGAGATGGAGTCACCTGCCAGCTCTGGGCCCATCTCTGTCTCCCTACTCACAAAGAGAGGCCTGGACTCTGTGCTCTCTGGGGGCTGTCAATGCAGCACATCACAGAATACCTCCGGGCCTCAGTTTCTTGATCTGACAGATGTCCACAGGCAGCCCTCCTAGGCCTGCTGCCCGGGCTGGTTGGGGGAACCGAACGGGTCCCTCCTGCTCTAAGCAGCACAGATAATTCCTCGGCCTCTCCCACTTGACTGTGGAAGGCATTATCCGATTCCTTTCTTTCTCCAGCACTGTCACCTTCCCCATTCCATTTCACTGAGACTAATACTTAAATTGATTTACATTCCCCTAGGACACAGTGCATGGTGGTGAGGCTGGAGAATCCGGGGTGGTCAAGGGGTGTCAGCCAGGATGCGAATGCCCTGAAGACCACTCCAAAGTGCAGGATAATTCACCCCCAGAAGTCAACAAGGGGCCATAAGCCTAGCAGGGGCCTGGGGGTTTGTAGGGTCTGGCCCAGCCCACAGCTCTTTCACTGAGGGTAATGGTGGTGGCTACGCTGGGTGCAGTCATCTCTACTGGACCCCACAGTCTCTTCCCTCTGTTCTGCACTATCAGAGGTGGCGCTAGAAAGGGCTGCTGGAGCCCCGGGCGTACCCTGGGATTTGCATCCTGTGGCTGGCTGACCTGCATGGGGAAACCCTGCCCAGCTGGGCGCTCTGCTGCACTGATCACATGTTGGCCCCGGGCTGCTCTACCCAGACTCTAGCCTTCCCTTCTGCTGCCCACATCCCTGGTCCGAGCTCTAGCCTGTTCTCAGATGAGAGCCTGGGAAAATGCCCTCCCCAAAGATGCTGGCTTCACAGCCTATGACTCTATAAAGGATGCCCCCCACCCTCAAAGAGAGTGAAGTAAGGAACCCTGACTCCCAGGGCTTTGCTGAGGGACTCCTTTTGAGCGATCAAGAAACCGACCAACCCTGGAAAACTGTCCTCTCTGGCCAAGCCCCAAGAGCCTCAGGCCCCTTGTGCCACAACCCTGTGCTCTTCCCATAATGATCCTCTCTTGGCGTCCTCAAAATCTAACCTCATCGCTGCTCACACGGCCAGCCCTGCTCTGCCTGCCTGCCTGCCATCCCACCTCTCAGTCACCCTGCCATGGCCCCGGTTCCCTGCTGCCCCGGGATTTCCTGGGGGACTGGGATACATTTCTGTGAGCAAGTTTGAGGGTGCTGTGACACACATGCATGCATGGATGTCACGTGTGTATTTCATGTGCATGTGTGGGCACACTGTTGCATGGCCGTGTACAGGGGAGGGGGCCTCTCTGTGCCCGGAGCCTCACTGGCCTGTGTCTGCTGACAGAGGTGAGCCGGATGAGTGTGTGTGTCCATGGGTAGGCTGCCTGAGTGTGTGTGGGGGGGTGTGGATCTGCCCACTGTGCTGGTAGAGGAGCAGTCTGTCCCACAGCTCTGCCTCCCCACAGCGGCTCCCTCTCCTGCATACAGCCCCAGCCCCAGCCTCCTGGGCCAGTGCCTCCAAGCACAGGCGGTGCAGGCCAGGGTCTGGGGCATGGGAAGCAGAGCCCAGTGTCATCATCAATTAGACCTACAGTGTTTAGGGGGTGGGGAGTCCCAGGGCCCCTCTCAGCTCTCCCTTATCCCACTCCCCAGGAGAAGTCTACCTCCCAGACCCTTCTGCTCCAGAACACTCAGTCCACCCCCCCACTCCTGCCCCCCCCCCCGTGGCCCGAGTGACTGGGTCACTCGGTTTTGACCCGAGGCCAGTCTCACTTTCTCCAGCCCCTGCCCTCCTCCGATGCCACTCCTCCTGTCCACCAAAGCCGCCTCTCCTCCAGCTGGTACTCTCCCCCCACGCCCTCACCCCGCTCCCAGGGCACCCCTCATTCCTGGGTGTCCCCCTACCCGCTACCCAAGCCGGGTGCTCTTCTCTGCTGGCCGCTCCTCTCAGTTCGTGGCCCTGTCTCTCAACGCCATCTGCAGCCCCCTTTCCTTCAGCGATCTGAACCTGTCCCTCCTTCTGGTGTCCCTCTGTCCCCGAGTGCCTGCCGCTCGGTCCGGTCCTGTCCCCTGCCCGGTCTCTGTCCCCTCTCCGCTCCGTGCCTCTCGGCTGGTCTCGGGTCCAGTCCTGGCTCCGTGTCCCCGTCCCCCTGCCCTCCCCTCCAGCCTCCGTCCCGCGGGTCCCTCAACCCACGTCTCTACCTCGGTGCCTCCCCGGCCTCGCAGCCCCGGGCTCGCGGGCTCAGGGTCGGGGCCGGGGAAGTTGAGCCGCAGGCAG
>NW_012267222.1:15029790-15129707 GCF_000151885.1 Dipodomys ordii
CACGGGGCCCGGGCCGCCGCGGGACCCCGGGGAGGACGCACGGGAGCCGGGCAGCCCACCTGCACACCCGCAGTTGCACGCACGCGCGACCCTCTCCAGGCACCCCGGGGTGAGGGCGGGCGTGCTCCTGCGGGGGCTCAGCCAGAGGCCGGTCGAGCACGCAATGGCAGCGCTTTCAGGAGAAAAAGTCATTTAAAAAAATAATAGTTAAAAACCCTCTCCAGCCAGGCGTGGTGGCGCACGCCTGTAATCCCAGCTACTCCGGAGGCTGCGATCTGAGGATAGGGGTGGAAACCAGCCCAGGCAGGAAAGTCTGTGAGCCTGATCTCCAATTAACTACCAAAAAGCTGGAAGTAGAGCTGTGGCTCATGTGGTAGAGCGCCAGCCTTGGCGGGGGGGGGGGGGGGAAACTCAGGGACAACACCCAGACCCTGAATTCAAGCCCCAGGACCGGCACAGCCAAACCAAACCAAAACCCCTGTCTGCCTCCCCCAACCCAAGGATTAACATTAAGTAGCCTCCAGGTCTTTGGGAAGAGTGAAATCCAATACAGGCCCAGAGAGCAGGCAGGGTAGAAATCCTGGTAATGTGGTTTGGGGCACGTTCCTTAGTCTCTCTGAGCCCCAACCTCCATGTCTACAAAGCAGGGCTCACAGCCCTTCTGTTTGCAAGCTTTCGTGAGGATTAAATCCAAGCGACCAGGTTAGCCCCTAGTGAACCACCAGGCACACTCGCAGCCAGAAGCCCCAGTGGCAGGTATTCCCCACAGGGCACATTGGTTCCCTCTTCCTACCCAGCTTTCCCCACCTTCCACCCGTGCCCAGGAAGAAGGGCTTGCTGGCTGGGTGGAGGGGGGAAGGGGTGCAGGACTCTTTCCTGGCATGGATCTACCCCCTTCTGTAGCCCTTGTACAGTGCTGGGCCAAGCAGTCCAGCAAGCAGGGGAGATACCTGCAGTCTTACCTCCAGCCCCTGAGCCCCGTGGCTCCACCCTGTGTCTTCACTCCCAGCTCCAGGGTCATCAGCAAGAGTGGGACCTTCCCAGTGGCTACAGGTCACATCATTGAGTGACAACGCCGGAGACACATGTGGTGTACTCATACCTGCTTTAGGTATCTTATACACCTGTTCTGCTCCAAGCCGCAGCAGCTCTGCAGAGTGGGGGAGAACAGGGGAGGAGAGTGACACCCAAAAAGGCCATCGTGACTTAGGTCACATGGTTGGGTAGATGCTAGAGAGGGATCCAGAGAAAAATCTGTCTCCATAGCCCATTTCTTTACCCTGTAGCTTTCTTTAGCCCAGAAACAGGGATATCGGCTCCATTAACTAGCAGCTCAGACTATCTCAAAAAATGTAGGGAACCTCCTATTTCCAGAAGCTTCCCAGCAGATGCTAGCTGGGATTTGAACTTAGATGTCTACGTGAGACAGGCAAGTGCCCAGAGAGGGTACAGCTCCAGCCACCTTTGCCAGTGACCCTGAGAGTCAGGTTTGCTGCATTTTCAAGAGCAATTGTCTATGTGGGACTTTCCCGTGGTATCCTCTGACTTCTGTGGGCAATAAGATCCCAGTATGGGCACAGGACACAAGACAGGCTGTAACCCGGTTCAAGCTGCCAGGAACACATGCAGGTAAGAGGCTCCAGGTAGGGTCTGATCCCCAGTAGAGGAGTTCATCCTATGTTCTATCCACTGTGCAGGGGAGAAAACCCAGGTTCCAAGCGGGGGGGGGGGTCCCTGAGGGACCAGGGAAGCATGAGGGCCTGTCCCACCCTGCCAGGGTCTGTTCCTCACCCCAAATCCTCCTTAGCAAAAGAAGCTCATTTCACCCAGCCCTCCATCCCATGCCCCTGTGGAACTCCCAGGTGTGTCTCCTCCCGTCTCCCCCACATCCCTCCTTTCTGCTGTCCTGTGTGTCAGAGGGCCTCATGGGGACGAAGAAGCCACTAGTTTGTCAGCTCCCACAGGGCTCTGGGCAGGTGACATCCCACATCCCCTCCCAGATGGCTGAGCAGCCACAGGACACCAGGGTGGCCAACTATGGTCCTGGGACAGTGGCACCTCACTGGGTCCCCTCCAGGTGCCCCCCACCCCTGCCCTTCCTCTCACTGAGTCCCTGTGGAGTGGGGCTTCTGCTACTGCGGAGGGGAGTTCTGTGAGGGAGCTGAGCAGGATCTCCAACAGCTATAGCTATCTATCCCCTCTTCTGGGCTTCTGGGCTTGATTACACAGCAAGGGCAAGGAGCAGAGTCCAGAGCTGGGTCCTGGCTGGATCATCGCTGTGTACAATAGATGCCCCAGAAACACTGGTTGAATGACTAAGTGACCCATCCTGGCATCCAAGGTACATCTACCCATAGGCTGTTCCTGGATTTCCGATTCAGCTCTACTTCTGGGTTGCTGCTTAGGTGTGGCGGCTGGACCTGCTATGGAAGGCTTGGCCAGAATTCTCCGAGCCATAATCTGAGCACTCGCATCCCCACCCTTCTGCACAGTGGGTCTGATAGACAGAATAGACAGAGTAGGGTAGAGTGGGCAGGGAACTTGGTCTGGCAACAAGTCCCTCCCTTCTCTGGGCTCCCGCCCCTCCCCACCCACGTCTTTTCCTGCTGGGAATGGGAAGAGGAGTCACAGAGAAGCTTTCCTTATGAGGCTCATTGATGGGACTTCTGGCTGAGTCTCAGTTTCCCCAACCATACTGATGAGGAGGCCGAATGGCTTATGAGGCTGGAAGGTGTTACTCACTTGTTACTCTACTTTAAAGGAGGGACCCGCACCCCCCCCCATAGCTCTGCACACTGGGTTGTGTATTTTGGAGATGTAGAAGATGGGTGTGAGGATGACGCTGACATCCACCAGCTCCTCAATCCCCACCCAGGGTGGGGCTACCCGCACCTGTCCATCCGTGCTGTGGTTATCTTGTTGTCTGCATCTCATCTGTCCAGCGCTGGCTGAGGCCCCCTGTGAGGGGCTGGAGGAGGGGGGCGGGGCATGCCTCACATTTGCATATCATCCCCATGCTGGAAGATGGAGCCAGTGGAGAACCTAGAAAGAGCTTGGGTTCCAGGCAGGTGACCCAGCCACTTCCTGGCTCAGCCCTCAGCTTCTGTCTGTAATGTGCCACCCCACCAAGTGGCTCCCTGGATTTCTTGTTGTAATGGACACTGAACTGGGCACTGCTGGCTTTCTTAGTCTCAAGATGTGAGCTTGGCCCTCGTTGCCTGGGGCAGGAGGGGAGGCCGCTGCTCAGCTGCAGGGAGTGACACCCTGTCCCCCCACGCACGCAGACGGTGGGCTAGATCAAGCACCCAGCACCACTTGGTATTTAAGCTTTGTCCTCCCCCTCCAAAGTCTGGGCTATAGCATCTTCAGACAGAAATACAAAATGCACCACACATGAAATTTACATTTCTTCCACTATCACATTAAAAAGTAAAATGAAATAGTGAAAATAAATGTAGGAATATATTTATTAACCCAATGTTGCCTCGGTTTGAAATCTTATTCATCAAGGCACACACACATTGGCCCTTCTGTGGTGTGCAGGTACCTCCTCACCTGGGGACCACACTGACCAGGACTCTGTCCTCTCAGAGCTTCCATCTAACCGGGAAGACATTCATTTGGCAAGTATTAAATCCTTTCACATGTCAGGGAATACCATAGGCACCAAACCTTAAAATCAAATTTACAATTAAAAATATCGTTGGAAGTCCTTTTGAAGCAGGAACGCTTGAATGTAATTTATCCCTGCCTTGGGGCTCAGGCTTCACTGTGAATCAAGAGATGTGGAAGAGACGCAGAGGTGAGTTTTTTGGGGCCACTGTGGTGGTAGATGGTTCGAGGCAACCAGATCCCCTGGGACACAGAGGCGGGAGGGCTGGTCCCGGTGCATGGCTGGAGTCACTCCTGGCTGTGGCTTTCTCTGGCTTCCCCTCCTCTGTCAGCTGGAGTCCAACTACTTCTGAAAACCACTGTTTCTCTAATCTATTGTGGACTTAAAAAAACAACAACAACACTGGTGAGAATTGCAGGTAGTGTAGGAGTCAGTGAGGGACTTCCCCATGTGTGCAGAATTTGAGTTGGGTGTTAATAGCTGAGGTGCACAGAGTTCCCTTCTGCTTATGCCTGGCTATTCTCGAGGCTATTTGTTCTCGGGTTGGAGGGTAAGAGAGGTGTTGTTACAAATACATAAGAGGCTTATTAATGGCCAGGCATGCACAGACTAATTGCTTGATCCTGTTTACACACAATCAATCACCTCCACTGTTTGGAACCGGTGGCAAGCGGCAAAGTGCAGCCTGAAGATACCTGGATGTGGGAGGGAGAGGGGGGCTGTGACAGGCCTGGGTTGCTTCATCCTTCACGTTCTAGTCTCTCCTGTCCTAAGAAAAACAAACCAAGGCAACCTTCATCCCTCATTCCCCTGGCCTGTACCCTTCTCCCCCTCCCCTCCTTCCCAGACAAGTCGCAGGCCCTGGGGGTCTGTTTCCCCCTGCTTCCAGTTCTTTATGCCTGGTCGCCCCACCCCCCTTACCTTGCCTCTCACCATTTCCTCCCCCTACACTTCATGACTGACTCTGTGGCGTCAGACCCACCATCTCGAGCAGATGCACCCCGTCCTCTCCCAGCCACACGGGTCAGGGGCTTGCATTTATCTCTGTGCCTCCTCCTTGGCTGGTATGTCTCTAGGACACCCAGGTCCTGTGGATTATGCCATGATCTGTGCAGTCAGTGCCCATGCCCTCCCCTCCCCATGACAACCCTTCCATCCACAGACCTGCCCCCTGCTCTTTATGGGCCGCCACCCGAGTCAGCTCTTTCCTGGAGTCTGTCCCTCACCATCAGCAACTGGGCTCAGCCTGGAGTCCTGTCCACCCAGAGGGACCCTGTGGTTCCAACCGCCCTCCTGCCCCGGCCAGACCCCAGATCTCAACACACGGCATTAGGGTCGCTGTCATAAATACCAGATGCACTGTGGCTCCCTTTGAGGCCAGGCCCCGACCTGAACCTGTGCCTGAGTTCTCCTTGCCATCAGGTGTCCGTGGACTTCACTCCCCCACCCCCCAGCCCTGGGGGAGGTGCTGGGGACTGTGCACATTTAGGATGACATGACAGCAGTCACCGTTCTTATTAATCTTAATAACAACCCTTTGAAGTGAGTTCTATTCTTATCCACATTATCTCTATAGAAATGAGAGGTGGGTGGGGGAGGGGGAGGGGGAGGACATGACTTGTCCAAGATGTCACGGTGGTTAAATGGCAGGCGGAGATCTTCTGCCTGGCTCCAAAACCCAAGCACTTAGCGAGGAGACCACTGGGGATGGGGGGAGGGGGTGCTCAAGAGTGGACAAGTCCTGGAGCACCCTTAGCCTTCAGGGGGGAGTAAAGGAACCCCTAGCTCTGTAGAGAGGCCCCAGAATCAGGACCTCTGTGGAGTCCAGAGGCTGGAACTGGACTTCACCTCCCAGCCTGGGGGGAGGCAGAGCTGGGAGACAGGGCTCCAGGGCAGCAGCTGGGCAGAGGCCTGAGATTTGCTAGGAGACAGCAAGGAGCTCGCACTCTGGATGCAGACCCGGGCCTGGCCCTTTCTGCGTGCTGTGTGGCTTGGGAGGTCACCTCACCTCTCTGAGCCTCAGTCTCAATCTATAAAACAAGGACACTGTCACCTGCCTTTTAGGCCTGTGAGGACTGAAAGGGTACCTGGCACTGAGCGGGCTCTGGGTGTTGCCATCGTCTGCCCCTCTCCCCACCCTGCCCCAAGCTCTGAGGCAGGGAGCAGGAGGGAGCTGGGCATGACTCGTTATAGGAAAGAGGAGCATCAATATCCCTGATATTAAAAAATAACCTTCTCATCATCCTGCCTTGTTGGGAGATGCGTGCATTGGCGGCTGACAGCTGGGAGCCGCTCACTCTGTTTGCGGTGGCCAGAGACAGACAGACAGAAAATGAGAGAGAAAGTGCATGTGTGTGAGAGAGGGAGGGGGAGGGGGAGAATGAATTAGAAAGGGTGAAGGCAGGGGAGCTAGTGGGTGGCCGCAATGACTGGGGTAGGGTTTCATGGGGGTACCCGTGGGGCTCTCTCAGCCCAGTACTGACCAGCAGGAGCACTCAACCAGCTCTGGGGACCAGAACTTGCTTTTCATCGCAGCTGCCTAGGCAGCTAGGTGGAGAGTGGGGGGTGGGGGTTCAAATCACTACTAAGAATGTCTGGATCCAGGAGCAGAGCCAGGGTCTTGGCCAGTGCCATGACCCCCACCCCCACTCCTGAGCTTGCCCTCCGAGCTGTTGCCAACCCAGGCCAAAGCCTCAGGAGCATGCCCCCCACCCCCCGCCCAGGCCTCGCTGGTGGCTAGATGTCACTGCCATTTCAGCCCAGGGCCCCCTCCTCTCAGTTCAGATGCTCAGATGTCACACGGATGAAGATGCTGGGCCCTTCCCTCTCCCAGACCATCCCTGGGTCCTGTCCTCCTGGGGCTGACGGTGGGGATCTGGGTGCTGGGCCAGGCTGGGCGGGTGCCCACAGGGCCCTGGGCAGGGCTGGGGTGGGGTATCTGTGTCCTGATCCCAGCACGGAGGCATCGGTCACGGCTGAGAGCTTTGCAACGCCCCTCAGCCTTGAGCCTCAAACCCTTTATATTAGATTGCCTGAGGCTCTGAGGGGCCTTAGCAGCATGCAGAGGTCACCTGACCAGGAGGCTCAGCATCCCTGAATCCCCCCTGCATATGTTCTCTTGGCCAGAGGACTGGCCAGGAGGTGGGAGGGAGGGGGGGCTTGCTTGGAAAAGAGACAATGGAGCTTAGAAGCTGGAGACCTATTCATGGCTCAGGGGTCCCTCAGAGCCAGAGGCAGGGGTATGAGAGTCCAGTTAAATTTAGATATGCCCCAGATGAAGATTTATTCTCTGGGAGGCAAATGGAAGGGGAGGGGGTAAAACCCCAGGCCTGCCCCCACTGTGGAGCCCAGGGCTGCCGTGGGGCCCAGTCAGATGCCCCTGTGCCCAGGCTGGTAGAATCCCAGCCGAGCTGTTCCCCCCCTGGCCCAAGGTCATTTGCTCAGGAAGAAAGGCAAGCCCTCGCCCTGGGCCACATCCCAGCTGCAGCTGGGGCGGAGCTGGAGGATGGGGAAGTGTCCTGGTGAGAGCAGATTTCTTGGGCAGGGCGGGCTGGGTGGATGGCACTGTGGTGACAGGTCCATTGAGCCTGTCTTCACGGGCGACGCCCCCACCGGCTGTGCAGGGGTGAGGTGGAGTGAGCCGGGGTTTACCTGACTCTCCGTGGTCCTATGGGCAGGGGCCAAGCTTCTGATGCCTCCTTCCATGAGCCCAGGACCTCACCTGTCACCAGACCTGCCCTAGATCACCAATCAGATCCCACCCTCCCTCTCCTGACCACAACCAGGAGGGAGGGGACTCCCTGCTGTCCTTTCTACCCACAGCTGAGATGCCTAAAACAGACAGACACACACTCCACCCACTCCCCTGCTTTTCACCCCAGCAATGTCACCATCTTGAGCCACAGCACCACTGCCTGGTCCAGGCAGAGACCTGCCTGTTTGTGGTGGTGTCTCATTCCTCTCTGCAGGTGTGGCTGCTTTTGCCACGTGCCTTCCCCTCTGCCACCTCCCAGCTGCCTACTTCCCTGACCCCTGCGGGCCTCCTCCCGGAGGCCTTCCCTCAACAGAAGGCACAAAGTCAGTTGGGAGTACTGAAGGGTACCTCGAGAGTGTCCCAGGGGCCTTTAGCTCTGTCCATCTGCTCAAATTCTGTCCTGGTGCTGACCAGTGTGGTACTGTCTGCCATCTCACCAAATGAACTGTAGTTGCCCCTCAAATAAAAGAGGGAAAGAGGCTTGGGGCAGATCATGCCAAGTGAGCAGGGAATTCAAGGATCCTGATGAAGCCGGTGCTCTGTGCCGGGCCTGGGCAGTCAGATCAGCCGAGGAACAGCTCTCCTCAGCTCTCCCAGCCCCTGCAGCTTCCTGGGGGCCTGACAGGGCTCTCCCACCCCATGCATCCAGGAACCCATGGCCCCTCTTGTCTCCAGGTCTCATTCCTGGGTCTTCAGGCTGACCTGGAAAGTCTGACCTTACCAACGGTGCCCTCCTGGCTCTGGGCCTCACCCCTTGTTTGTCCTGGATCCATATCTCATTTCTGACCCACACTCGTGACCCCACCTAGCTTGCTGCCGCTGTCACAGCGGCCTTGGGAGAAGTGCTTCCAACCCTGGAGATGGCCAGGGTCCCACCCGTACCATCAGTCTGGGCTCGGCTTCCTGGCCCATTATCCCCCACCAGAGCTTGGGAATATCTCGGGTGCTCGAGCCCTGCCTCTTCCCCTGGCAGGCGGAGGGCAGGGGGACTGGCGGTGATGAAGTCGTCAGGGAAGGAGGCCACTAAAGATGTAAACGAGCCCGTGAAATCCCCACTGACAGCCGTGACTGCTGTGGCTCTAGCCATTAAACACGGAGCTTTAACGGCCCTGAAATACACCTGGGGCACTTGTAGCCGTGCCTGCTCAACACATGTGCATGCAAGCAAGCACACACACACACACACACACACACACACACACGCATGCATGCATGCACGCACCGCCAGAGGCCAGCAGGCTGCACAGGAGCGTAGGAGATGGGACCAGTAGCCCTCATTCTTGTCTCCAGTCTGTACCTTGGTGGTGCCCTTCTCTGCCACGCTTTTCATTCCCAAAGCACCTCACCCCATTGTCACTGGAATCCTTCCCAAAAGGCTTCAATGGGAGTCCCGCATGGTTTAATATCTGGCTTTCCCATTCCCCAGCCCAACCCTGGAACATGGCCTGGTGCTCAGCCAGCACCAGAACAGATGTACTGGCTGAACATGTCTAGTGCCTCTGCTACGCAGGAGAATTGCTGAGACTCTCATGGCTTATCTGAGTCCCACTCCCCTCTCCAGGCTCCATGTTCTGGTCTTATCTCTAAGCTGTGTGGCCAAGGCTGCCTCCTCCTCCCTGGGCATCAGTCTCCCTTTCTGAAAAGGCTCTGTCCTGGGTGGCTGGGCATCCCGGAGGTTTGTCTGAAATCCACTGGTCCCTGTATCCTGGCAGAGACAGGCCAGCCACAGTGAGCTCAGTGCCTGCTGGTCTCTCAGGTCACCTCTACTGTGGCCATCGCTTCCATGCTCAGGGCCTCCAGGAGGCCTGGGTTATCTTTTGCAAGACAAAGTCAAGAACCCCTCCGTTTGCACTGTCCTGCAGGAGTCCTGCATCTCTGAGGCTCCCACCACTCCTGCCCCTGCCCTCAGCAAGGGCTCACCCTTTCTAAACGCCTGCCCTGAATCTCCCAGAACTGGGATGGCCACTGCCTCACTCCTCTCCAGATACTTGCAATCTCAGCAGGGTCATCGGCTGCTTCTCCAAGGCTTGGCTCTGTCCTGATGGGGATTCTTTTTCAGGGGGTCATCCCTCTAATGGCAGGCATATCCCCCCCAACCCTTTCTGGGCACCCTGCCCCATGCCTCTGGGGGCCACAGGGCTCAATTTTTGCATCTCAGGCCAGTTACTTTTGCCCTCTCCAACCTCATCTGTCACAGGAGCACCGTGTCGAGGACTTCTATTTTGAAGTTCCTGAGTAGAAATCTGCCCCCTCTAACTTAACATAACCATACCTAAGTGAGCTTTCCAATGGATAGGGTCAGGCAGGTGGGAAACAGTGACCTTCTCTGGTCACTGCCTGTCAGGCAGGCCTGACTGGGAAGGACAGACTCCAGGTGGAGGTGGCAGCTGGTGTAGGACGGCTCCCTGTCAGAGGGGACACCAGCATCAATGCCCTTGGAATGGGCCTGAAGACATTGCCAGGAGAAATTGAGGTGTAGACAGGTGGCAAAGAGCAAGTTAGGGGTAGAGAGCCACCCAGCACAGGGCCCAGGGACGCTGATGGAGGA
The DNA here is from genome assembly GCF_000151885.1 of Dipodomys ordii. Lineage (NCBI taxonomy): Eukaryota > Metazoa > Chordata > Mammalia > Rodentia > Heteromyidae > Dipodomys > Dipodomys ordii. The sequence continues at coordinate 15,039,706 of NW_012267222.1, forward strand.
TCTAGAGATGCATCTGAGCAGGCATAAGCAAGGTACTTTTCAGCCCCATTTTGCTCATCTGTAAAATGGAGTGTGGATAATAACCGTGGTTTTAATATCCTCCTGGTGGGGCTGCTTTGAGATAAAGGGTTTGCTGATGACTCTGTTTTCTGACTGGTTTGTTTTTGTTTTTGTTTTGCCAGTACTGGGGCTTCAACTCAGAGCCTAGGCACTGTCTCTTAGCATTTTCCTTAAAGCTAGGGCTGTACCACTTGAGCCACACCTCCACTTCTGGCTTTTTGGTGATTAATTGGAGATAAGTCTCATAGACTTTCCTGCCCTGGCATAGTTCTAACCAGATCTCAGCCTTAGGATTACAGGCATGAACCACAGTGCTCAGCCTCTGTGTGGTTTTGCTATTGTTGTGAACCTAACTGATCAAATATTCAGCAGCATCAGTATCTGGATGCTGTTGATGGCGCCTCTTTCCGACGCTCGTCACAGCCTGCTGGGGTGTGCAGAGATCAGTGTGGTCTGAGGTCACATAGCAGCAGAAACACAAGAACCAGAAGCCAGGGTCTTTCCTCAGAGCCCCCAGCATGGTCTGCAAGCCCAGGGCCGAAGGCTGTCAGCCCAGGGCATCTTCCTGTCCCGAGCTGCTTCCTCTCAGGTCTGAGGTTGGTGAAAGCCTGAGGAGCGACAGAACTGTGGCCCGGTGAAGCTGGCGGCCCACTCAGGGGCCTGCTGTGCGGGAGTCCCCAGTGGTGACCGGGGTGTCTGGGTGTCTGTGATTGGGACGAGGGGCCACCACTCCTGGCCCTGAGATGCGACCCTGTCCAGATCCTCTGCCCACATCTTGTTTTCCATGGGGTCCAGCTTGCTAGCCGACTTCAAAGATAGTGTTTGATGAGTTTTTAGCCGCTTCCGTAAAACTCTAATTTGAATTTCAGGCACTGGTGTGTGATTTCCTCAGTGGGCTCCGAGGGATGCTTTAGCTCGGCTGTCATGGGGGGCATCTTGCTGGCTGCCGCCCACCGTCTCTGAGAAGAGGGGCCGGGCCCTATTGAAGCTTGGGGAGGAGAGGGAAAGTACGAGCTAGGGAGGGGGGCCTGGGAGCAGAAAGAGAAAGGGAGGGTAGGGGGGGAAGGCAGGAGGGGAGGGAGGGAGGGAGGGAGGGACAGAGAATGAGGGTGAGGCTGGGGGGCCTCAGGGAAACACAGGAACAGAGAACAGCGGAGAAGCGACTCTGTGTGTGTGTGTGTGTGTGTGTGAGAGAGAGAGAGAGAGAGAGAACATCCAGGGAGAAATGGCAAGAGGAGAGAGTGAAGGAGAAAGCAGACCAGCCTAAAGCTAGTCCAAAGGACAGCAGAAACGGACAGAGAAGCACTGAGCAGGAAGTACAGAAAGAGGGGGACAAGGAGCAGCAGGAAAGGACGAAGCAGGGAAAACAGAGAAGACAAGGAGAGGAAGATGAAGAGGACACAGAGCAGAGATGATGATCTGCTTTGTGGCCCTGGGGAGGGGGGGAACTCTGCCTTCCAGACCCCTCTGTTTCTACCCTAACTCCACGCTGCTCCTCCAGTCCCACAGTCCTGCTCCTGAGCCCGTCCACCACAACAAGGTGGCTGGCAATCAGGGGCTCTGATGCCCAGTCCCACGGACACACACACGACTCAGAAGGCCAGAAGAAAAGATCAAACAAAAGAAGGATCTAGGAGCAAGTTTAGGGGAGAGCATGACACATTCAAGGACTTTGGGGCTGAATCCAAGTGGCAGCTGTACTGTCCCTCCTAAATGGAAGTGGGTGCTGAGGCCCGTTTTCCCCTTAGTGCTGCCTTTCCTGAGGGGAGCAAGGTGCCTTTGTCCCTCCTGCCTTCTCCTCTCTCCAAGGCCACCCAGGACTCCACCAGATGCAGAGCTGAACACTTGCTGTCACTCAAGACTCTGAGCTGCCACACAGACTGGCACTCGGCCAGGTGGAGAGAAAGGCAGCCCCCTGCCCAGGAAGGAGACACCAGTACTCCTACAGAGGTCCAGGTGTGAGCAGAATTCTAGAGCCATACCCAGCACGGCAGCCACTGGCCGGATGGAGCACTTCAAATACAGGTATCTTAAGTTGAGATGATTTAGGGAAGAAAATGTAAATGAACCCTTTTTTTATATTGATTCTGTGTTAAAACGAATACAATGCTCAGGTTAAACATTAAAATTAAGCAGGGCATGGTGGTATGTACCATAGTCCCAGCTTCTCAGAAATCCAAAGCCAATCTGGGAAACACATTAAGAATGCATCTCATAAAACAATTAATTTTACCTGCATCAGAGCCAGAGGTATGGCTCAAGTGGTAGTCTGCCTACCTAGCAAATATAGGCCCTGGGTTAAAATCCCAATACCCTCCCTCCCGCCATGTTTTAACCCATTCATTTTCCCCATTTAAGGCAGCTTTGAAGAGACTTAAAATTGTGTATTTTCAGTGTGTTTCTGTTGGTCTACACAATCTGAGCTAGAAGAGCCTCTAAAACATGAGAGCCTCCGAAGCAGGTGGGGAGATGGATGCTTTGTTCCAGGTGTCAGGCAGAAAAATGTGTTAGGAGGATGAGCTTGGGTCTCAGGGACAGAGTAGCGATGTTCCTCTGAGGTGCTAACTGGGCTCGGTATTCATTAGAATGAGATGAGAAAGCATACTTTCCCAGAGTTCAAATACCTGCCAGGTGGATTAACAGCTTGAAAAGGCTCCTGCCAGGGGCATCAGAGGCTCGGGACTCCAGCCAGAGACCTCCAGGAGGCCGCGGCCAGAGGCTTAATGAGACCACAGCGCCTGAGGGGTATGCTGCAGAGTTTAAAAACGCTGCCTAGAGAGGAGAAATGGTAGGGCTGGTCGGCCTTCAATCAGGAAGCCTACAGAGTCTTCCATGGCAAAGCAGGAACACACCCCACAGAAGGCAAGCCAGGATGGTGAGCCCCAGCTGGCTGGCTACCATGGGCTTGTGGGCAGGGTGCTTTCCTTCGTGGCTTCACGGCAAGGGTCTAAGCTTAGTGGCCCTGTCACCAGGCTCCGCCACCTACCAGTTCCGTGCCAGCCTCTGACAGATGCACCCAGCCCTATGCTGAATGTCTATCCACTGAGCCTGGGCACCGCCCAGTGAGCTGGCCAGGTCCTGCCTCTGTGGGGCTTTATGGGGCAGATACAAGCGGCAGTAGAGAATTTATAAAATGTCGGATGTGGAGAGTGCAGGTGGCTAAGGGGAGGGAGCAGACAGGCTCGTCTGTGAGTGAGGGGTGCTGTCAGAACGGGGAGCCCCAGTGTTAGGGGTCTGTGGAGGCTGCCCATGACCCTCAGCAGAGCCGAGGGAAGATGTCAGACTTGGGGTTTGCACCCCATTTCCATCTCCAGCGCTGGGTGACCTTCAGCCGGCCCCCTCTCCACAGCTGTCGAATGGGGACAGTGGCCACACTGAGGCGGCTCTGCCAGCTGGCGGGGACCACCATCGGTGGGTCTGCCCCAGCCCAGCTCTGCCTGCGCCCCCCGCCCCCACCCTCTGCATGGCTGCTCTAATCACAAACCGAGGTGCAGTGCTGGGAACACGAGGGTGTCTTTATCAGCGCTGTGATAACCTGAGTGAAAGCGTGGTAGGGATGGAGCGGAGGTCGGAGCTTGGAGGGCCTGGGAGGGAGGAGGCTGGAACAGGCCAGAAGCTGGTCAGAGTTGAGCTCTCAGATCCCTCTGACAGGCCTGTGAAGACAGAAGACAGCTTGCGGCTCCCTGGGCCTCCTTCTTCCCATTGAGGTCTCCGGGGGAGGCGTGGCGGCCCTGCAGCCCAAGCCTATCTCTCTGCACATGCTCTGCCTGCAAAATGGCCCCCAGAGAGCGAGAGATCGACACTCCCTCTCAGGAAAACAGCACAGGCCACCCAGGAAAAGCCCAGCCCTTGAGGACCTGGATGCACCAGCCTCCCTCAGCTCACCCCTGTCATCTCCTCACCCCTGTGCTGCGGCCAGCTGTTGGGCTCAAATCCTGCCTCTCCACTACTTCCTGTGCAGTCATGGGCAAGGGACCGACTCCTCTGTGCCTCCAACTTTGTTCAGAGCCAGGCAGGATCCCCTCACCCCAGGGCCAGCGAGAGAGGCACAGGCGAAGGAGGGGAGGTTGAGGCTGAAAGCGAGTTCCAGTCCAAGGACATTCAGTTGCACTGGGGACAGAGCCAGGGCCTCTTGAGCTCTCTGCCCACCTGCCACACCCCTGCCTTCCTGTCCCTGCAGGCTTCCTGACGCGCCCATGGCTGTACCCCGCTGTCAGCCGGAGCCTGGGTCTAGGCATTGGTGTAATGCCTGTGGATTTCCTTGCAGGGGTCTCATGAGACTGGGAGTGTCTTAAAGATAGTGCCTCTGAGCATGGCCACTGTGTCCACAGCACAGGACTCTGCCCTTGCTTTGTGGCCACAGGATTGTGCTTTACCAGGCCTGACCCCATCTTCCACCCCTTGCCTGGTCTGGGGTTTCTCACCCTTTCTGCAGTATAAAGACATTTTCCCCTTAATGACATTTTAATATATCAGATAGAACGTACAGCTGTGGACGCACTGTGTTGCTGCACACCTGTGGTGTGTGTGTGTGTGTGTGTGTGTGTGTGTGTGTGTGTGTGTGCACCAGTAGTGAGGCTTGAATTCAGGCCTGGACACTGCCTCTTAGCTTGGCACTTTTCTACTTGAGTCACACACAGCACGACTTCTGGCTTTTTTGGTGACTCATTGGAGATAAGAGTCTCACAGAAGTTGGATGCACACACCTGTAGTCCTAGCTACTCAGGAGGCTGGGATCTGAGGACCACAGTTAAATCCAGCCCAGGCAGGAAAGTCCATGAGACTCTTATCCCCTTTTAATCACCAGAAAACTAGAAGTGGCGCTGTGGCTCAAAGTGGTAGAGCACTAGTCTTGAGTGAAAAAGCTCTGGGACAGCACACAGGCCTTGAGTTCAAGCCCCTCAACTGACCAAAAAAAAAAAAAAGTCTCACAGATATTCCTGCCTAAGCTGGCTTCAAACCTCCATCCTCAGCTCTCACATAACTGTGCTTTGAAAGAAAAAAAAAAGCAAGCTTTTTTGCCCCCAATAGCCAATCACTGCCCTGCTGAGACCTCACGCCTCAGCTCAAGCCCAGCTAAGTCATGTGTAAGGCAGGTACACGCCCTGCGGGCTGCCCACACGGATTGTGCAGTCTGTCACCTCTCAGTGGAACCTGCAGACAGCAGAGCTGATGTCAGGGCACATTTGCTGGTCAGATGGGGAGCTGACACAGAGGCCTGCTCCCCTAATTCACAGGAGGACGTGGGTAGGTAAGGGGGGGTGTCAGGAAGTTTAGGGAGGTCTGAGTCAGTGGTTCACTTAAAGTCTGTCTGGTGTAAGGTGGTTTTTCCAATGGAGAAACTGGAGCCAAGGGAGATGTGGAGGAGGGGGGTGACAAGTCTGTGACAAGAGCTATGGCCTCTGAGGGGAGAGGTCAGCCCAGCCCTGCTCATGCCTGAATCCCATTGGCTGGCAGATGTCTGGTGCAGATGAGACATACAGGCAGGTGGGACGGATGAGTGGACTGTGTCACTGGGGAAGATCTGTGATGCCAGGTGGTGAGGGGACTCAGGCACACAGGCCGGGCTGGTGTTCAGCTTTCAGTACAGGCCCCTCTGCCGCTGTGTGGCCATCCCAAACTCCACCGGCCCAGTGCACCCCTTATCTCCCCCTGAAACCTGCCTTCTCCAGCCTGTCCCCAGTGGGGTGCTGAAACCCCGGGGAGTCACTCCTGAATCCTGTCTTGTCTCTCAAATCCCCTGTCCAATCCGTCAGCAAATCCCATTGGCTCCAACTCGGCCACTCACCAGCACCGGGTCTAAGCCCCCATCATCTTCTTTGCTTGGTAACAACGAACAAGTCACTCAAATTTCTTTTGCTTGAAGCTTCATTTTCATTTTTATGAAACTGCTGCCGTGAGATAGTGCGGTACCCCCTTAAGTAATTCCCCAACCCCAGCCCTTTCCCTTCTATTTATTCCTGCACAGCAGCCAAGCAGCACTCCTGCTCAGAGACCTGCAGCCGGCCACATCCGTGAAATGATCCAGAAGGACCTCGTAATCAGGCCCTGATTACTTCACTAGCTTCACCTCCGGTGGGTCTCTCCGCTGCCCATCCCATTCCAGCCACAATGGCCGCTTCTGTATTCCTCATAAAGGCCACACATGTGCCTCAGGGCCCTTGTACTGGCTGTTCTTTCTACCAGGAATGTTCTGGGTCATTTGCATGGCCTCTCCCTCAAGGCTATCAAGATCTTTGCTGGTGAAGCCCTTCTTGTGCTATAGTTGGGGTAAGGTTTGAACATCTCCCAAAGGACACGTGCTGGAGGCTGTCCCCAGCGTGGCAGGGTGGGGGTGGTATATTCTATGAGGCAGGGCTTAAAGGAAGGGAACAGGTCCCAGCCTCATTCCTGGGTCTTAGGGAGGGCGTTCCTGAGAGAGCTGGTTGTTACTGCATGCACCAAGCCCTTCCGCATGCAGCGTGTGGCGGATCCCCTTTCTGCTTATTCAGTATGTTGTGACATTGCCACAGATGCCTCCCTAGGGGCTGCACAGATGGGGCCTCTTGGAAACTGGATGTTAATCTTGTTTCATTATAAACCGTGCAGCCTCAGGTATTCCGTTATAGCCACAAAACCCAGCCCGAGACACTCTGTAGAGTGGCAATATGGCCCAACACTTCCTGATTGCCCCTCCCCACATTTAATCCCCGCCCCGACACTCACCGTCACCTAGTACCCTAGGTACTTACTTCCCTCTGTCTACTAGCACGTGAGCTCCAGGAGAGCAGACAGTCATCTCTTCTGCTCACCACGGCATCTCCAGTGCCCAGAACACTGTCTAGACTTAGCATGTGCTCAATAAATCCGTGTGGAATGAAGACTTCTGGTTAAGGGATATGCGAGTGTGGTGGGTGGTGGTGGCGGTGCTTCAGAGTTTGTCCCTGACTCCACCCACCCTAGAGATGTCCCCCATCCCACCCACCCTAGAGCCAGCCGCATCCCTGGCCTCTTTCCTCAAGCACTTGTCACAGCGCTGTGCTGCAGCAAGACATGAACACAGATACCACCGGATACACTGTACAATTCCTTGTATGTCAGATACCTGAAGGGTCAGCTTCACATGCAGGGTGGAGCGTGGCTGCAGGACTGGGCCTGGGCCTGTGGGGTGGGAAGGGATGATGGCTGACAGACCAGCGGCCTCTCTTGGGGGTAAGGAGAATGGACAGGAAGGTGAAAAGGTCTTGGAGCTGAACAGTGATGATGGCTGAACCACAACCTGAGTGTGCTTAACACCGCTGAACTTTGCCCTTAAAAATAGCTTGGCAGACTTGGTGCTTTGTATATTTTTACCACCAAAACAAGGTAAAACCTAACAAAGAAAGCCCAGAACATGGGCTCAAGTGATGACAACTCCATGCGGCAGGTTGTGGGAGGTGTCTTGGAGTCTGGTGTAGAAGCCTGCGCGCGGCTGGGTCACAGACTGGCTGTGGTGGAGGCACTGGGTTGGGCCTTGGAGAGCAGGGAGAATCTGGGTGGGAACGGCTTGTGGGGGGCAGGAGAGAATATGTGCTTGCTAGGGAAGCTTTCAGGGCTGTGACTCTGCATCTTCCTGACTACATGGGTCTAGCCCCCTGGAAGGCTGTAGGGAAGGCTCTGGCCCAGAGATGTGACAGCCATGTATCCGGGGATCCTATCTTCTGTGTGATGGATGAGGACACCACCCACAAGCCCGGGGCTCCCAGACAGTCTGGGATGGACTGGAAGATGGTGCTCAGGAGCATTGGGTTCTGTCCTCTCCTGTGGCACTGAGGCCACAGCCTTGGGAGTGGGCCCAGGAGCTCCTACACTCCTCTCCGACCCTCTGGGTGCCTGGGTCCAGACTAGGAAGCATGGCCTGGTCCTGTAACTGCCAGCCTCGCTGCAATGGGAGGCTACACCTTACTAGGCCCCTCTCTGCACCTGGAGGAGGGCAAGTACCGAAGACAGCATGGGTTTGTAGCAGCAAGAAATACATTTGGCCCTCAGGCCAGGGCTCGAAGACAGCTGTCATGTGTAGACATCACAGTCCCGACTGTGAAGCAGAGCCTTCCGAACCAGAACCACTGTCCTCCTGCCTCCCTCCTGGGCCAGGCCCTCCCCAGCTTGGTGAAGGGTCCTTCTCCCAGACGCTGGGCAATCAGTCCCTGCCAAGCCTTCTCAGCTGAGCCAGCAGCGCAGCCCCAAGGGCCTGCATCCAGAGGAACAGGCTGGCTGCCATGAGGCCTTCTCCGGAGCTGTGCCAGCCCCTCGGCCAAAGGAAGACATATCTCCCTACACAGGAAAAGGGAGTTCCTTTACCATCTACCCAGCAGGCTGAGCACTGTGTGTGGAGTCCAAAACACATTGGGGCCTTCACTGTGCATGTACCATGGGGAAGCGCTGAGCTGGACTCTTTCCATCAAGATTTCCCTCAGGACCCACAATACCGCTGGTGACATCGCTTCGGACGGTGAAACGCCACCTAGACAAGCCATGACATGAAAGGGGCAGTGTCCGGTCCCAATTTCTCCAGCACCTGTGCAACACAAGGCTCCACAGAGCGCTGGAGGACTCTTTAAGGTTATCTGGTCCACTTGTGGGTGTGGTTGGGGCTGAAAAAGTGTCCAAGGTCACTGAGGGAATTTGATTTTCCCTTGATTTCCATTATAAGTGGGCTGCCTCATATCTGGTTAATTCCAATATGGAACCAAAAAAAAAAAGTCACATGAATGATTTTGATACAGGGCTGAAGGCATCTCTCGGATGGTAGACTGCCTGTCTAGCAAGGCCTGAGTTCAAAATCCAGGTACCTCCAAAAGTTACAGTATATGTCAGGTGTGGGCATCTGTCATTCCAGCTACTCAGGAAGCTGATGCGGGGCATAACAAGCCTAAGGAGTTTGGGGACCAGCCTGGGCAATGCAGAGGGACCTCATCTGAAAATAAAATGATGATGTGCTTTATTTAACAAGTGTGCTCACCTGAGGCGAGGACTCTGCCTGGTAGCGGTCAGAAAACCACCGGCACACAGGAGGGGCTGCGTCCTCACAGCCGCAGGCTTGGCTGGCTGCACCGGCGGTGGCGGCGGCATGCTCAGGGCAAGGTCTGGGAGGGAGAGTGCCTCCTGGCTAGCTCGGTGGCACCTTCTAATTGTCTTTTAGTCCTGGTCTGAGCCCAGTGAGAAACAGAAGCAAGCATAAAGCATTCGGTATTGTGCCGGTAAGCTGGGTTCTTGAACAAGATTCCAAGCTTTCCTTTTTTAGTCAGTACTGAGGTTTGAACTCAGGGCCTCATGCTTGCTAGGCAGGTGCTCTGCCATCCTTCCCAGCCAGAATTTCACAACCTTTGCTAGTGTCCCTTTGCTCCTTTAATGAACCTTTAACAAGTGGCACTAAGTCGTCTGAACCTCTCAGCCTGTGTTTGCTACATTCGTGTCCTCTCTCCCAACCCTGGGCCCTAGAAGTGTTCTGGGCCTTGGGATGTGAAGGCCTGGGTGGCCCATGAGAAGTAAGCTTTGATCTAGTGCTGTGGTAGCCATGTGACCATTGATGTGAAAATGAAAACTTCTGTTCCTCAATCTTACTGGCCATGTTTTAAGTGCTTGGCAGCCAGGTGGACACAGGACAGCAGGTCATTTCCATCACCATAGTCCTACTGGACAATACTGAAGTAGCCTCACAAACGTGGACATGGGGTCTGTACTGGGGACAGTGGGCAGATGGCTTGGTCCAGGGCAGATGTGAATGGCAACTCCCGTGGTGCCCTGCTTTGACCTTGCTGGTCACACTGCATCCCCTCTCTAGTGTGGTTTAAGATGTGCTGTATCTTGCAGAGTAGACATAACGCTGGGCCCTGCTGTTGACTGTGTGGTGAACTTTCCTAAACTTCACTTTCTTCATTGGCAAATTAAGAAACCAGCTCTTCCAGAATCAGCAAGTAAATGGCCCTTCTGAAATACGGAGACCAGGACCACATGAAGGATGGCATGGCAAGGCAGCAATAGCCCATGTCTGGGGTCAGGGAAGCTGGACCCCAGTTCACATCTCACCAGCTGAGGCACCACAAGGCTGGGCTCCTACATTATCTGAATCCCTTTGCTGTAAAAGAGGGTAAAACAAAGATCCCTATGCTAATATCCCAGTGATTAGAAGGACCAAGAGGAAAGAGGTAAGTGAACATGGCAGTGCACCAATGGAGAGAGGCTTGATGGGAATCCTGACACACCCACCCTGAATGAGGGCAGCTGTACTAGGTGGACCCTTACCACCTTCTCTTCCTGTGTCCCATCTGTTAGTGGTCCCACCACCCAGGGCTTCTCTTGTTTGGACAGAAATGGGGACTTACACTTGGGTAGGACAAGTTCTGCGGCCATGAAAGCTCAGTACCTCTGTTCCTGCTGCCCCCTCCCCCATTACAAACGTTTCCTGGGCACCAGTCCTGCACCTGGCAGGAAGGCCACACAGATAGCTGGGACCAGGCACTGCCCTCCATACACTGACAGTCCACCCTGCCGTCTTTCCCATCTTCTCCCCCACAGAAGCCCATCTTACTTGAGTGCTGGAAGCACGCAGTGTCTGGAGCTTTGAGTGATATAATGGGGCCCGTGTTACCTTTTATCTGTGCCCTCACATTCACTTCAGAGACAAAATCATCGAGGTAAGGATGTGTTAATTTACCCAGAGACATCTAGTAAGGTCCCAGAAAGGGGCTGGGACCCAGGCGGGATCATCAGAGCTGGTTCTCACCCGCTGCACTGGACATTCTCTTCCCATCTGACATGCTGATAAAATGGCTGCTGATCTGGAAATGGTTTTTCCTTTAGGAGCACAGGATGGGGAGGAATGGAGACGTCAGAGAAGCCACACTTGTCCCTGCAGCTGCCGGGCTGGAGAAGCCCTCCTATCTCTGTGTGCGGTGCTGGGTAGGGCTCAGCTGCCCACATGGAGTCCTGGCAGGACGGTGACTGTCCTGCGACCCAGGGGAACTCTGACTAGCTGGCAGGTGTCATCTGAGGACCGGTGACACTGCGAGGGACAGGCCTCCAGCTACTAGTCCTCAAGCAAGGCCAGGAGGTGGCAATCTGCAGGTGGTAAAAGCAGGGTGTGGCTTTGCTGGTGCTGGCAGGTGGGCAGGAGGGAGGAAAAGGAGAGTTGAGCAGGTAGGGAGGTGGCCTGGAGCCACTACAGCAGTCCAGGTGCGAGGACAAGGCCGCTCAGGGAATAGAAGCAGTGTTTCCTGGCTGATTAGGTATTAAGCAAGGAATGCTTCTTAGAACTTGGTGTCTAGAGCAAGTGCTGGGTAGAGCTGGCTCGTGCCCCCGCTGGGCCCTCACAGCCCCAAAGGTAACATCCCTGCTCCACTGGTCACCCAGGGAGTCTAACATCCGCATCTCTGTGCTGATTTCAGGGACTAAGAATCTCATTAAGGTCTCATTAAGGTCTTACCTCTATGTTATTTTTTGTTTGTTTCTTTTGTATGTTCTTCTCCCTATGGTATATCCCCTGTTGTCCCCATATTTAATTTTGGTACCCTGAATCTTGTATATACATCTATCTAATTTGGGAAGGGGAAGAACAAAATGCTGAAACAAGGACACAGGATGATCCATTGCAACAATACTCACAAGACACGATGTTGGAAACCAACTTTATAACTTGGGGTGGGGGGTTAGTAGAGAAGATGGGGCAGGAAAGGGATAGTAAGAGAAAAAGGAGGGACTAACAATGTTCCACAAGAAATGTACTCATTGCCTTATTCATGTACCGTAACCCCCCTGTATAGCATCTTTACAATAAATTTTATAAAAGGTCTCACCCAGTGTTCAGTGTGTAGGAAGCACTTACTAATAGCAATTGTTCATGGAAGAGTATTTCTAAAAGATATTAATCAACCCTCTCGCAAGACAAGTGGAAACCACCCAGCATCTGGAGGCCCAGGAGCCACAGGTCTCTAGCCTGTTCTTGCCTAGAGTAGCTGGACCTTGGTTCTTATATGTGGTCCTTGTGTAGCTAACTAGGACTAAGAACCATGTAAGAGCTATGTACCATCCAGTACCCACTGGCTGTGGCAGAGGCCTAAGCATATGCTTGGGGCTAACAGACCTGTTCAGTCAGACACACATGCACACATGCGCATGTACAGGATTTATTTTAGTATAACAGGATGGAAGTAGGGAGAAGGGAAAAAACAATGAGAGGGAGAAACATTTCCCATTTCCTGCAAGTCCCACGTAAACAGAGATGAAATTTTTGTCAATCCTGGGGGACCCCAGCACCCTGTGAGTCTAAGGATCCCATACCCCCAAGCCCACCTGTGAGTCTAAGGATCCCATGCTCCCAAGCCCACCTGTGAGTCTAAGGATCCCATGCTCCCAAGCCCACCTGTCTTCCTTGACAACTTTCACCAGTCCTCAGCTGCTTCCCCCAGGTCTGGAGGCAGCTCCAGCTGGTCTTGTGGAAAGCTGGCTCCACACTGCACCCTGTGCTGAGCTGGGAATTCCAGCTTTGATGGAATGCAAAGCTGCTTCTCTTTGTGTGGCTCCATGCCCTGCTTCCCTCCTCCCCGCCCAGGACCCTCACGGAGGCGACCTTGTCCAGAGGTGTTTGATCAGCGGTCTCTGGCCTGCACTGGGGGCCCAGTGGAAGAAGAGCAGCAGGAATGGTGTTTGAGGGGAGAGTCTGGGGAGCACCGGCTGCTGACTGCTCTCAGAGGGCAGAGAGAGGATAGTGGCAGACCAGCCACAGGGAGCTAGGGAGCAGATGTGGAAAGTGAGTCTCCCCTAATGGACAAAGATAGCCTCAACTGCTGGTACCTCTCTCTGCACAACCTACTACCCCTACTTCCAGAGACACCAAGAGGGAGTTGAGGTTCTATCCTCAAGGCACTTGGAATCCAAGAAAGCCATGTAGGCTGTTAGGCGGTGCTCCACAGCTGCCTCCTAAGTCTTTGGCTGCAGACACGGGGAGACAGAGCTCAAGGTTGTAGCTCCCCTGGGACCCCAGACTGAGGGTTGACTCAGGCCTGCAAGGCACAGCCATTCAGTGGATGGGGAGGAGTGGAAGGGATGAATGTGTCCTGCCATTGGTGGGAAAATGCCCCAAAACATAGGCTGCAGCTCATCCCCTTCAAGTCTTCCCATCCCTAGCAGCAGGCAAATATCTACTAGGAGCCCACTGAGCCACTGCCCAAGGCTGAGTTTACAGAGACCCAAGTGTCTCCATGGATGTGGACCTTCAATCTAGTAGCTGGGAGTGATGGGACAGGTAGAGAAAGGGACCCCAGAGCCATCACAACTTTTCCTTGTGCCTAAATATATCCCTGAACATAACTCATGGAGGGCAAGACACTAACTCAAGAGGCAAGGAGAGCAGGCCTGAAACCTCCTCCCTTTGTCCTCACTGGATGTGTTTCCACTGACATCCAGGGGCCTGTGTTTTTAACTCAGGCGTGGCCCTTCAGCTGTGGGGCCAAAGGGCTGTGAGAACCCCTGCTTTGCTTGGCAAGACTGGAATGGAAAGGCTCTGAGTTTACCTCAGTGCAGCCTAGAGGCCCAACCTCACCTTGGTTTTGGGACATGTCAGGTGTTGTTCTCTCCAGTCCTTCCATACTGATTCTTCCTCAGGACCTTTAAAAGGATCCTAGAACTTAGCAACCATCATTTGGACAGGCATTTAACAATGTTAATGCCTTTTTCTTCACATTGTTATGTCTCCTCCAAGGTCACTGGTTTAGTAAGGAGAGGGCCAGGACTCCCATGTCGTCTGTTCCTTCCTGCTTGCTGTGCTGCTCTGCCTCTCTTAGCCAGCCACTCCTGCTCACCAGGGACTACTGGGCCCATTCGTGCCAACCCACAGCAGCACGCGTGACACACACTTTCCTGACTGGAGCTCACCCATGTGCTATGCTCAACCTCTTGTAGCAGCCTGGGACACTGTCAAGAACACTGCCCAAAATATGACTTGGACGGCCACAGCCTCTGCACAGCCACCGTGGAGGCAGGGACATTCTGTGGGCTGCTCCAGGATTGCCCCAGGATGAGCGGGGCCTCAGGGCGGTGCTCTGGCTCCCAGGCAAACCCTCCTGCAGGCACCATGCACCTGACCGCTGGCCTCCTTCTCATTTCCTTGTTGGCTGCCAGCAACGTGACATTTTCAGCTGCTCGCTGGGAAAGGTTTCTGCTTACTTTACACTTATCTGCTCAGTGCTTGGTGCTTTGGGGGCAGCTGAGATTCAAGAGATAAATGAAACGTGGTGGGGAAGAGGAGGCAAAGGTGGGGAAAGAAACTAAATCCAGACTTCTAATTCGTCCTGTAATTCCATGGGGCAAATGCAATCATTTCCCCTGGTTTATAGCTGGAGCCAAGAGCAGGCAGCTGAGTAATCACTAGCCCAAGGTCATCCGGTAACAGTTGCGCTGTGGTACTGTAGGACGTGTCCAGGTGGGACATGGCAGCCTGCACTCTGGAACATGGCCCACACTCGCTCCTCTGGAGAAAGACTCCCCATGACAGTGTTCCCAGGCCGTGACATGGCCTCTTCTACAGTAACCCCAAGAGGCCAGGCCTCCTGAGCCTGTGCCATTTGGGTAGCTACCCCGAGCCAAGGAGAACACGGGCCTACAACACCATAGTCCAGCTGAAGCTCATGGAGCACCATTTTTTCAAAGTATGTATTTTATTTACATACATTAGTGTATATTGAACATGAGTAACAGTTTGTAATCTAATATATACAATGTCAAGTGGGGCTGGCTGTTCCAGTCCTGGGTGGAGACAGGTGTGACTGATTTCCTAAGAGAAACCCTGATCATTTCCACAATTGGGAGGCAACTTAAATTGGCCCAGGGAAGGGCTTTTTCAACAATGTAGTTCCCAAATGGACAGTCCCTCTCCTCCTTGCTGGCCAAGATCATATGCAGCAGGTTTCTGTCCCAGCTGTGCTTTTGACCTTTTGGCCTCCACAGCAGAAAACAGTGCACTTTCCTCCCACCGCTCCCAGCACCTCTACGATCAAGCACCCAGTGTCTTCTCCAGCTCAGGCCAGCTTTAACACATGTGTACTCTACGCCAGGCTGGCAGTTTCCTCCATTGTTTAGTCCATGTTCTCAGGCATACGGAGTTACCTCAGTACCTCCTCAACCCCTGGGATGAGAGGCAATCCTTAGGTTCCCCTGTTCACTATTCTGGGAGTTCATGAGTAGAGAGCCCTGGTCTCTGTTCACCACTTGCCACCCTGCTTTGTCCCTCAGCCCTGAGCACTGCAGATCTAGACTGAGGGGGGAGGCTGTGGAGTCTCATAGTCAGCGGCAAGCCAAAGTCTCCCTCAGAGGCACCTCAACTCCAGACTACCACTCATCCTACAAACCTGGTATTTGTTGGGCTTTAGAAGACAAACAATAACTAACAACTCCCCCCCGCCCATGAACCCCAATGGTCCCTCTGAACCAGGTTCTGCTCAGTAAGTCTCATCTGCCTAAGTAATCCCTGCTCCTCAATCATTGATTTGCTTTCCATTCACGTGTGGTGGGTCAATTGTACTCTACAACTAACCCTGTCAGACCCAGCAACACAGACTGCAGCTTGGACTCTGCCTTTCCCTCTTCATTAGCCAGAACTGGAGCGTGAGCTCCGGGAACCGAGGCTGTGTGGTTGAACAAATCAACGTGTTCCAAGAAGCCCAGGTTCAGAGCCAAGCCCTGGGGCCACACAGACAGCATTCCATAGCATGAGGCAAATGCAACGCTGCCATAGGCCAAGGAAGGAAAGTGGAAGGAGGACTAAACATGTGGTGGTGCAGAGGCAGCCTGGTCACCAGTGTGACAACTGAAAGGCTTCCTACAATAAGATTCATGCCTGGACTCTGTGAGAACCAGCCCTGGGTTTGTGTCTCTGGCCGAGGAAGCTCAAGAGGAGTATCCGCCAGGCCTGAAAGCAAGTCCACTTTCACTGCCATGACATGTAGTGTTTTATCTGGCCATCATCTGGGTCTCCATCAAAATCGGAGATGGGGTTCCTCAGGGCTGACAACTGGGCTTAACACTTACAGCAATTTGTATTCAAAAGCTCTTAAAAATCACTTTCCCCTATAGACCCTCAGCATTTTTCTTTTGGCAGGACAAAATTTTTTGACAGTGCAGTCCCAACCCCACCCCAGGGGTATGAGGTGCCATTCTTACCAGTAGCATGTGCTACTCCATCAACTCTAAGCCAAGATCTGCCCTGCTCTGCCGGCCACAAGAATGAACAACAGCCTCAAGCAGGCGGCTGCGGCAGGACCAGCACGGTGTTCCCAGGGAGGCAGAGTCTTAATGTGTGAGCACCATCTTCTGGTCATTGTCTGGCTTCTGAAGCTGACTTGCTTTGAAAAACTTCATTTACTTCAGAATAGGAAGACTGGCAGGGTGTGGGGGCACACACTCCTGTAATCCCAGCATCCATAAGTTTGAGTCCATCCTGGGAAACACAGCGATACCCCATCTCAAAACAAAACCAAAAACAAACAAAACAACCCCTAAAACACGAGAATGGGAAGATCTATGCTCAAGCAATTTCATCAAAATGAAAACAGGCCCAAGGGCTGGAGCAGTTTGGTGGAAAGCTGATCAGAGCTGGAATCCAGCTGTAAAAATGGTTACCAGGGCTGCCTGCACAAGCCAATGTCAATGGCCAGCCCTCAAACTGACTGAGCAGTGTTAGGGTTCTACCTTCTGCCCTTCTAGCTGTGTCACCTGCCTGGGTGGCAGCAATAGATCAAACGCGACCCCTTGCCTCTACATGGCCATGTGAGATATGCTTGAAAAGACAAGGTGGGCTTATCTGTTACTGAGTGGCTGGAGGGTGAGTGACCAAATTGGCAGAGGGGTAACCCTCACGCAGTAGCAGGGAGCTGCCCGGGTAAACACTGCAATGGCACTCTTCAACCTCTGAGCATCCAGAAAACACTAGTGCTACTTATCCTTTCTAATGGCAGGATCTGACATCCATCTAATTGTACTTCATAATGGATTCCACAAACCATTAATTACCAGATTATGTTTTAGGAACTGAAGATAAGAAGCTTTGTGAAATTCAGACTTGGAAAGGTCACTGACCTGCAGACCATGCGCAGCCTGGGATTGCTGAGGGTAGGCCACACACAAGGCACATGGGCCCTGTGGCTGCTCCTCACACACGTGGCACAGACAGGACTGCCTTCCTGGGTTGGTTCACTAGTGACGTCACATGCTCCAGAGGAAGCCAGCAAGAGGCCTCCAAGTTGGGAGGGAGTTTCAGCCTTTGATAGGAGGGAGGGATGAGGATAACATGGAAGAGCTTTTGAGAAAGGAGCACTATGAAGACTATCCCAGGAAGGCAGAGTCATCTTTGCAGCTGGATGGCCTCAAGTCAAACACTTCCTTCTGACACAAATACTCCACAGGCTTTGTTTTAGAAGGGGATGATTCTCCTGACTAGATGTGACCAGCACGAGGGCTTCCTATAGTGTTAACATAGCCCCATCAACAGAGCTGGGCATGGCCCCTGGGTACAGGAAGACCTGAGCACAGAGAGGATGAGAGAAGCGAAGGGTAACTACTCAGGGCTGGGCTCCCTGGAAGCTCTGCTGGTGCTTCTCTCTCCATTGGCCAGAGGCACTGGCAGAATTTGCAGCCCTATTCCATGGGCTCAGACTCCCAGCTTTCTGCCAGCTAACGGCTGCAGGCACACTGTTCCCACATTGTACCAGCTCACATCCCACTGCTCTTTCAGAAGCCTGACTTCTCTGGGGTGGGACAGAATTTCAGGTCTGTGGGAAGGACAGTGGTGTCTGTGTCCACAGCTCAGACACTGTGTTTCTATGTGAATGGGACCACCCTCTGTTTCCAAGTGAGCCGCTGGGTTGGTGGTTGGTGCTAAGTTGAGCTTTCTCTTTGGCACAGTGCAGGTGCCTTCCACCAATGAGCCGCCACTCACTTGGCCTCACCACAGATCAGAGTGACAGTACCATCCAGCAAATCCTCCACAGTCACTGCCACAAGCTCAGAGCTGGCTTGAGAGGTCTGTGAATCAGGCAATGTCACGAACACCTGTGAGCCAGCAAGCTGGGTCTCCTCCAAAGTGATCACCTGCTCGGTGGGGGCCGCCGGCTCTGGAGCCTGGATCACCTGAAAGGGAAAGACCAGGAGGCTGCTCTGTCAGTGTTGATGGTGGGCTTCCCAGAATTTACATGGCTTTTGTCTCATACTGTAATGATGATATTTATGTTCTCACCCGAGGAGAGCAATGACTTGTACCTAATGGGAAGAGGCAAATCTAACACACCAGTGATGCAAAAGAGAAGGCAGGCGAACAATTTAAATAACTCTGTGTACTGAATTGCTGTAATTTTACTCAGTGCCCCATCTCAGGGCACATGGACTCTATGATTACACACCAGTGAACACAGGCTCAGTTCCTCACACTGGGTTTTCCTGTCTCTATGATGACACTGCAGAGGCGAGTGTCATGTGAGAAGAATGCCACCAGGGGTGATGGGTCTCAGCCTAAAACATAGAACTGGAAGTGACTTAGCAGATGCTGAGGCCTGCCAAGATGCCATCCCTGACCCTGTTGCATGCCAGGAGCTGAGAGCTGTATGGGAACTCAGAAGGGGAAAGGGAGTAGACTGCAGTTCCAACTACCGCCTGTGCTCAATCAGTGGCTGGAGCAGCAGGAATGTGTCCCACCAGCTCTGCAGGCCTCAAATACTTCTCCCAGATGTGCAGTCGGCTAGAGATGGTCCTCTAGCTCAGAAAGAGCTGTTCTGCAGTGAGGCCTGTCCTGTTCCTGCTGATGCTTCTCACCTGTGGACTCTAGGACAGTTGATAGCTTGGATACCATCAACCCAGTGTGCTCCCAGAGGGCACAGCCATTTGGGTACTGGGCCATTTAGGAGGGGAGAGTAAGCACAGGGAGGAGGCTGCACTCACACTGCCCTGTGCTCCAGGAGTGAGATCAGTCTACTGTGGTCCAGCACAAGAATTTCCAAATTGCTCTTGTCTCTCAGGACGGTAGCTGCCCTGTCCCTACCAAGGACAGCTTACCAGGAGCCCTAATTTCTAAAAGAGATGAGAGCAGAGTGGCTCTGGGATGGCAGCCAGCATCACCTGGAGTCCTGTCCGCCAGCCTTGCTGTTTCCCAGAGGCCTCAGAATGTGCTTAGTTTACAAATGACTTGCCCAATAGACAAAGCCTCATCTTCAGCCTCTCCACAGGTCACTGACAGGCAGCACAATTCATTCTCTTTCCCTTCTCTGTGGAAGGAAAGGAAGAGGACCAGGGAGGCAGAATGGTGGGATGGACTTGCACTACGAAGAAGAGGTGGGCTTTTTTTCATCAGGTGAGTGGCTCCCAGGAGCCATTCACAGGCTTTCCCTGCTGGGGCCCTGAGCAGCAGAGCTCAGCCATCCTCCTCCAAGGTTTTCCATGTCTCTCGCACATCCTTTCTCAGAAGGTGGACATGTGTGAATCAGGGGAGAAGCTAAGACCATTTTCCTGGAAATTCTTGTTTTAGGTTCTAGTGGCCTCAAAAGATTCAACTTTTCTGGTCTGTTTGGTCAGAGATCCAGGCTCTGCCTATGGTCATTAAGAAATCCCTTTAAGAGCTCCACAGAGTAAGACTGGGTGGTGAGACAGAGGGGCCTCCAGCGATGCTCTAGGAACCCTGTGTTCATACTCCATATCCAACAGCCACAGACTCACCTGTACCACCTGTGACGCAGCTGCCTGGGTGTCCGTGCCTGTCACTTTTGGGTGCTCAGACTCCACGTGGCTGTCAAGCTGAGCCTGGGAGGTAAAGAGCTCACCACAGAGCTCGCAGGGAAATGTGCTCTCTGACTGCTTAAAGTGTTCCATGGTGACGTGGTGCTGCAGAGCTCCAGGGAAGCGGAATGTGGCTGCACAATACAAACACCTGAATGGCTGCGACCCTGAAGGAGGAGGCAGAAGAGATGGCTGTGGGTGGAAGGTGACCCAGAGCCAAGGAGCGAGCCATGAGGATTGTGGTGGAGGGACAGAGCTAGGTTTCATGTGACTAAAGCTGGTGTAATTGGTGTGTGTGTGGTCTCCCTATAAAATGATAAATACAGAACTAGATGCAGAGCCTTGGAAGGGTCCTGTGAGCAAAGAGCCCTTAAACTACAGTTTTGTTGGCATGTGACTTAGGTTGAATCTGCTGAAGTCCATCATTCTTCAGAGGTGGACAGTGACACTGATGATACTAAATTGTCATCAATTCTAGGAAATACATTTTAGGGTCCTTCAATGGACTCAAGGGTACATCCCTCTGACTGCTGAGGGCCAGGCAGTTGTCAGGCACACTCATCAACAACTGTGCACATGTGTGCACGAAGGCCTGCAGGATGTGTGCTCATGGTTTGGAAGAGTATTCCTAAGACAGGATGAGTGTACTTTTAACCTCAGGGACAAAGCATTCCAGGAGGGAGGAAATAAGTGCAGAGGCTGAACTACATTCCCAAACCAAAGATCAATGACAGTTTCGCTTTACATTATATCCAAGAGGTTACACCAATGACTTCTGGTGCACTTGGTGCTCTGTTGTTACTCTGATGGCAGAAAAAACACTGAGGGAACATCCCCCAGCAGTCAGGACTGAGAGGAACTGAGAGGCTGCATTATCCCCTGAATCAATTTACAAGAGAGACACGATAAAAACCAAATTTAGACTAAACTAGCACTGAGAATAACCTACAAATTCTAAGTGATAAGCAAGCATAGTTTCATTGGCAATACTTTTCTTTCTTAATTATTCATTAAAATGGTGTGGCTTGTAAGTGGCACTCTAGATTGGATGAAATAGAGCAAAAACAACCACTGTCATGGCTAACATGAAGGGACGCTTCCAGGTGCCAGGCCTGTCACCCTGTGCAGCTGGCACCACGGCTGCTCCCATATTCCAAAGGAAGAAATGGAGCTACAAGTCTGTTAGTGATGTGGCCTGGGACATATGGAAGAGCACTGACCTGAATGCTGGCACTTGACATGCACCTGGAGCAGAGCCAACGTAGGGAAGAGCTCCTTACACTGGTCACACTCATGAAACTTCAAATCTGTAAAATATACATAAAAAAGAATTGGTGGGAAGAATAAAAGGAGGTCCTTCTAAGGCTGGAGGGTAAGGGGACCGGAGTGAGGTGAGGACTCACACTCTACACAAGCATCTAGAAACCTGTGCCTGAAGAGATTTGTGTAAGCTGGACACAAAGAGTTGTGAAAACGAGATGATAAAATACAGAGTGCGTGGCTGGTGCCTTGCATATAGGAAGTGCTCTTAAACTGACGGCTGCTCTGCTTATCCCCAGTGGACCTAAGAGGCAGGTATTAATAACTCCCATGCTTGAGAGAAGGAAGCAGACTTAGAAAGAAAGACAAGTCACCTGCCAAGGTCATGCAGCTGGTTAGAAGTGCTAGAGTCAGGATTTCCACCTAGCCCAGCTGCCAACAAAGCTATCACCTTCCCAGGTGCTGAGACTGACTCAGAGAAGCTTTCACTGTTCTAGGCTTCCAGGTTTGAAAATTCCTGCTATACAAGCTACAGCCTCCAGGTATGCTGTGCAGAGCAGAGGAAGCCACTGCCGCCCACCGTACCAAAGTGGTACAAGTTGGCATCTTAGGATAGAAGCTGGATGCTATGTCACTGAACTGTTCCCAAGTACCAGCTCACCCTCCGGGCACCAACTGCACCTGCATGCTCTGCTTTGATGTGTGCCTTGTGTTCCATCATGCTCGAGAAGGTTTTGTCACAGGAGCTGCACTGGAGTGAAGAGAACTTGGATGAGCGATGGTTCTGAGCAGCAAACACATCTGGGTGGTGGGTCCGGTTGTGGTACCACAGACCAGACAATTGCTGCAAGGAATGGGACAAATGTTACATCTTAGAAAGTTTCAATAAGCTGGAAAGCTCACAAGGTCTTCACGAGAGCTACAATTACACTCTTACCTATCATGCTGAGTGCTGACATGAAAAGCAACTCTAAATTCACTGACAGGCTACTTTAGGCAGGTCTCAGCCAAGTCTTCCCTAAGCCCTCACTCCTTCATGCTCATGAACTGGTGCTAGGGTCTTCCGGGTAGGCCAGAAGCTGACGCCCCGGGTCAGCTGACTGGCCAGGGTCACATGATGTGTAAAGAATGGGACCTCTGACATGTCTGCTTTTCACATTAGGCTACAATCTGTTTCCCAGAGCCCAGGGGTGGTGAGCACCCTGCTAAAACAGAAGCTATGGGCTCTTGGAGTAGAGAAAGTATTTTCTTCCCTAGCTCCAGAGAGCACCTATAATTCCTGTCTTTCAGAGATCATGCTCAGGTCTGCGCTGTCATACAGCCTGAGGCCAGGCATGAAAGCAGCCCTCCATTTTTAAGTCTGCTGCTATACTTCGGTGTCTAAGCCTCAATCTCACACCACCAAGGGCCATTCTTGTCTTTGTGACTAGTTCCTCACAGATATGGTTTCTTTTGGTTTCATTAGTATGAAAACAGACCCATTTTCTGGAAGCTCAACAAGCAAATGGACAAAAATTGTGCTAAACAAGGTAATTCTGGGTAGTGTTTCATTCCACATTATCATTCTCATATCCCTTGATCCATGGGGTCAAGTGATTCTTTTATTTAAAAAATAATTTTATTGCTCTATGGTTTTACATTGATTGACGGCAGTACTGGGGTTTGAACTCAGGGCCTCAAGCTCACTATGCAGATGTTATTCTACTTGAGTCATTCCCTCACAAATAGGTTTTATAGAATGTGAGCACTCCAGGGGAAAAAAAGCAATAGCTTATGGCAAGGCTGAAATCCAAGAGGAGAGACACACGCTTTCGGGTCTCCTCCTGTATCACTCTGACCAGAGCTCCTCAGAGAATCTGAATTACAAGCTCTCTCTACTTGGTTTCTCAGCACAAGGTCTACAACTGAGCACCCTCTTCCTGAGTTACTCAAATTGTCACATCCTAAAGATGAACTAGGACAATGGGCAAGTCATAATGGGAGCTGAATGGAGAGCATGTGGGGCCTGAAGTCACCTGGTAGGCCTTGTTGCAGATCCCACAGCTGAAGGGCTTTCCTCCCACGTGGGTTACCATGTGCCGCTCCAGCATGGAAGGGGCACTGAAGATCTTCCCACATGTAGGGCAGGGATGGTACTCTTTGGAATGAACCTCATGGATGTGCTTCCGGTGATCCTGCAGAGTGGGGAAACTCATCCTACATTTCTTGCAGTCATAAGGATCTTCTATGTCTGATGCCAGCAGGGCCATCCGTGGAAGAAAGAAAAGGGAAAAACAACACAGGCAATCAGTGAAACACTGTTTGCTACGCACAGCAAGATATAAGACTGCTTAGATTCTACGCTGGACACAGACTCCAAGGGTCACAATTCAATGCAGCAGTCCCCTGCCTACTTGCACGTCACCCCAGGACGAAGAATTCTCCATGCTTTCTGGATCAACCACCCCTGCCTCAAGTAGTTTACCTTGATTCCTCATTTTAGGCCTAACATGTTTAATCCTATTTTACTTTCTGGGGAGCCTTCCACTTCCTGGTAGAGATTTCAAACATACTATCAGAGCAGCACTGTTTCTTTTGCTGTCATCATGAGAAGGCCTCCTTGCTGCCCCCTGGAGATTCCAAGAAAAGCTTTGTGTAGATGCTTAGTGAGTGTTCTCTGGCAGACATGTGTGAAGTGTGTGTGTGTGTGTGTGTGTGTGTGTGTGTGTGTGTACTGCTTTAATATTAATAGCCCTGTGAGTAAGTTCTATTTTTGTTCTCATTTTATAGACTACAAAGTCAAGGTTTGGCAAACTAAGTTAGGACCCTATCCAAGGGCATAGCTGGGAAATGGGCTCTCACTGAGCCACATGTCTAACTGGACAGGTTAAGTCCAAGTAGGACCTCAAAAATGAGAGCTAGCCCTAATGAAAAAAATTACACTTGCCATTTTTATGCAGAATTCTTTATACAACAGAAGCAAAAGTATTTTTTGTATATGTCAGTACTGGGGCTTAAACTCAGGGCACTTTTCCTGAGCTTTTTTACTCAAGGCTAGCTCTCTATCACTTGAACCACAGTTCCACTTTTAGCTTTTTAGTGGTCAGAGATAAAGAGTCTTAAGGACTTTCCTGTTCAGGCTGGCTTCAAACCACGATCCTCAGATCTCAGCCTCCTGAGTAGCTAAGATTATAAGCATGAACCACTGGCGCCTGGCAGAAAGCAAAAGGTCTTAATAACAACAAAAAAAACTTTTTCCCCACATGGCCTTAGCAAGGTAAAGAAATTTAAGATCTCAATAAAAGTGAGTGGCCGGGTCAAAAATCAAGTCCAAGCTTGGGTGCCTATACCCCAGGCTCAGTTCCCCTGCTGTACTGTGTTGATTATATTTCAGTTGCACAAGGAAAGCTGAAGAAAATGGGAGGTCAGCCAAATGCTATAGAATTTCCTTCTGTTCGTGTACGTGCTTGCACACACTCTAGAAAAAGTGGAATGAAAGCTGTTGGTCTATATGAGGTCTAGTGGAAAGAAGAAAAGATAGGCAGGCTCTAAGAACTGAGCGAAGTACAAAGGCACTTGGAGAAGGCTGGGCAGGAAACTTCCAAAGGAACATGCCAGGCATTAGACATCCACTTAGGAAGCATACACCTTGCTCCTCTGAGGCAGGCCAGCATGAGTAGAGAGCAAGTGTGGAGGAGGACAGTGCTCTGTGAGCCTGTCAGTGTCAGAGACTTTCTCAAACATAATTTGCCTCTTTCAGTCAAACAATGCTAGCTTGGCTAAGAGGAAGAAAAAGCAACAGTCTAGACAGAGAAAGAAGCATCACAGCGATATGCTAAAATGAAATTCATCTTTACACAGCAAGGACAACTGGTTTTTTTTTTTTTTTGGGTCTGGTCGTGGGGCCTGAACTCTGGGCTTGGGCGCTGTCCCTCAGCTCTTCAGTTCAAGGCTAGCACGCTACCACTTGAGCCATAGCACCACTTCTGGCTTTTTTTTCTGCTTATGTAGGGCTGAGGAATCAAACCCAGGGCCTCATGCATGCAAGGCAAGTGCTCTACCACTGAGCCACTTCCCAGGCCCGACAGCTGTGGGTTTTGCAGGAGAATCGGGGAGGAGAGGGAATGGAATGAGGCTCAGCCCTGGTGGAGACATTTTTTAAGACATGTGTTCTCATGATATCCAGAATTCCAGTACATACTGTGAAAGGTGTGCAGGTGGATGGAGAGGCCATTAGCTTGCCGGAAGCCCTTCCCACAGTCCCTGCAGACGTATGGCTTGTCCCCAGTGTGGGTCCTCACATGGCGGGACAGCTCAATGGACTGTGCGAACACAGCATCACAGTACTGGCATGCATACATTTTCCCTGAGAATACAAGAGCTTATGCAATAGGCACTAAACATTTATGTTATTCTTATAAACAAAATAAAAACTCTAAGGCACACACCAGGGAAATGTCATCTGGGAGAAGACACAAAAACCTCAGGCAATCTGTAACACATAGTGGGGGTGAGAGCCATCCTGTCAAATACATGTATTTCTTAAACACAGCCCCTCCTACAGGGTGAGGACAGCTGGTAAGAACAGGGCAGGGACAGAGCTCTCAGTACACAGAGAACCGCTTATTTATCAGGCCCACAAAGAGAAAGTGCTCAAGCTACTGCCAGCCAACAGATCCATCTCCTGCCCAGAAAGGTGTGCATTCAACTCTCCTTTCACAGTACAGTATGGACTGCCAATGCCACACAAAGGTGAGACGTGGGTTCAGGAAAGAACCAGTGACTTGCTACACTCATCACATACTATGGCTTTCTGTTTTCTCATGTTTATAGAGAGCACAGCTCCTAGACAGAAAAAGCTGGCATTTGTGAGAAAGACTGCACAAGTGGAGGGAGTGACCAGGGGAGGTAAGGAAACTGCAATTCCTGACCCTACCCTGACCATTACCTCCCTCCCTCTAACTAGCCCGAACCCCCTTTGCATTCTTCTCTGTCATCCTGATTAGCCCTCTTCTACCTGACAGCCTGCACTGTGACTGTCTCTATGTCTTCCATGTCCCACCCCTCAGGCTGTCATTCCTCGAGCACAGGATTCCAGCCTAGTTGTTGGCACCGGCACTGCCTAATCCATAGTAGGTGATCTACCAGGTCTTTCTCAGGCTGGAAGTACATCAAAGCTCAAAGCTCAGAGAAGTGCTGGCCTTACGTAAATATTGTAGCTACAACTGCTAACACTAACACCAGCCAACCTCTCTTCTGAGTCCCCCATGGTGAGTGTGCAGACGGTTCCCTGGGCCTTTGTATCCCTGGGGATTTGGAGTTCTGGTTTGAATTTCTCTAAGAGCTCTATCTGTTTGGTTCTGAGCAGGTTTAGGCAGCAGTGTTGGGGAAGTCTGCGGGTGACAAGAGCACATGTCTGCCTCACCTTCAGAGTGCTTCTTCTTAGTGTGGTAGGCTAGGGCTGAGGCCTGCGTGAAGGTCATGAGGCAGTGCTTGCACATGAATGGACGGTCCCCAGTGTGTAGGCGGAGGTGGTTCTTCAGGGTAGAGTTGGCTGCAAACTTTGCCCCGCATTCCTCACAGGAGAATGGTTTCTCATCAAAGTGCTCTGTCAGCTTGTGATACTGCATGCCTAGAGCCGTGCCGAACACCAGAAAAGACCTGCCGTCAGCATAAGGAAGCCAGCAGGGGATGCCTAAGCAGTCTCAGGCCAGGCTTAAGAAGGCACAGTGTGAATCACAGGAAGCCAAGGCCATGTTAGTTTCTGTCTCACACACCATGTTACTCATGTGCCCACCAAGCTGCATGCCCAAAGTCACCTCTAGGCCACCCCAAGTTGACCCTGAGTCTATTATCCCAATCCTCTCTCTTAAATTGGACTTGACATTCATATAGGGAGACCAAGTGTGCTTTTATGTTTAATGAACATAAAATGTGCATCCAACATCCAGAACAAGGGAATACAACTCTTGAACTATACATCCCATGGTTTCCTTGACTCTTGTTTATTATAAGAAATAGGGGGGACATGGAAACCCAGGTGTCCAAGAGTTGGTAACTACTATGAAGAACAGCTGTGTGTGTTAATTCTATTGTAGTTCTAGATGTTTAGCACTGACATTTTGAACTTCCTAAAAATGCAAAGGTGTAAGCAGTGTCAAGGACCCATTTTACGGGTGGGAAAACAAGGCTCAGGGACATGGCTCCACAGAGACTCCCCATGCCCTTGTCAACCTCCACCTGCCTCTGCAAGAACCTACCCTATCCTCTAGGACCAGCTAGGCGTCTCATGGCACACAACTAGGGTACTTGAATCTAAGCTACATAATTTTCACCTACTATCCTTCATGACTGAGCCTAGTGAATATACCTGAGGCGTGGGCAAACTCTCTTCCACAGAGGTCACAGGTCACAGGAAGCCTCTTCTTCTTCTTCTTGGGGATGTCAGGCTCTCCGCCCATACCGTGGGCCTCCAGCTGGTGCTTCTCCAGTTCCTTCTTTGAGTCCTTGGTCTCACTGCAGTCCTTGCATTGCACTTGCTTGCTCTTGGCTACCCGGCAACGTTTCATGTGCACCTTAAGGCGGCAGTAGAAATGGAAACTCTTGTCACAGGCCTTACAGACAAAGCTCTTCTTGGCAGAGTCTGGGGAGGCAGAAGTGTCCTTTTCTTGTTGCTCTGGCGGGGAACCAGTCTCTTCCTTTTCCTTTTGTTCTGTGGGCTGGCAGCCTTCTCCAGTCACCTCAGCTGCCTTCTCATTTTCTTTGTTGCTGGCTTCATGGTGAAATTTATCACTCAGCCTCCACATTTCCCTCTCTCCATTTTCCTTAGTAAGGAAGCCTGCATAGGAGAGAAACACAGGACCCTGGGAAGTCGGTTTCTACTTCACTTTGTAACTTTTCTAACATACTCTTAGAGGAGACTGGAGACTACTTGAGAATCTAAAAAGCCTGAGTATTATCACGGTCATTTTTACTTCCCACTAGATACAGATAGCATCAAGTCCCCTGGCTGTTAAGTACTGAGAGTATATACGAGGAATAAATAACCCTCTTACATAAAACTTTTCTTTTTCTCGGGGCTGGGAAGGTGGCTCAGTGTTAGAGCACTTGCCTTGCATGCATGAGGCCCTGGGTTCGATTCCTCAGTACCACATAAGAAAAAAGCCGGCTGTGGCTCAAGTGGTAGCGTGCTAGCCTTGAGCTGAAGAGCTGAGGGACAGCGCCCAGGCCCAGAGTTCAGGCCCCACGACCGGACCAAAAAAAAAACAACACACACACACACAAAAAAAAAACTTTTCTTTTTCTCAACAAAGATCTTGGGGCCTTCTGGCTCCTAACCCCTGCTTCTTACCAATGCATGCCAGCTCCTGCATGACAGGCTGTAGGCCAGGGAAAGATCTGTGGACACTGCACAGGAGGCGACAGATTTCAATGGCTGAGACTGACTTTTCCATAGCTCTGCTCAGCACAGCTTCAAGGCTGGCTGTCTCAGAGGAAATGCTCAGAATCTAAATGAACATCACGAGACAAAGGTGCAGGGTCAATATCAGCACACTTATTTTTTTCCCCATGGTTTTCAACTTATAACAAACTGACAAAAGCTAACTGCAGAAGACCCAGCTCTACCTATAAGTAGTTTACAGTTTTCACAATGCATATGGAGAGCCCTGTCTGCCAAAGGACAGGAAGATTACCCAAAGAGCAAAAGGAAGCACATACTGAGAGATGTGCAAGTACAAAGGCGGTACACACAGGGGCATTAGTGTCTTCTGTAAGAATCTGCTCAGCAACCATGAATTTCTCAGAGAGCTTTTCTAGATCCAAACATAAAAAGTCTGAAAGCTGTAGGATTTGGCGACTGGCGTTTCTGTCATGAAGATCAGGATAATTTTTCATAATATATAATTGTCTCAATGTCTAGAAATAATTCTGCACCATCAGTAGATTCATATTTTTAGACACTTAGATGTACCCTTTTAAACATCACTTTCTTTCATAAAGACACAGTAGGTTCAAATAGGGGCTTTAAAGAGGCCAAGAATATGATTTCAAAGCCATCCTCTTTCAGAATGTTAGCACTATCGGCAGAGTCAGCACGCAGAAAATAAATTGAAACATCCACAGATGGCCACATGGACTTTGCATTTTGGAAGATATTTTACTTCTGCTCTTTTCAAGTCTATCTAAATAAACCTGATGTCCCTGGAAGCATGAGACTAATTAGTGAGGCTAAAGTGATCAGCTGTAGGAGGCCCAGCTCTGAAGTGTGTAGAGTTGGAGGGGCTGGCCAGCAGGTGAGTCTTGCCTCTGGAACCCTACGGGAACATGTGCCCCCTTCTTCCCAACCGAGAGCAGACCGAGGCAGAGCTGTCACCAGGGCGGATATGCTTCTGCCCTCCTGCTAGTCGGGATCAAAAAGACACTACAGGTGCATCTGTAGCTTAATTCTATGTCCTTTTATTATTTTACCTGCTCAAGAAGCACACAATCATGGGTTGGACATCCACAAACCCTCCCCACCTCCACCTGCTTTTCTGGGATGCTGGCCACATTATAAGAAGCCTCACAGAAAATGAGTTGGCACTACCTGCTACCCCATATGGGCAAGAGCTTTGTTCTTTCTATGTTTATGTTAGTTCTTTCAAGAAGCCAGAATAGAAAATACAATAAGACAACAACTTTACTTCTAACATCTGAGAGAAGTTGTTGCTTAGAACATGTTACAGCAGAATGGAGGTGTTTCTAGGTTTACACTACAGGAATCAGCATAGGTGTTTCTAGGTTTACACTACAGGAATCAGCATAGGTTGTATGTCTGGCCTCATTTCTGACTTGGAACATCTAAGACATGTGACTCAACTCTGGAGCTGAGCCCCTTCATTTGTAAGATGTGACGACATCAACCTTGAGGTTGGAGGTGAAAGCGCAAACGTGCTAGGAAGAGCTCAGCCTGATGCCGGACACAGAGCAGGGACTCTGCAGAGGTGGATCTTCCCTCAGAAATGAAGACAGACCCAGGCAACACCCTGCCAAATTCTGATTTGCTTTTTATTGCTCCGCACCTCTTTCAGGGTCTCCACCAGGTGCTTCTCCTCTGAGGAAAAGTGCTGGAGCACAGTCCTCTGCTGAATGGCGTCCATGATCAACCTGCTGTGCTTCAGGATGGCTTTTAAGGCAGCGCTTTCAGGGGTGGTCACTGGAAGAGAGGGAGACTGGAGAATTAAACTAATTCCCATTTTCCCCTTTACCTCTTAACTCAAAACTCCTCATAATGAGAACACATGTCATCTGCTCCTCAAGGGCTGCAAGTGAGGAAATGGCAAGCCAGAGTGAAATAATATAAACTTAGAATAATTACTGCATAATTTTTCTTAAAAAGTTTACAAATGACTATCCTTAAACAAAAATGCCAGCCATTTTTTTTTAAATTGAGACCTAAAAATGGTATATTTATAAGGTACCATGTGATATTTTGATACATGTATGTGTTATATTCAAGTCAGAATAAGCAAACTTAATGCTTCTCTAAATATACTCCATATCTGTTGTGGCCTTCCTAAAATACAGTATGTGATGGTTACCTTCAGCCACCCTACTGAGCAAAAGAGCAGGAGAACTGGTCCATCCTTATTCCTAAGGGTAGGGATGTAGACAGCTATCAGAAGAGAGCTTCTTCTACTTCCTGAAAGGGCCAACAGCTGTAAGGGGCAAACCCTGGTGGAGGGCAGGCACTCACCTGCCTGGAAGAAAGCATTGGCACCAGGTTCTCTTCCTATTTGTTCCAGGAGCAAGTTCAAAGGGCAGGTCTTTGTCTCCCGAGCTGCTAGCAGTAGTTGCCAAATGGCTGTTGCTGAGAGAGTCTGCTTTTCTAGAGCTGCTGACATCAGGGAACTGAAACCACCAGAATCAGAGTCCCGTTCCACAAGCTTCTCCATGACCTTCAAGATGGAACACCAACAAACATGTATGGAAGACTCTAGCCTGGACCAGCTGCAGAGCTACAAGTTGGCTGCTGGGGTAGAGTAAATGTAATTCACCTCTTTCACACTGGGACATTTCTTTTTAATTTATTTGGAGGTGGGGCTGGGGATGTAGCTCAGTGGTAGAGTGTTTGTTTAGCTAGGTTTAAGCTCCAGGGGACACACACGCACATATGCACGCACACACGTAAATGTTATCTACCCACTTACTAACCTATCTAGAGACAGTGTCTTACTATATAGCCCGGGTTAGCCTCAGCTTCATAATTCTTCTGCCTAGTCTCCTCATTGCTGAGATTAGAGGTGAGGACTATCATAATGTCCAGGTGCTAAGAGATTTCTTATACATGATGAAGTTCTTCATTCGTCCGCTTGATTACCTTTCCTTCTTACCAAAGAAATTATGACTATTCTGTATGGTTCCCTGTCTTAAGAAATGATTCTTCTTTCTCCTTTTCTACTTAGCACTTTTCAATATAACTGTGTATGTATACTTGCAAGTAGAAATAAGACAGTGTGTATACACATTATTTTTCCTTCCTGACTCCCATTCTTACCTCTCTTTCTCCAGGGGCCAAACTCTTCACACGTGAGATGACCTTCAGCAATGCCTGGTTGTCTGTGAAAATCTCAGAGAGGTTTTCATGATATCGTCTCAATAGCTCATTCCCATAGTCCTCAGGGCTTGGCTGGACTGTAAGGATATTAGCAAAACAACGTTTGATGCAAAAAACCTATGGAAGACAAAGGATGCTACAGAGAGGGAGAGGCAGTGGCACAAGAGCTGCCTCTGCCTGAGACCTCAAGCATATGTTCAGATCTTTGCTCTACATTTATTACCTGGTGCTTCAGGGTGATAAAACCACTAGCATGCTAAAAGCCAGTGCCTGGTGGTAGAAGCCAATGATTGCTCAACAGGCGGGAAATGAAGTGGCTGTACTTGCAAGAGATTTGGATGTGCAGGTTCAAGGGGGTGTTACTCATGAAGCCTGAGGCAAATGATCCATGTGGTAATCCACAATACAAACAGCCACAAGTCAAAATGTGCCTGTGAAGCCGACTCACAGCTCAGCTTAGATGCCCTCTGAGTCCATATGTTAGGCATTTGCTTTAAAGAAGTCAGATTTCCTTGAAAGTTAAAAAAATCAAAGTAAATCAGGCATTTCCTTTTGCTTTGCAAATACTTATTATTTTTATTCTCTACTTTGATCTGGTATGTCCACTGCTGGAAATACAGCCCTAAGAGATTAAATGAAGGCAAAAGAACTATGTACAAGAACCACTGCCACAACATAATTCATGATGATGATGGAGGTAACAACATTTATTAAATGCCTACTATGTGCCAGACAGTGCACTAGTGTTTTTAAGGTATTATTTCATAGTAGCCACAAAAATGATTACAAGGCCCAGTCTTATACCCATTCAAAAGAGGAGAGGTTCAGAAAGGATAGGTTGCTGGTCCATGGTCACACAGGACATCTAGAATGGAAGTGTATAGTCACCACCATTGTACCACATGGGCTACAAATACAGGCATGAGTAACACTCTATCCACAGCCTTATAATGGAAAACTACACAGGAAACAGGCTAATGAGGAATTGTTTTGAAATGCAGGGAAGAATGTTATTGTACTGTTTAATGAGGGAAATTATAAAATATGCCAAGGTGTTAATTAGTGACATTCTTGAGTAACAGGTTTTAGGTTGTTTTGTTCCTAATTTCTGGAAC
Organism: Dipodomys ordii; assembly: GCF_000151885.1. Taxonomy (NCBI): domain Eukaryota; kingdom Metazoa; phylum Chordata; class Mammalia; order Rodentia; family Heteromyidae; genus Dipodomys; species Dipodomys ordii. The sequence continues at coordinate 15,072,490 of NW_012267222.1, forward strand.
ATCCCAGTTTGTGTAAGTATACATTGTTTTTATAAGCCATGCTTCCCAAACAGCCTGTGTCTCCAGCTGCCCTAGGACAGGGCACACTGCTGCAGATGGGCTTTTAAATGACTGGCTATGGGTGCCTTTCCCCTAGTCTCTAAGGGTGGAGAGTCTGGGGACTGCTGGAAGCAATAGCACGTGGGTAGGAATGGGATGATCAAAGTCTGAATTTTGGTTACACAGTCATCAAGATGCTGAGTCTTGTGATATTTTCATTTTTTCAGCTTTCAGATGTGATCCATCCATTAATAAACCTTGGGCTATGGGAAACGGAGGTGGGATCTTAATGGCTAAGTTGTTCTCACACTCCAGATTTTTGACTGCAGGAATACTGATATTGATTTGTGATAGTGTATGTTTTGCAGTAACACTTCCTAATATTATCTCATTTCCCCAACATGGAGTCAAAGGGTGTTCTGTAAGAGTAGCTCCAGTCTAAAGGGCAACAATTAACTAATACCTGGGGCACTGGACAAAGGAGCTAATTTCTGCAAATTTTCCAGCAGAAGGCCTAAGTTTGGCAAGGTTGTCTTCACAGCCTGGAGGACTTTCACCAAACTCTCAGCGGTCAGCGTCTTCTCTTCAGTCATTGTGTGCAACCAATTTTCTATAGCCTCCTTGGGTGTTTTGCCCTGGCAGCAATTCAGAATCACCTGCAGGAGCAATCAACCAGACCCAGTCACCGGCAGTTCAAAAATGTATCTGATACACCACTGGAAAACCTAGCAAGGGAGTATATAAGACATCCTGCCTCCACATCCTCACCTGCTGGTTTCTAGCACTACTTCTGTCATAGTCCCTTCATTACTCTGCTTCAATAAAGATCCAACACATCCTCCAAAGAAAGAGCTCTATGCAAACCTTTTTAACTACAAATCTGTGCACATTCTTTGCCTCCAACGAGCTTGTTATTTTTAAAAAGCTTTATACCTGACTGACATGAGAGAGCAAGTAGCTTATATCTAACCTGGTTCTTTTTTTTTTTTTTGTCAGTTTTGGGGCTTGAACTCAGGGCCTGGGCATTGTCCCTGAGCCTCTTGGTGCTCAGGGCTAGCTCTCTACCACTTGAACCACAGTGCTCCTTCCAGTTTTTGTGTGGTTAATTGGAGTTAAGAGTCTCACAGACTTTCCTACTCGGGCTGGCTTCAAACTGCAATCTTCATATCTTAGCCTCCGAGGATTACAAGTGTGAGCCACTGCTGCCTGGCTGGTTCTTTAGATATAGTTTGTTCAGACTCCAAGACTGAGAAAAACACTAGTCATTAGTAAAGTTAAAATATTTCCCATCTGTTAGTTAAGGGTAATAATATCGTCATAGTTTATAAATTTCAGAGCAATTCTATTATTTTATTTCCTTTTACTCAGATAATTTATAGTTTATAGGCTCTAAAATAATTAAGTGCTCTTCTGGGTCATCTTTCTAGTTAATTATTTATTATCCCCTCCTTTTATTCTCAATGACCCCATACATCAGGTCCAGCTATAACTCAACAATTCTCCCTTGTCCTTCCTTGCTGTGCCACAGGACTTTCATAGGCATTAGCAAAAGGCTGAAAAGTCATATAGGAGGCAGATCTTTTTCTATTACAATAAAGCTATTTCTTAATGGACCATAATGCAATAATAAAACATGCTTCTGATGGAACTGATAAATGGTATTATTTGAATATAAGTAATCCACAGTTCCCAGTAACTGAAATGTGAGCTTTCCTCTGGGAAATCTGCCTCTCAGGAGTAACAGTTAAGCAATTCAGTCATGGTAGTATGCCAGAGGGTGCCATTATAAAATAATTCCAAGTTTAAAATAATGAAACTGGCTATATGTATGTGTGTATGTGTGTGTGTATATGTGTGTGTGAAAGAAATACACATACATATATATAATAAATCCACTTGCAATATTCCTTAATTTAGAACACAATCATTTTCTTTGTTAAGGGCCTAATATATAGATTTCTACTAAATGAATCATAATTTGGACTTGGCATGGTGACATACACCTGTAATCCCAACACTTGGGAGGCCAAGACTGAAAGTCAAGCGTTCAAGGCCAGCCTACTCCACATAGTGAGACCCTATCTCAAAACAGTCATTTTTTTTTTTTAAAAGCTCTGAGATAAAGTTAAGAGCTCATATTTAACTGCACTGGTGTAGGTTGGGCACTGGTGGCTCATACCTGTAATCCCAGCCATTCAGGAGGTTGACCCCCTGGAGGATGTCAGTTCAAAGCCAGCTCTAGGCAAAATAGCCTTGAAGCCAGGTGCCAGTGCCTCACACCTGTAATTCCTCGCTACTAAGGAGGTTGAAATCTAAGAACTGCAGTTTGAAGCAGCTCAAGCAGGAAAGTCCAATTAGCCACCAAAAAAACCACAATTGGAGCTGTAGTTCGAGTGGTAGAGCACTACTCAAGCAAAAAAGCTTAGCCCCAGGACTGGCAAGCGCACAGCACGCATGTGCGCGCGCGCGCACACACGCACACACACACACGTGCGCGCACACACACACACACACACACACACACAGTCTGTGGGATTCTATCTCACAGCACACACACACAGAGTCTGTGAGATTCTATCTCACAGCACACACAGACACATCCACGCGCGCACACACACACACGCACGTGCGTGCACACACACGCGTGTGCACGCACACACACACACACACACACACACACACAGTCTGTGGGATTCTATCTCCAAACAGCAAAAAACTAAATAATGCAAAGACCATAGTTCAAACAAAGCACAAAATGATGATGATGATGACGACGATGATGACAAATCTTGGTTTCCAAGCAATAACCTGATACACAGTGAGGCAGCCAGAGACTATTAAGAAAAGGTATGGACCTTAAAGCCAGACAAGCCTAGTTTGTATCCTAGCTCTAATATTTATTGTGTGTGACCTTAGGCAAGTTACTAAACTCTTTGGATCTTATTTTCCTCATTTGCAGATGAAGTTAGGTACAATTGTTGGCACAACTGTTACAAGGATTCTGTAAAAGTAGGCTACTAAGATGGGCACTGGTGGCTCACATCTGTAATCTTAGCTACTCAGGAAGCTAAGATCTGAGAATTGCAGTTCAAAGCCAGCTTGGGCAGGAAAATCTGTGAGACTCTTATCTCCTATTAACCTCCAGAAAACTGGAAGTGGTGCTGTGGCTCAAAGTGGTAGAGCATTACACCTGGAGTAAAAAAACTCAAGGAGAGCGCCCAGGGCCTAGTTTAAGCCCCACAACACAAAAAAAGGTCTTCAGCTCATTTCTTGGCAGTAAGCAGTAAAAACATGACAACTACAGCAATGGCTATTTCTATGTCCCTCGACCTGTTCTTACAGGCAAGGCCTGGTAACCATGACAAACATAACTTCTTGGAAGAGTAAAGTTCTCAAGGGCCTGGACACACATCCCCAGTATCATGGCACTATGGCTACGGGATCAGCATTCACCTCAGCATTACCATCTAGTTAAGCTGTTGCAATCTTGCCAAGAGGAGCGAGCTCATGCCTAAGATGTGCATTCTGATTTATAACTAATTTAAGTTCTTCTGCTCTAGCCTTTTCAGTCAAGTAAACTGAAAGTGACAGCATGGTCCATTTTGCTGCAGTGAGTGAGGCTGAGTCTGGGCTCTATCTCTAAGTGCTGTTTTACCAAGATAATAGAACAGTTCGAAGGACGTGTTCATCCAGTCTGGCTAATAAGGAAAAGCTGGAGATGAGTAATTGAATGAAACCACCCAACTAGGCATCAGATGCTTTTAGTACTACAAGCAACTTTCTAAAATTCAGTGCCTGGAATTATAGTTAATCTGAAATCTCAGGAGAAAAACAGGAGCTACTCATTTTTTATAATATTATCTTTCTTTGTGAAGTTCAAGAAACTTAAAAAAATAAAAAATAGGGAGGGGAGTGACAATGTTCAAAAAGAAATGTACTCATTACCTGACTTATGAACTGTAACCCAGCTGGACATCACCTTTACAATACAATTTAAATAAAGAAATCTGAAATAGAATTAATTTGAAAAATGCAACTTTAAGATAGAAGTTCTTTCTCTTTATCTATTTGTCTGTTTATAGTAATGTAAAATCACTGAGGTAAAAAAATGACACCTAGGATCCAGTTGTCACTATGCCTCCAGGACTCAGCCCTTATGCCAGGGGTTTCTACAGATCTTCTCTCCCGGACACGAAGGTACTTCCCACAGTTCTAAGAATTGATGCCATGAAAGTTTTCTATCTCTATTCCTTCCTTCTCTGATATAGGCGTATTTTTAGCACAAAGTTGAAATCAATAACACAACAAATACAGTTATCTAGTTGCCTCAAGAAGTCATGCCAGCAGTTTTATGAGGATTTTAGCAACTGGCTGGTGGGAGACTAAATTGGTATGACCTTCCTGAAGGACAATTTGACAATACCTACCAAACACTGGAACATTTTTACACTGTTCCAAATTTCATTTCTTTGAAATTACATTAAGAAAATAATACCAAGAGGCATGCAAAGCTTTGCTTGCAAGTATGTTTTCTGCAACATTGTTTGTAACAGCAAAAAACTAAAAGTGAATTCCTAAGAATAAGGGGATAGGGGGATGGTTGGGAGCAAGGGTGAATAAATGCAGTCATGATATTCAGTATACACTACATGGAAAATGAACTCTACAACTTATGGGCAGGAACAAGAGAGGGAAGCTAGGAGAAAGCAAAGGAAAGGGTGGCAGTGTACAAAAAGAATTGTACTTATTACCTGACTTATGAAAATGGTAACCTCTCTGTATAACACCTTAATAATAATAATAACAAAATTACATTTAAGAAAAAGAATGAATCATGAGGTTAGAGGTGTGGCTCAAGTGGCAGAGTGCCAAGGCCCTGCATTTAAACCCAATACTGTGAATAGAAAAAAGAAAAGAATAAATGGTACATCTATGAATATAATTCAGTTATCAAATGCATTTAGCTGGCATAGAAATGTATCAACTTATTGAATAAAACAGTGTGTTTCATATAATTCCATCAGAGGATGACTGAGAGAGACTGGACAGCATGTTTCTTTACAGTTAACAGTGGGATCGAAATGGTGGGATCCTCCCTCCCTGTGCTTCTTTTCTCCATCCATATTAACCACATATTCTTTCTGTAAAAAGTCACCATGATTACAAATGTTTTAGTTTCAGAGTAAAAATCCAGTGAGAGCAGGGACAGCACAATTTGTCCATCTAGACACTCAAGTACCTGTTGTATGGGTACCCTGAGCACTGCTAAAAGTGGCTGCAAGAACCACAAAGGGATAGGAAACAAGAATCTGAACTTCAAGGTGATTACTATGCAATAGGTATAAAAATATTGCAAGGCAAAAACTACTATGTGCCATAGAAGAGATTAGAAAAAAAACACCAAAAAAACAAGCACTATAGCAATTCAGCAGGGGGAGGAGGTACTTGACACAGTTACCCTTTTCTGGGAGCCAGGCAGGAATTCCTCCTTGGCTGTTTCCAGGAACTCCACAATAGGTCTCAACTGTGTTATACTCTGTATCAGGTCCTCTTTGTGTTCCAGTAACAGAACAGACAAGGTCTTTCCCTCCTCTGTGCTCCCTGGGGGAGAAAGAATTAGAGACACACAAGAGAAGCTAGTCAATTTGAAGAAAATGACAGCATGGTTTGTGGAGAGAGATCTAACAGAATAGTAAAGTGATTCTCAGCTTATTCTGTGCACCTGAATGCAGAATCACTTTTAGGGAGGAAAATACTTTATTATTCTGTTTAAACTTTATGAAAGGAAAAGTGTTTCATTTATCTGTCAGAACACAAAGCTTCAGAGCTAGCCAGAGGTTAACTTCCGGTTGGCAAGGCCACTGCTTTGTACCTAACCCAAATGAGAGCAGCTTCAGCCTTTAAGTCTGTCAGTGAGCAAGTCACCCTGGGTCCTTGAAGCACTGCTGTGGATATGCAGCTTTCTGAAAGGCAGGAGGACACCGATAACACTCTCCAATCTGTCAGGGTAACAGCCTAGTTAATGAAGGTACAGAAATGGAGGCTTATTCAGCTCATATATACTTAACATGCGGCCTCTGCAATGACACACAGAACCTAGGTGAAACCGCTCACTGCTGAAGATCCATTTCACTGGATGAGACTGTAAAGCTTGGTTTACTTGGATGGCCAAGGCCCCCTCCTACCTTCTGGCTGCACTGGTGCCACACCTCCTGGTTCTGGGGTTAACAGAGCCTGTTTGGCCACAGAAGCAGCATTCTGGCACAGCCTCAGCAGAGAGAGAGTAGATTGCACATCCAGACTCTCATCTTGAACTTTATCCAGGAGCCTCTGGAATGCTGGACATCCCCCTTCACCCTTGAAGCATTCTGCAATGATCTGTGTCATGAAAGTGCCCAGAAAGAGGTCAGCTAGTCACCAGAACTGCATGTGGCAAGCAAGGTGCCCAACCATCCGACCCCTCCTCCTCTCCAGCAGCCCTTCCTACTTGCACCCCAAACCTGAGCTATGGAAGACCTGATTCCTTTCTCTAGCCTCACTCAGGGTAGGTCCCACCTCCTATCTGCTGCCCTTCGTTCTGTCTTTGTCACATCACACTATGACTTATATTTATTTGTTTCTCCTACTACTGTTCCTAAAGATAGAGATTAAGCTTTCTAGGGCTCTATTCCCTTGGCAACAAGCACAGCCTGGCATATAGTAGGTGTTTAGTTCATTTTTAACAAACTCAGTGCACCTCTTACTTAATTAGACCTTTCTGAGTCTTATGACATTTTCAGTATTTCTTAGGCAAAGATATCTGAATTTCAAATTGAATGAACTGTCATTTTATTATTTGAGAATGCAATTAAAAGCTCACAAGTTAGGAAAAAAAGAACACTTTAAGTCATTTACATTATGAATGATCGACTATTTAGAAAGACACGAACCTTATTACTTTTAGATATATTCTGTAATAAGGCTAACAGTGTGTTGGCAGAACATGATCCACATATTAATGATCTCAGGTGAATGACTGGCTCTAACCTGAATGGACTCAAGTTTCCTTCCTTAAGCAACCTGCTGCAGGCCTGTCAGTGGACCTTCCAGAGGCCTCAGCATTACTACTGCCTCTATCACTACTCTCCTGACATTGCACCAAAGTACTGGGGGTTAGAATTCACCTTTCTTACCTGCTCTTCCCAATACTCCCTAATTCTTCCAAACCAATAAATATATATGTGGTCTCTATATAATCTTTAAAAAAAGTTCCTTATTTTTTTGTCATCTCTAAAAGTAAATTTGGATAAAATAGCTTAATCATCTTTACTTTGATGTAAATAACTTCCATGAACCTAAAGTGACTCTTCTTTTTTAAAAATAATGAACAAAGCCAGGTGCCCAACAATCTGACCCCTCCTCCTCTCCAGCAGCCCCTCCTACTTGCATCCCAAACCTGAACTATGGAGACCTGATTCCTTCCTCTAGCTTCACTCAGGGTAGGTCTGACCTCCTCACTGCAGTGGGCAGTGGCTCATGCCTGTAATCCTAGCTTACTCAGGAGGCTGAGATCTGAGGACAGTGGTTCAAAGCCAGCCCAGGCAGGAAATTCCAAGAGACTCGAATATCAAATTAACTACCAGAAAGCCAGCAGTAGATCTGTGGTTTCAGTGATACAGCACTGAGCCAAAAATCTCAGGGACAGCGTCCAGGCCCAAACTGGCACACACACACACACACAAAAAAAAAAAGGAGCAAGAAATGAAGTTATCAGTTGAATGTTTAATTTCCTTTGGTAAATCAATTCTGCTTTTCATGCTTTTGTTAGCCAGGTAGCCTCCAAGTGGCTTGATACCTCATACCTCCAGTATCCATGCCCTTTGGCTGGACCTCATGACTTGCTTCTAACAAGGAGTGTGCTGAGTAATGGGATGTTCCTTCTGAAGTTAGGTTACCATGACTTCTGACTGGCCTATGTGCCTGGGTGAGGATGAGTGCATGCATGTGCTCTGAATCAAATGCAGTCTTTCTCTGCCCTTACTCTGGAAGATGCAAGCTACACTGTGTTATAAGCTGCCCGAGGGAGAGGCCTATGTGGCAAGGAATGGACATCTGAAACCCATACCGAGTGAAAAAGCTTGAAGTGAACCTTCTAGGAGCTGCTGACAACCATGGAAGCAAGCTTAAAGATAGTCCCTGTTCAGCCCTGGTTTGGAAAGGCTACAGCTCTGGCTGATGCCCTGAACTCAGCTTTGTGTGACTCAGCCATGCTCCATCTGGTTTCTTGACCCACAGACACTGCTTAGAACAACTACTTGTTTTGAACTGAATCTTAATTTATTACCCAATAATGGATAATGTGTTCTGACCCACTCACTGCTAATGCCTTCACTACACTTACTTCTTCCTCTGCCCTTTCCTTTGTGCATCTTAATTGATAATGGCATACAGCAATCTCATTCTATCCCAGACCAGATTGTCTTTTTCTTTACCTAGAGCTATCCCAATTCCACCTCTCTAGTTATCCACTGTGTGTGTGGTGGCAGCATTCATCAACAGTAACTTCTGATGCACTTCTCATTATCTTCTCTGTTGTCTCTCCTTCTCAGAACTATTCAGCAGTGAAATTAAAACATTTGTTAACTTCACTGCTCAGCAGTGATGCTAGGGTAGCCATCTGGGAAGAAGGCTATGAAAGAACCAGGAGAAGCAATCAGCTGCCTGGACAGCCCTGTGTTTTTTCCAAAATCTACTGGGAACCCATACCACAGCTAGCACCACAGCTGATGCTCATGCTCATCAAGGCTGTGCAACAGGCTATTTCCTATTCCTGAAATAACGTCTCTTCCTTAACAGAAGGGCTCACACACTGCGAACCAAACTCCAAGAGCTGAACCAAAATAGAGTTTTGTCAAAAGGATTAAGTTCTTAATCACTTGAAACTCCTTTGATTCTTAGACTATTAAAATACTCAGCAAATTCATATCAACACAAACTACATGTGTAATTCAATTACTTTACCTAGGAGTGAAATACAGATAAATGTGTTTAAAGATGAGACTGTTTCTCTCCATTTATGATATGGGAAAAGCACATAATCTTTCTTTTAATTCATCTTTTAACTGAATATACACACTTTCCAACTGTTTTCCTACTGCATTAAGATTTGCTTGGGCAATCCTGTGTTGCTGAATGCTGAGGGCCAGCAAACGGCAACACTGCTACAGCTGGGGCTGGGGTGCAGCTCAGCGGCAGTGCATTTGCTTAGCATGCATGAGTTCCTAGGTTAAGTCTCCAGCAAGAAAGATAAATACAAGTGTAGGCTTGCTGTCTGCAAGCCCATCCCCTCCTCATATCAGTTTGGGGCATTCCTACTGTCACTTTAGATGAACACTGCTTTAGATGAATATCAGAGAAGTTAAGGAACTTGTTTAAGGTCATAGGGCCAATAAGCAAGGAAGCCTGGATGAAAACACTGGATATATAGAATTCATTTACATTGGATTCTACTGGACCTGCCAGAATCAGTATTACTGAATGCTAGGTATCATTCTTCTGTTTCATGACTAGTATAGAGACTAGCATATACTAGGGACTCAAAAAATGTTTGCTTAATTGAAGTTCCCTCTATCTGTGACTGTGTATTCCAGATTTAATAAATAACCCAGAGGAGACTTGGAAAAATAATTTTTACCTCTCAGAGGCCTACAAAATGGATCCTTTAACTCATTTGTAAAAGGATTACCCCATACTGTGAGCACAGTCCTAAATAGACCTGCCTCACTGACAAACCCCCAAAGTCATGACATGGTTGAAAACAGCAGATTTACACAGGAGGGGGAAACTTGTTTGCCTTTGAAATATGACTTTAGAAGAAAACAAATGTTACCAGGCTTTTGGCTTTGGGAATCTTTCTAGACCTGTAGGTGAAAAGTGAATCAAACAATACAGAAATCAATAGTGGAAAAAGTTCACTCCTTACTCTTAGTGAAGACCACTATGCTGTATACACAGTTAATTAAAAGCAGGGACATGGCTAGCAATGGAGAAGAAAGATAATTAAAAATTCTAGCACAAAAACTGAAAAAAGTTCTGAGTCTGGCTTTACCTAAAGGTTTTACTTATTAGCTCAGGCAGAAAACTTCTTGGGCCATGACTTGCTTTTTCTGATGGGGAAATGTATTCCAGGAAATACTATTTATGAGGGTACCAGTTCATGGTGTCTAAGCCAGCTACACACCTGCATCTGTCTGTTGCAACCAGAACATGGTGCCACTTCATAGCTGCAACAAAGTTCAAATTCATACAATCAGTGGTCAATTATTTTGTGTGTTCAATTGTCATATTAAGGTGACCAATGTAACAATAATCAACAATAACAACAAGAAAAAAATTCAAAGCTCCTTATGAGGTTAAAAAAAAAGTATAAAGGAAAAAAAAACCCCAAAAACCTCTAGTCTTTAAAGATGTATTAAAATTTAAAATAATGTTGCTCCAAAGGAGGCAGTGACATTGTCCAAAAAGAAATAAGCCAGGTACTAGTGGTTTGTGCCTGAAATTCTAGCTACTCAGGAGGCTGAGATCTGAGGATTATGGTTCAAAGCCAGCAAAGTCCAAAGGCAGCAAAGTCCATGAGACTCTTATCTCCAATTAACCACCAGAAAACCAGAAGTGGTGCCATGGCTTGAAGTGGAAGAACACAAGCCTTGAGAGAAAAAGCTTAGGGACAGTGTTCCAGCCCTGAGATCAAGGCCCAAGATGGACACCACCCCCCACCACCAAAAAAAAAGAGAAAAATGTACACATTACCTGAAATTGTAACCCCTCTGGTACAACATCTTAATAATAAAATTATACTAAAAATAATGTTGCTCCAAGTGAGTAGTTCTTGAGTGCACTACTCACTGAAGCCTTACAACAATTCCTGTGCACCTCCTAGGAAATAATCGCAGACGTGGCAGGATGTCTTTGGTGTCAGGGTAGGGACAAGTCTTAACTGTATTTTTTATGGCATCTCACAACACTGACAGATGGCAGCACAGATGACATCTGCTGCCATATGCTACAATTTTTTTTTTAATTTGACCTCATGTTTTGTCTTTTAAAACAAGTTGGAGTTTAGAACTGGATCACTTTCTTCTTTTACTTCTCATCTCTGCACAGTTCAAGATGCTTGTATCTCTTAGTCATCAGCATTTTCTCAAAGCTGAAGTGAGGTTCAATATGCTCAAGCCCAGCACTCAATTATCTCCTTTGTAAACTTTTTGGAGAAATCAGCTTAATCTACCTACCATAGCTCCTCTGCTTCCTGACGTAATGCTGCTTTTCCTAGACATACAAAACACCCTTGCCCTTTTGTACTGTGTCACTTCGTGAGGTTGGTACTCAGCACACTTGTGTGTGTGTGCGTGTGTGTGTGTGCGCGCGCGTGCGCACACGTGTATGTGTATGTGTGTGCGCTGCCTGTCTTGGGGCTTGAATTAAGGGCCTGGGCACTGTTCCTGAGCTTTTTGTCTTGGGGGCTAGTGCTCTACAACTTGAGCCAGAGCTCAACTTCTGGCTTTTTGGTGGTTAATTGAAGATAAGAGCCTTATGGGTTTTCCTGCCTAAGCTGGTTTTGAATCTTCATCTTCAGATTTCAGTCTCCTGAGTAGCTAGGGTTTTTAGGCATGAACCACCAGCACCTGTTTCTTATTACACTTTTTATGTTGTTGTCGTTGGTCATGGGGCCTGAACTCTGGGCCTGGGCGCTGTCCCTCAGCTCTTGAGCTCAAGCAGAGCGCTCTACCACTTGAGCCACAGTGCCACTTCCAGCTTTTTTTGCTTATGTGGTGCTAAAGAATCAAGCCCAGGGCCTCATACATGCAAGGCAAGCACTCTACCACTGAGCCATTTTCTCAGCCCCTTACTACACTTTTTATATAGGGAGTCTGGTGGGTTTTAAAAACATTAACATGATGGCAAGAGGCCTATTGGCACCAAAAGCACACTAAAACTTTTATAGGTCATGGATGTAAAGTTTAGCCTCTAGCTACAAGACAACAATCCACAGGGAACTTGGTTAAAACACAGACTCCTAAGCTCTCCCTACAACCTAAGAATCTGACTCTGGAGGCATTGAACAAGTATACCAGATGATTTTTGTATGTACTACTGTTCACAGAGACTTTTACACACTAGATACAACTCTAGAAGTTTAGGAAGCTACTTCCAAGTGGATGGTGGGACCTATTTGAAAACGTCTTACAAATTAAGCTTAAAGAAATACAAATTACCTCATGTGTCAGAGTAACCACCATAGCACTAGAAAGATATTATAAGACATTTACTAGTAGGAGAGCATTCATAGAATATTACATTTATCCAAATGTAAAGATAAATTAGAAGTCTAGTAAGTCTACAAGTGCTAAGTTAATGTGTAAAAATGACAGCAGGATTACCTACTGAGGTCCTACTATTGGCTTTTTTTTTTTGGCCTTTTTTTTTTGTTGTTGGTCGTGGGGTTTAAACTCTGGGCCTGGGTGGCCTTTTTTTTGTTGTTGGTGGTGGTGGTGGTGGTGGTCGTGGGGTTTAAACTCTGGGCCTGGGTGGCCTTTTTTTTGTTGTTGTTGTTGGTGGTGTTGGTGGTGGTCGTGGGGTTTAAACTCTGGGCCTGGGTGCTGCCCCTGAGCTCTTCAGCTCAAGGTGAGCACTCTACCACTTGAACCACAGCTCCACTTCTGGTTTTCTGGTGGTTAGCTGGAGATAAGAGTCTCACAGACTTTCTGCCTGGGCTGGCTTTGAACTGCAATCCTCAGCCTCCTGAGCAACTAGGCTTACAGGTGTGAGCCACTGGCGCCCAGCCTTTGCTTTTTTTTTTTTTAACTTAATTTTATTGTCAAGGTGATGAACAGAGGGTTACAGTTACATTGGTAAGGTGGTGAGCACATTTCTTTTTGAACTTGTTACCCCCTCCCTTTTGCTTGGCTTTTGATTTTATCTTTAAAATTTTGAAGCACTGGGATTTGAACTCAGGGTCTTGTATTTGCTATGTAGGCCCTCTACCGCTTCATGCTTTTGCTGTATATAAGTAAGTATGTATTTATATATGTATGTATGTATGTATGTATGCATGCATGTATGTATATGGTGTATGCCTGTACTAAGACTTGAACTCAGAGTCTCAAGCTTTCCACTTTTTTACTCACAGCTGGCACTCTACCACTTGAATCACATCTCCACTACAGCTTTTTTTTTTTTTTTTTTTGCTGGGTAACTGGAGATAGTCTTATGGACTTTTCTGCCTGGGCTGGCTTCAATCTGAAATCATTAGCTCTCAGCCTTTTGGATTACAGGTGTGAGTCACTGGCACCCAGTCTCTTAGTTTATTTTTCTTAACAAGGACCTCACATTTATGCCTGGGCGGCCTTGATGGTGATCTTCCTATTTACATTTCCTATATTGCTGAGACAACAGGCATGTACCAGCACATACAGCGTTTATTTACTGCGATGAAACCTCTGGAACTGCAATCCTCCCAATCTCTACCTTCTAAGTAACTGGACTTATAGGTGTGAGCTATATAGCTTAGGCCTGGCATTTTTACTATGAGTCCTACATAAATAATCCTAATAAGTCCATGATAACCCTGTGATGTACTGATAACATCCCCATTTTACAAAATTTTTAAAAAACTAAGGTTTATAAAGAGTAAGTTGGTCAAGATCATCATGCTTATAAGTAGTAAAGCTAAATAAACTTTATATCAATACAACAGAACACAGTGATGAGAGGGACTGAACACACAACAATGTGGATAAATCTCAACAAATTATGATAAATAAAAGAAGCTAGATGAAAAGAATCATACATATCATATGATTTCATTTATAAAATACTCTGAAAAATACAAACTAAATTGACAGAAAGGTAATCAATAGTTAGCTAGGGAATGGATGAGTGGAAGGGGACTGGAGGAGGTATTATACAAGGACATGTAAACTATTTGGAGGTAATATCTACTTCTTAGCATCTTGATTGTGGCAACAGTTCCAAGGTATGATAAAAATTTATCAGATTGTAAATATGTACACTTCATGCCAAAAAAACTTCATGCCACAAAGCTGACAGAAGGTAAAAAGAGACAGTGGGAAGGGGAGAACCTAACAGAAAACAGCATTTCCCTAGCTTATAATTAATTAACTTTTGACAATACTGGAGATTGAATGCAGGGCCTCACACTTAACTAGGTAAGAGTTCAATCACTGAGTTACTTCTCAATCCTTCTATTTAAGCTTATTATGGACCAGAACAGAATCAGTTTTAAGCACAGCTAGAGCTTTTTACTGTGACTTCTCAAACTAAGAAAGAAATAACCAAAGCCTACCACTAACAAGGCTCTTCTGAAGTATTATTCTCATACTGCTATCTATCAAATGAGGACAAGAGCTGGGCACTGTTGACTCATGCCTATAATCCTAGTTACTCAGGAGGCTGAGATCTGAAGATCACCGTTTGAAGCCAATCTGGGCAGAAAAGTCCATGAGACTCTCATCTCCAAATAACCACCCCTAAAAGCCAGAAGTGGATCTTTTGGCTCACGTGGTAGAACATTAGCCTTGAGCAAAAGCTCATGGGATGGTGTCCCGGCCCTGAGTTTAAGCCCTAGGGCTGGCACCAAAAATGAAAAAAAGAGGATCAAAATTGGGGGAAGGGGAGAACAAAAAAAAATGTTGAATGTATCCATTATAATATCATTTCATGAGCCATCTTACATGTCAGACATACAGACATCAATGTTCTAAGAAAGTAGAAAACACAATCCAAGTTAAGTTCAGAGGGGACGCTAATCGCTGTGTGTTTGCCTGATGGAAAGAATAATATTGCTGTTTTGTGGTCAGAAGAAGCCTTTTGGAGAGGAAGCCTTAGGAGAGAAAATAAGAGGTGTGTCTAGAAGTGATCAAGACGGATGATAACATAGAGAACATGCAAGGGTATCAAATGATACAGCATAATTGTTACAAAGATATCAAGGATATCTAACTGGAAACCTCCTAGAGTCATCAGGAGTAATTTAGCCTTGTAAACAGTATGTTTTCCAAGACAACAATTGGTTGTTGTAGCCAACTATGAAGTAATCTGGTTAAGGTCAATACTAGACCTTAATTTTTTTTTAAGTAATCTGCTAGGATTCAGGAAACCACTAATATACTGGAAGGTATCTACTAGTTGAATGAATAGTCCTTAACAGACACTAAATGGCCTACACCAACATGGAGGACCTTTACACATAACTCCCTGGGGGTAGGGAGTGCCCCTCACTCTGCTGAAGCCTCTAAGCATCGAGAGAGAAGAGAGGCAGGTGTAGTCTAACATATCTGTGGAGTGGAATCGTGCCAGGTCAGGAGGAGGAGCATGCCAGTGGGAATGGGTCTCAATTGTGTTATGGCAGAACAGCTAAAAAAAATACAGGACAAGCATTGGCAGTGTCCTATCAAGGATACCTAAACATTTTTATACACAAGTAGAGCCATCCTCAGTGTATAACAGGATAGCTCTAAATCAGAATGTGGGCTAGGATTTCATCCCCAGTACCAGACACACAAAAACAGTCAGAAAACTTGGGAATTAAACCCTGCTCTAGGTCTTATGAGCTCTATGCCTCTGCTAAGTTATACCACTTCATTGAAACAATTTTCTCATTTATAAAACAGAAGTGGGAAATTGTACCCTTGATTTTTATATTAAATGACATAAAATATCTACTAAACTTAGCCCTGTGTATATGTTTACCATTATGTTTTTATGTTTAATGATCATGGTATTCCTAAACAGTGGCTGTGGCTTAGTATCTAAGTTGATATTAAATCCTTTCTATACATATTTTGAGTATCTGCTTTTATAGTTTAAGTCTCTGATTTAGGATTATCTAAGGCTAACTTCAGGCTCAATTCATTCTTGATTAATCAAGAAAGAAGAGTGTGATAGGTAAAATGTCCTAAATCAAAACTGGTGCTATCAGCTAAGACTCCTGTGGTGCTCAACATATAACTTACTTCTGAAACTATCTTGCCAATACTTATGCTCAACTGTACTTTAGGGCATAAATGACAAAAAACAAAACAAAACAAAACCCCACAGATTAAAGTTTGAGAAATATGAAACCCTGGATATTTTGCATGTTCATATTTCTTCTCCATAAGGGAAGTAACAAATTATCCTGATAACATTAAGCTAGAAAACAAATGAAGCTCATGGGTACCTACCTCCTTCTGTGGGCCTTTAATTTCTGAGCATTCTTCCAGTCTCTTCAAAACATCCTTGGTAACTAAGAGTGCATCTGAGAAAACATTCTCATTTTCTAAGAGAAAATTCAATTGGAAGTGTTTCTTCTCACACTCTGAATGTAGAACAAAACAAAACACAGTGATATGTTACTTTAAATGACTACAAAGCAGTTTCAGCTGTCCAAAAACCTCCAGGTCACAGCTTCCCTCACTGCTTTCCTCACTGCGTCCTCTGCCTGCTGGAGATAGTGGTAATCATCAGGAGTGGGACATGGTTATTTCAGTACTCTTTTCTGCTTTGTGCTTATACTTAAGACTTCCTTTTCCCTCCCCCAGTTGTGAAACTTGAGCTCAGGGCCTGGGCATTGTCCCTGAGCTTTTTTGCTCGAAGTTTTCTGGTGGTTAATTAGAGATAAGAGTCTTCTGGACTTTCCTGCCTCGGCTGACTTAATTCAAACTGCGATCCTCAGATCTCAGCCTCCTGAGGGTTACAGGCGTGAGTCACTGGTGTCTGGTTGTAAATATAAATTTAAATGGAACTAAATATAGACTTAAAAGTATTACCTGGTTCTGTGCTTGCCCTTTTTGCTTCACTAAGGGTTTGTCTTACAGGGGAGGGAGGACAAACTTCAGCCAGAAGAGGAGTCTCCACTGGTGTCTCTGTTTCCCCCTGAACCTCCTTGACTGTGGAAGGATCTGTACTCATTTCCTGTGGAACCACATGGATGGTTTCCTGGCTCTCTGCTTTCCCAGTGCTCCTTGCAGTGTTGTGACCCTCCAAGGAAGAAGGGGTCTCCCCGGCACCTTCAGAAGAAAAGACTTCTATTTGAGGCTTCTCAGCTTCCTTCCTGCAAGTCTCTGAGGCTGGCACCAAGACATCCCTTACTACTGGCCCCTGAACAGAGCAGTTTACAAGACTAGTTAGAAGATTTTTGCAGCTAACAGCCACATCAAACATCTGCAGGCTATCCGCTAAAGAGATGATTTTGGAGAAGTTGTGCTTGCCCACTGGTAGTTTGCCGGTGTACATCATTTCAAGCAAGAGGGCAAACTCTTCAGGGCTCACCACAGAGGCATCGATGGAAATGGTATCTGTGTTGTCCAGCAGGGTTTTGAAGAGGAGGCTGGCAGCAGCCAGGACGAGCTTGTGAGCCCTGAAGTAGATGGTTCCTATGGAGACAGTGCAGTCACAGAACTGCTGCTCTTTGCACAGTGTGTACAGCTGTAGCAGCAGCTGCTGGCTATAGTTGGGAAGCTCCATGGAGTCAGTTTGGTCCCCAAGTCGTCTCTTCTACTCTCTTTCTAGAGTCCACTTACTGAGGATCAGCCTTAGAGAGAACCATAAAACACTATGTTAAAACTTCACGAGCAGGGACTGGGAATGTGGCTTAGTGGTAGAGTGCTTGCCTACCATGCATGAAGCCCTGGGTTCAATTCCTCAGTACCACATAAACAGAAAAAGCTAGAAATGTCGCTGTGGCTCAAGTGGTAGAGTTCAAGCCTTGAACAAAAGAAGCTCAGAGACAGTGCTCAGGCCCTGACAGTGCTCAAGCCCCAAGAATGGCTTAAAAAAAACTCAAAACAACAACAATAAAACCTTCACAAGTATACAAGAAGGCCTAGCACAAATGCTGACCAATCTCTAAGGCAATTCACTTATTAACAAATGCTGCTTTACTAGGGAGAGTGTGGCAGGTATACTTAATAATATTAATTTATAGTACTTATCATGTGCTTCGCTACAGGAAAGGGACTATACTCAGTATTTTATGTGGCTGATCTCAGTTGATCCTCACAACAAATTGGTAGAAAATACATTTCATACCCAATTCACAGACCAGACAGAAGCTTAGAGGGCCCCAAAGAAGCAGCAAACAAAGGAAAAGCAGCCATGAACTAGCCTGCCATATCCACTGTCTTCAAAGCCCTAGCTGTATTATTGTATGCTACTCTTGTTCCAAAGGAGCTGTCAGCTAAATGGAAGAGGCAAATCCAGACAGACTGAAAACACAATGTCTTCTGTGAATTCAAAATGTCCGTGACATTTGGCAGGAGTCATTGTTCCCCCCTCCACCCTTTATTTCTCACCCGGGTCTCTCCATCAGTTTTTTCTTGTTGTTGGCAGCTCTTCATCACTTTTCTAGCTCCACAGCCTTTCCTGTGAACCCCATGTGTATACTTCCAACCTTGTTTCTGAAACTTTGTATCTCTAAAACTCCTGACATCTTTCCCACTTCACAGCAATTCCATTCTCTAGGTTCAGACTAAAACTTGGGAAGTCATCTGTGACTTTTGTTTTTGCTCATACCATAGATTCCAGCCTTCATATCCCGTTGGCTCTATCTCCAAAACACCTATATGCCAAATCCAGTCACTTCTCATTCCTTTATTGGCTCTGATCTGGTCAGCTCAAACCATTTTAACCTCTTAACTGGATTACTGCAATAATCTCCTAATTGGTCTCCATGCTCTGCTCTTGTCTAGCACTACCCAGCAGAAGTTCATCATTCTTTGCACAAAAGCTTCAAATGGCTTTCAGTCTAAGTAAAAGTCAAAGTCCTTATAATGGCCTACACAACCCTGAATGATCCAGTGTTCATCTATCAGTCTCTAACCTCATCTTGCACCACTCTGCTCCTCATCCACTCAGCTCCCAGCATACCACCTACCTTCTTGACTTGGAACAACCTGAGGACACTTCAGTGACAGGCTTTGCTTATACACATTCCTGGATGGCCTCTCATTTCCACCAGGTCTCTGCTCAAAGAGGTTGAGCATTCACATCTGAAAATCCAAAATGCTCCATAATAAAAACCTTTTTGAACAACATAAGACTACATGTGGAAAATTCCATATCTGAACTCATGTCAACATTCACTAAATTTACTGTGTAAAATTACCTTCAGGCTCTGTGTACTAGATGTATATGATACTCTGATCGCAGCCAGGAGATCAAGAAGTGATGGCGTACATGAAATATGAAGTTTTCATGTTTAGCTTTTGGTTCTATCTCCAAGATATCTCATTAATATATATGCAACTATTCCAAAATCTTGGGAAAATTTTCTAGCCTCAAAGATTTCTAGGTAAGGAATACTCAAACCTATATTTTTTGTAAGGTGTCTTCTGATCATTTTTCCAAAAAGGAGCTTCCTCTCTAATCCTATCCCCTAAATATGCACTTACCACCTGCAGATGTATTGCTCTCAGTTGTCTATTATCTACTTCCAGCACTAAAATGTAAGCTTCATTAGGATAAGGTCTTTACCATCTGCTGCATCCCAGCAATGAAAAGTCTGCGTGCCACAATATTGTTGGTTAGCTGGTAGAATGAATCAATAACCAAAGGGAAACATAACGAGATTTGCACATAAAAACCCAGTTTGTGGGCAGGGGATCCAAGAGTTAGAGTAAAGCTTTCAGGAAGAGGTAACAGCCGCCCTGAATCTTAAAAGATACGCAGATACCGATAAGATAAAAGAGGTAGAAGGAAAAGGCATTCCTGGCAGGGGACACGGCATGAGGCACACAGATAAGCACGTACCCTGAGTGGTGGGGAGAGGATTAGAAGGTGAGATTGTAAAGAGTACAGTGATACTAGAATATAAAGCAGGGATTGAGAGAGTCACAACAAGCTCAGGGGATCTGGGCACAGAGGGATGCACAGGTCATGCTTAGGAGCTTGGATTTCCTCCTAAAGACTATGAGAAGCCATTAAAGGATTTTTCACAGGAAAGCCACATGGCCAGATATGCCCTTTAAATATATGTCACTCCGAATTTGAGAAGCTAAAAGATGTTACAGATAGGCTCTACTACTGCAGCAGATGGGGGGGAAAATCAATGAAGGACTGGACGAGAAGCCGTAACAGAGGAGAGAGGCGGATCCAAACACTATTTAGAAAAACTGTCATGACTTGGGAGCTGAATGGGAGTGAAGAAAGGAGACACAATTCTCTCAGATTCCTGGTCTGGTGAGTAGGCTAGATGAATTGATTTAGATTCAAAAAAGAGAGCTCAGGGGAGGAGATATCTAGTACAGCTTTGGGTCTGAGGATCCTATGGGGATGACAGAATTGTATAATCTCACTTGTATGAAGAAAGACATGTTAAAAAAAAGTATTTGCCTCTACAAGAAAATTATAGCTGGTTTTTGTTTCACTCACCTCTATTTTTTACATTTTCTGACATCTGAAACTGACACATAAAAATAGAAATAAAAATATTTTCAAGACCTAACACTTCTAGGGCTTAGTAATTAAAATGCTGAAAACTTAACAACTCTTCTCATTTTTGACAGAGAAGACAGATCACAGTCTTTCTCCCTAAAATTGGGAGCAGGCAGAAACAGAGAAACACAACTCAATGACTAAAAACTCAGAGCAAAAATCTTCTGTGGGAACAAGCATCAGGCTAGGAAAACCTGAATTGTAATTGACAAATTGCCAGAGGTCAAATGTCCACAACTCTGAGAGTTAAAAGATCTAGAGAGACCTAGTCACAGGATGCTCCTGTGACGGAAGCTATTCTGAAATATGCCAACATACTCTGGTCTTAGCAGAGAAACCATTTTATCAGGATCTATTCTGCTGGGATTTTATTAGAACCACCTATTTAGGAAAAGAAATACCCAACTCCAATTCTCAAGTCATCCATTCCACTAGGGAACAAATAACCTGAGAAGTATTGGTGAAATCTACGGCAAAGCACAGAGCATTTTAGGGAGTAGAAATGTTATATGTATCTATAATTGTAGATCTATCATAAAATTTATGTTTATCAAAATTCAAGACCTAGAGTGAGCTTTAACATAAACTATGGACTTGTAGGTTAGATGGATGCATGGGCAAAAGTTCAGTGCATGTTAAGAAATGTACCACTGTGAGATGCAGTGTTGATGTGGAGGGACTGTATATACAGCAGGGACAGAAAGAATATACAGGAACTCTACTTCTGCTTAATTTCACTGTGTACTTGACACTGCTCTAAAAATTATGCTTATTAATAAAAATAAAAATCTCTAAAAAGGGATAAACATTCTTTTTCAGTTCTAGACACCCTAAACCACATTTACATCATGTAGCTGACATTGCTAGGCATTCATTAAGTCATATACTTGCTTCAGCTTGCTGAAGAAAACTTCTGAGAATATCTAACCCTACTGTTTGGGTAGTCTGCTTTAATATCAGTAATATTAAAATTTTATAGATTTTAAAAATAGATGAACAGAACTAGAGGTATGGCTCAAATGGTAGAGGGCTTGCAAAGCCCTGGGTTTGATACCCAGTACCACCAAAACTAACTTTTGGCAAAATGGCACACCGAACTAATATAAGTTTATATCTTTTCTCCCACTATAGATACACTAGATAAGATGAAATGCTTCAAAATGACAGTTAAGTTGTTTATTTTCATTTTTCTTTTCTTTTTTGTCAGTTGTGGGGTTTGAACAAAATGAAACATAAGATTACAAATGCAATGAATCATATAGCTTCACCATGAAAGAAAGCCACTATATGAAGGAAAACAGGAGAAATAGCATATCCAAAAAGTGAAAACCATAAAAATTATAGAATACTATAAAATGCTACAAATTGTGCTTAATTTTCTCAAACAGATAAATTAAAATCATAATGAAATAGGACAGTGTGAAAAAGAATAGGCAGATGTGAAAAAAATTTCATTGATGAATTAGAGTGAACACAGTGAAAGATAAAATTAGTGAGTATGAAGAGAAGGCTGAGAAAACTGCTCTGAAGGTAGCACTGTTAAAAAGACAGAAGGTACGAAAGAAAGCTAAGGGTCATGGACTAGAAACTGAGAGGCTGGGAGTGCATTTCAGTCAGTATTCCAGATGGAGAGAACATGTGGAGAAGCAATCTCAAGGCATAATTTCTGAGACCTTTCCCAAATTAAATACAGATATAAACACCAGTCTTCAGAATGAAAATTTCAAAAATAGCAACAACACAGAAAAAAGAATTTAAGTGAATCAAGAAAAAGAGAATGACAAGTAGATGAATAGACCTAATTATTAATGATAAGATGTCAGAAGAAACGGAGCAACAGTTTTCAAATATTAAGTGAAATACCAATCAACCACATATCTACAAGCTAATAAACAATCATTAGAGACTGTGTTTCAAATTAGTAGTCTCAGGAACTTCTCACTGAGAGAATTAACTATAGGAGGGAAAATAAACCAGAGAGAAAAGTTAATGTGTATGAGACAAATAGCAAGCAGCAAGCCGAGAAATTGCTAAACATCCCATCCACTAAAATAGCTAAAAACCAGAAAGACTGGTAACATCAAATGTTAGTGAAAATACTGGGTAACTGAAGCTCTCATATACTATTGGAAGTGTAAAATGGTGTAGCTACTTAAGGAACTGTGCTACTTCTTCTAATGAAGAATAAACTACTATGCATACAACATGGACAAGTCTTTAAAATATGTTACATCAAAGAAACCAGACATATAGAAGAGCACATACTATATAGTTCAATTATAGAAAGTAGAAACATGGGCAAAACTATGTTACTGTGATAAAAATAAAATAGTGGTTATAGAGGTATTTGGAAAAGTAGCTAAATGGAGAGATCCAAAACTTTGAGTAGTAACAACTTGCCCATAGCTTCTATTTCCTTATATATTAACATACACACTTAACAAACAGTAAATCTGTTAGTTTTTTGGCACCCTCTTGTCTGCTAAACCCACCAAATCCTAGTTTTCTTTCTTCTTTTTTTGTCTGTTGTGGGGCTTGAACTCTGGGCCTGGATGCTGCCTGTCCCTCAGCTCTTCAGCTCAAGGCTAGTGCTCTGCCACTTGAGCTACAGTACCACTTCTGGTTTTCTGAGAGGTTTATTGGAGAGAAGAGTCTCTTGGACTTTCCTGCCAGGGCTGGCTTTGAACCACGATCCTCAGATCTCAGCCTCCTGAATAGCTAGGATTACAGGCGTGAGCTACCGGCACCAGCCTTCCTAGTCTTTCAACTTCCACGTTTTACTTTGTTTCACAGAGGCAATGGGATAGTAAAGTTTAAGGGTATAAACCTCAGCATCAAACTGCTTAATTTTGAGCTCTACTCTGCACACACTAGTTATGTGACCCTGGGTAAGTTACATAACTACTCTGGGCTACATTTTATATGTAAAATGGAGATAACAAAAGTATGCATTGCACAGCACTGGGAAGAACAGTGTCGGACACAGTAGTTAGCATTCATTGTTTGGTAACGACTGTGATTGCCATTTTTCTACCTTGTTCATATTTTTCCATATCCATTTAAAAATAGTCTTTGACATACAATGGAAGAAACACAGTCTCTTCAACCACTGGTGCTGGGAAAACTGGGTGGCCAACATGCAGAAGACTAAAAGTGGACCCCAGCCTATCACCATGTTGATCAACTCAAAATGGATTAAAGACCTTAACATTAAACCTGAATCTCTGAAACTACTGCAGGACAGAGTAGGAGAGATACTTGAACTTATAGGCACAGGAAGGAACTTCCTGAACAGAGTCCCAGGGTCACAACAAATTGGAGAGAGACTCGACAAATGGGACTACCTTAAAATAAAAAGCTTCTGCACAGCTAAAGCTATCGCAACCAAGCTAGAAAGACAAACAACTAATTGGGAAAAAATATTTACCAGCAATATATCAGACAAGGGGTTAATATCCAGTATATACAGGGAACAAGAAACTAATCCCTCCCAAACCTAACAAACCAACTACTAAATGGGCAAGGGAACTAAAGAGAGACTTCTCAGATGAAGAAATAAAAATAGCAAAGAAACACAAGAGGAAATATTCACCATCCCTGGTTGTGAAGGAAATGCAAATAAAGACAACCCTGAGATACCACCTTACCCCAGTCAGAATGTCCCACATCCACAAGTCAGCCAACGACAAATGCTGGAGGGGATGCGGAGAAAGAGGAAGCCTATTACACTGCTGGTGGGAATGTACACTTATACAACCACTTTGGAAAGCAGTCTGGAGGGTCCTCAGAAAGCTAAATATTGATCTCCCTTATGACCCAGTCATACTACTTCTAGGCATCTACCCTGAACAACAGAAACCAATATACAAGGACACATGCACCTCCATGTTTATTGCAGCACTGTTCACAATAGCTAGGATATGGAAACAACCCAGATGCCCCACCACAGATGAATGGATCCAAAAATTATGGTATCTATACACGATAAAATATTATGCAGACATTAGAAATGACAAAATAATGGCATTTGCAGGGAAATGGATGGAGCTAGAAGAAATCATGTTGAGCGAGGTAAGCCAAGAGCAAAGAGACAAACGGTACATGGTCTCCCTGATAAGTGGATGTTAAATCCAAAATGTTAAGTGATACGACAAAATTAACAGGACTTAAGAAACAAAGAACTTCCACTCATCTGGTCGAACCACTACTAAATAACCCCATGCTGCTGATCACATGTATGATGTATATGTGTACACCGTTATATGTTATAGACCGTGATAGACAATTTGCTCCCTGAATTGCTCAGGGACAGCTCCCAGGCCTAGAGCTCAAGCCCCGTGACTGACCAAAAAAAAAAAAGAGAGATCTTTCATGCGATTATTTCTAACATATTTATAAGATTATGTCTTTGTTGCTTTGTATGTCCCTCCCCCTATAACCTCTGCTTTTACTATATATGATGTTGGTATATGTGGAGGGGAAGGGAAAAAACAAACCATTAAAACAGGGATACAGGAGGACCCATTGCAACAATGAGATGTACAAGTCATTATGTAGAAAAACAACTTCACAACTTTGGTGGGGCGGGGGGAAGAATGCGAAGGGATGGAAAGGGGAAACAAAGGAGGAGGCTACAATGCTTGATAAGAAATGTACTCATTATCTTGCCCATGTAATTGTAACCCCTCTGTATAGTATTTTCACAATAAAAAATATGTGGGTCAGTGGTAGAACACTTGCCTTGCATGCTCGAGGCCCTGGGTTTGATTCCTCAAAAAAGCCAGAAGTGGCACTGTGGCTCAAGTGGTAGAGTGCTAGCCTTGAGCTGAAGAGCTGAGGGACAGCGCCCAGGCCCAGAGTTCAGGCCCCGCGACCGGACCCCCCCAAAAAAAAATAAATAAAAATAAATAAAAATAGTCTTTGAATTTTAGGTATACCAACACAAGTCAGTCATCTTTTTAATTATATAACATATATTAAAATGGCCTGTAACTACCACACTCACAGGGTAGGGATCCATGGGGGACTAGAGGAGGGAGTATAGTTCATTTGCCTAGTATGAATGAACCTAAGTTCAATACCCAGTAACTCACAGGCGCTAGGGTGTGGGAGGGGGGGAGGGGCGGGGAGGGGAGGGAAGAAGGGGAGAGTGTGTATGTAACAGAAGCTAAATAAGTGTTTACAAACCAAGAAAGACAGTACAGAAAAGGTTATTAATGTAGTAGTAGGGAAAAGAAAGACATAAAGTACAGTAAACAGAAAGTAAGTTCAGATGGTAGAAGTACATGCAAAAGTATTAATAATCACAGAAAAAAACACCAGGTAAAACGTTTTTATTGAAAGGCAGAAATCTGTTTATACTTTTTAAAAACCAACTATATGTTGCTTATCAGTATGTGGGCGTGTTTATACTTAAAATAGTACCAAGCATACAATAGCCACTGTATGTTAGCCACTGTTACCAAACAAGCTTATAAAATCATCTTCATATCTGCTAAAGTATCTTTCTATAAATAATTAGACTAATTAATTAAACTAATTAATCCTTACACACCACTTTTGGGTACAGATTCTAGTGTTAAATAAATGTATGTAATCATGAGGGCTAAACCAGTAATTGGGGAACTACTGAAATGTACTGCAAATGCTAAACTCTACTTTGCTCATCTAACCACTAGCCTCTAACATATATTTTGCTGTGTAAATATATATTAACTTCCTTTGCAAAGAAGCTGAATGGGAAGAGAGAATAGAGCACTAGTGGAAATGCAATGTAAGTATTCTTTCAGAAGTAAGAAAGCATGCAGAACACAGCATGTTGCAATCTCTCGGACCTGTAGATTGACACACAACCAAAATTATGTTATTAAGCTTGAGAAAATTGTTGAAGTCCTCATGGGAGAAACTTTTAAGCAACAACAACAATGAAAAGCACCAGAAAGATAAATGCCCTTCAAAGGAACAATATTAAGGCCTCCAGAAGAGACTATACTGATAGAGAATAAATATACTTAGAAGAAACTTAATTGGTAGAACCAAGGGTTGTATAATGACCCAAAACACAAATGGGAATTCAATACAAAGTAAAAAACTAGGCCAGCGTTCTAAAAGAAGCAAAAAAAATATTTATTTATTTATTTAAATTTGTATTGGTCCAAAAATAACGTGGAAGTTTGGAGGTTAAATTACAAAGAAACAACATAAGAGAAAGACTAGAAAAAGCAAGTGGTTAACTAAGCTATGGTCTGTAGGTAACATGGAGGCCCTTTAAATGAACAGGGAAAAAGTAACTCTAAAGATTTACAGTATCAATATATGTTGTGAAGTTGAAAAAAGAAGATACTCTGAAATCCACAATTGTTAGCAAGCTCCTCAGCACACACTCAAGCCAAGGCCTTTGCTGCCACTATTAGAGGGCAAGGGACTTTTTACTGTTGCCTCAGGGAATTTAACTATTTCCCCATTTACTACACTATTTTCTCAGAAGTCTTCAGCCAGAAATACGAACATGTTAACCAATAACTATCTATGGGTCAATTGCCCATCACCTCTGCACACTGCCAAGAGCTGTGTAGTAGCTGAGTGGAACATAAAACAAGATCCTTGTCCTCCAGGAGCTGGTAAGAAAGTTGGCCCAATACTGTTGTGACTGGGAATAGACTCAATCCACGAGTCAAAAAAAGAAAGAAAGAAAGAGGGGGGGGGGAGGAAGGAAGGAAGGAAGGAAGGAAGGAAGGAAGGAAGGAAGGAAGGAAGGAAGGAGAGAAATGGGGAAAAATGGATCCTGGAGAAAGGCCAAGAAAGAGTAAAGGCTAGAGTTTGTAACTTCAAATTGGGCAGTATCAATAGGTGAAGGTAAAAAAGTGATATTCAAACAGAGGAAGAGGCACATTTGGCACTGCCCCTGACAGTGAAAGACACCCAGTATGTATTTGACATTGGTATGTAAGAACACTGGCTTGCCAGGAATAGGTCTCCAAAAATACCTACTGTTGATAAGTGTGGTGCACAAGGTCCAATACTTAGGAGAGCCTTACCAGTAACAAGTGGGACTAGTGATGGGAATCTGCGTTGTTTTCATAATCCAATACTGCCTTCATGGCTCACTGACACCCCCCACCACCACCACACACACACCTCCACCACACACACACCTGGGCCAAAAAAACCTCCCTCTACCTCACCCCTGACCCTTTCTGAAAGTGCACATTGCCCCTGATGAGACCATGTGCAGCAGTTAACATATATCACAATCTAACAGCTTTCTCATTTTACTATACTTAGACCCTGGGCCCCCTTCTTTCTGTGTTCCTCGTATCTCCGACTCTGTTCGATGCTACTTGGCACCCCTCTTCAGTGATGTTTAAAAATGATCTGTTGAGGTCTCTGTCTTCTTTTTTTCCTTTCATCTGCTTGCTCATTCTTTACAACTAGCACTGGAAGAAGGGGGAAAAGACACCAGGCATCCTCTACACAGTAACAGAGCAAAGCTGCACTTATCTATGCCTGGATTCTATATTTCTATCTCCAAGACAGCAAAGCGTTCTAAGTCTTTCTTGGTCAAATCTTCAATTCTCATTCCCCTAACAATTCTGCCTCTCTTTTGGGTACATCAACCCCTCATGGTTTGAGGCACATCTCTTTTGGTCTGGCTTGATGAGACCTTGCCTGCTTAAAGCCTTCTTTTATTGTTGCTGGGGATAATCCCCATCTCCTGAATAAAATCTTGACCTCTATCTTGATGCCTAGGCTCTGCAGGAGCCAGAGAGCTGGAAGGGCCCTTGGAGAGCCCTTTTCATTCCTTTCAGGGAGTAAGAGTTCATTGCTTCATCTATCACGTATTCCTGTCGCCTGACCAAACGACCTCAGACCAATCTCCTTCTTTGTGAGGGAGAAAACTGAGGTCCTAAGAGGCACTGTGATCCTAGTCTGTCTTAACCCATGGCTATTTAGTACCTCACAAACAAGCAGGGCCAGGTGAAGTAACAGGCACTATCAACATAATTAGAGCAAAGATCACACAATCAGAGACAAGAAATAGGGGATATGCTACATATAAAAAGATGGTTTAAACTTTCAACTGTCTAAGGAATCAGCTAAGTTAAAAAAGAACCCATAGCAATTATTTCTGAGAATGAAAGGAGGATTGGTGAGGTTAGAAAAGGGTGACTACAGCTTTCAGCAGGCCCAGATCTCTCTCAAGTTCAAAAGCAGCTGTCATTTGGTATCTTTTCTTACAGAGTCTGATAGGCAGCAATATACTGTAAAAGGAATGAAGATTTTTGTGCTTGACATGCATAGGTCCTAGTCCTTGGCATTGGTCCCTTTCACATTATGTACTGTCATCATTGTTTCTAATATGACCTTCACTAGCCCATGACCAATGTTAGTCTATTTTGGTTCCAATCCCAAAATTTGAAACACCTGAATAGCCAGTGTGTTTCCCTTCAGGGCATATATTCTGGTCAATGGGAAATCCACATAGCCAGAATAGCTCTCTGAAGAGTTCCAGTATGGAAGATTCTAAAGGTGCTACCAGGGAAAGATGATGCTGAGATAACAAAATCTTGTTAATGACTGTGGTCTACAGCTCCCAATACCATTTAGCCTTGTTTTACAGATAAGGACTAGGCACAGAGGTGTCAAATGGCTTGGTAAGGGCCACCGAGCTAATAAAGGGCTGTGCTGAAATTCAAGTCTCAATCTCTAGGCTGTGGGCTATTGTTCTATAAGGACTCAATGGATGCTAAGACTTAGCCATTGACCACTTTTTTTGGGGGTGCTGGTCCTGGGGAACACAGTGCACTGTCTCTGAGCTTCTTTTGCTCAAGTCTAACCCTCTACCACTTGAGCCACAGCTCCACTTCTTCTAGCTTTTTGTTTTTTTTAGCCATTTACTGGTGATAAGAGTTTCAGTGGACTTTCCTGCCCAAGCAGGCTTCGAACCATGATGCTCAAATCTCAGCCTTCTGAATAGCTAGGATTATAGGTGTGAGCCTCCTGCACCCAGCCAGTTATTGGGCTTTTGAGACACATTCTCACTATGTGGCCAGGAGTAGGCTTAAATGTATCCTCCTGCCTCAGACTCTGAGTGTAGGATTATAGGTGTGTGTCATTGTATCAGGTGACCATATTTTTCTTAACTGGAAAGAAATTCATACCTTATATCAGAGTTATGATCCCCTGCTCTTTCTTTTCATATGCTACCAAATTATACTAGGTATTATCTATCAAATAACCTGCAATAGCTAATGATGACAAAGTACAATACTGTGAGAAAAGCATCTTTTCTGTCAAAGTAATCAGCTTCCTGTTAATCTTCAGAGCACTGTTTTTCTAAAAGATTCCTGCTTAGGCTTTTTCTAAAAGATTCCTGCTGCACTTTAATAAGCCACATCCTTTTCACAGAATGTGAACCTGAGCTCAGCCAATGTGAGCAGAGGGGCATGGCCTGAGGGGTGAGGGATTAAAAAGAGAGCAGCCTGCCTGCTCTGTGTGCTTGTTTGCCAGATTTTGGCTGATGGTGCACCTTTCTGCAGAAATAAACTTTGCCTTGCCCAGTTCCTTCAAGTTGATGCCCTTATTCTTACTAGACAACCCAACATCCTGAGCTATTTCTAACATTACTATGTTTCTAAGCAATTTTTACTTGCTTTACTAACAACTACACAAAACAGCTTTAAACCCAATTTATAAGTAAGACCCAGGTAGTAGAGAGATTACATCACAAGCTCAAATACACATTGCACATCAGTAGATGAGCTGAAGTATTCACCTGGTCTGTCTGACCCTAAAGCTCATGCTCTTCTCTCCAGTAGAACAGCTTCTCAAACTTTCATATGCATAAGGATCATGTGAAGATCTTCTGGAAGAAAATCCTGATCCAGAAGTGCTGGTGTGGGCTGTGATTCTGCACTTCTAAGAAGTTCTAGCGATACAGATGCTGCTGAGTAGTTGTCAAGCCTCATTTCCTACTTTTTCCCACATGTAATTATTATCAAATATGTTTTAATCAATCTTCATCTCTGAAAAGTCGTAAGTTAGCTGCATAACACTCCCTTTTGTACCTGCTCTTGGCTCATCAAAAAAAAAAAAAAAAGCCAACAACAAAAAAGCTACACAGTGGTCAAAGAACAAACTCCACAGTGGCTCTGGGAATAAATCTAAAAACTTCTGATAATTGCCCTTGGCAAATAGCTCCATAGCCTCCTGGTACCCACCCAAATGCTTTCAAGAATGCATTCTAAAAGCAACTTGGTCTTCTGAGGTTGTAGGCTTCCCTGGCAGCTGCCAAAGTAACTAGACCCAACAGGCCCTGTCCCAGCTCCAGCTGCTCCTGACCTAGAATGAAGCAACCACGGGGACCTGGTTGTGCCTCTCAAAGGCCTGAGATGGCCCAGAGAACCAGTAACTGTATGTGGAACAGCATGCAGTGAAGAGATCTTGGCTCTTGCCATTACAGATGACCTACTGTGACATTTTCACTCTAGACAATATGCCACCTGTTTTCCCACACAGAAATCAAACAACTTTTTTTTTTTTTTGGGTCCAGTCCTGGGGCCTGAACTCTGGGCCTGGGCGCTGTCCCTCAGCTCTTCAGCTCAAGGCTAGCGCTCTACCACTTGAGCCACAGCACCACTTCCAGCTTTTTTCTTTTTGCTTATGTGGTGCTGAGGAATCGAACCCAGGGCCTCAGGCATGCAAGGCAAGCGCTCTACCACTGAGCCACCTTCCCAGCCCCTCAAACAACTTTTCTTGGATAGCATCCTACCCATATCCTCTGAAAGCTAATCGGCATTCAAGGCCAGTATTTTCTTTTGTAAAGTCAGGTAGAAAATTAAAGCTCAATATCACATGTTGCCTTGACATCTGGAAAACTTGGGAAGATCTCAAAGGACCTGACTACAAGCTCCTTCCCACTCTGTACCTGGTCCCCTACGGGAACCATCTTCCAATCATAGGGATCAAGTGCAGCTCCTTACTCCTGAGTAGTACGTTTCAGGCTCCCTGCCAGGACCAAAATATTCAGACAAGTTATCACATCCTCTGGCGGAAGCCTGGAGCATCTCATCTTCCTGATACACAAAAGTTGCTGCTTACAGCCCCTTGTTGCTCTCTCCTAAATGAAACCTCCCATGGCCCTGACTGCTGTTGTACCCTCTTCCAGAGTGTGTGAACAGGTGTCTAGTGAACTGTTAGTCAGCTTTCATGTGTTCAGCCAACTCTATAATCGTAGGGCAGGAATCCTTCCCTCATCGGAGGGCGATAGGGAAGATCAAGGCATCTTTTTTGTGGGCCACTCATCCTTCTTTTACATCTTGCCTTTGGCAAGGTCATCAGCTGCTCTATCATAATGATAATGTCTGGTACTGTGCTGAGCTCTTCCCATACACTTCCTCACTGAATTCCCTTAACATCCCTATCACATAGAGACTACATTATCCCTGTCTTACAGAAGGGGAATGTATTGTTCAGCAAAGTTAGGCAGTTTGCTAAAGACTACACAGCCAATAAGTTTGAACAGGTCAAATGCAGATGTGCCTGGCTCCCTGCTCTTCATTCCTAACTTAGTCTCTGGTTGACAACACTTCTGAGCTCATTGCCATCATTCCCTAGTCCCTTTCACAGAGGCCAAGTACTGCTGACTAGCTTGATGGGAATTACCTGCATTTGAGGCACCTTGTTTCTACTAAAAGCTAGATAGAGATGTGTGTCTGAAAAAGTGTTGTTGGCAGAGGGCCAGGTCTACCAAGAGACCTCTGCAGATGACTTGAATTTAATTTACCAAAAGATCTAGTTTAGTTGGTGACCTAGCAGATACAGAAGCTCTATTCTCTTAGTTCCACAGCTAATTTGACTTTGGATAATTCTATCTAAACTGAAACCAAATACAAATCAGTCAGTCAGTTCACTAATTTGCAACATATAATATTTATTCTTGGCAGCAATCTGTGAAAAACTTCAAGTAGCAAAGTCAAATATCATCAGAAAGCCTTTCAGCATCATTGAAGAGAAGAAAAGGAGTCTGCTACAGGTAGCCAACATTCAGTGGAAGCCTGCCTGATACATCTGCCTCTGCCATGAAAGCAAATGCCTGAGGGTCAATGTAGATAGCCTACTGATATTGTCTTGTTTCTTCCATCAAAGAATTCCTGGACTCTTCGATGGCTTTGGGCTCTCCCGTGACATAGGTGCACTGAAAAATTCTGCTTTTTCTGTTTCTTTGTTGTTGCTTTGTTTCTGTGCTGGTACTGGGGCTTGTATTCAAGGCTTTATACTCTCAGTTTTTCCCTTAAAGCTGGTGCTCTACCACTTGAGTCATACCTCTACTTTCAGGTTTTTGCTGGTTAATTGGACATAAGAGTCTCTCAAACTTGTTTACCTATCTTTTGAACCTTGATCCTCAGATTTCAGCTTCCTGAGTTGCTAGGCTTATACTTGTGAGCCAATGACAACAGCTAAAGGTTTGAATTCATGATTGCTTTAATACTTCAGCCATGCTCTCTGACTGAAATCCTCCTACCTCTGTCTTAGTCTCGTAGGTGAGTAAACCACGTCAGGCTCTTCTGTTTGGTTTTTGAGATGACCTTTGACAGGTATTTAGCAACACTGACCATGTGCTAAGTTCTCTCAAAGCATCCTCTTACTGCCTCTACCACTTAGGCTTTTCTTTAGCTCTGACATCTACATAGCAGATCTTCCTTAACCCAAGGAGCTCCCATTTCACTTCATAAAATCCACCTCTCTTCTGGCTTCCTTCTAAGCCACCTACCATGGATGCTACCAGTGCAGTGGACTGGCTGCACCACACTCAACGCTTGCTCCCTTTCTCTCTGCTCCCACTGTTTTCCACTGCTTTCTCTCCATGCCTCACTCACTCACTCACTCACTGCTCTGGCTCCCTGATAGCCAGCCACTTGTCACCACACTAAAACACAGAAGAAAGTATCATTTATCAATACAACATATATGAAATTAGTTCCTATCAGAAAGATATAAAAGCCTGGCACTGGTGATTCACACCTGTAATCCTAGCTACTCAGGAGGCTGAGATCTGAGGGTCATGGTTCAAAGCCAGCCTGGGCAGGGAAGTATGTGAGACTCTTATCTCCAATTAACCACCTGAAAAAAACAGAAGTGGCGCTGTGGCTCAAGTGGTAGAGCACTAGTCTTGAGCTGAAGAGCTGAGGGACAGCACCCAGGCCCAGAGTTCAAGCACCATGACCGACAGAAGAAAAAAAAAAAGAAAGAAAGAAAAGAAAAGCTGGTTGAGGCCTTGAGTTCAAATCCTAGTAAACTAAAACAACTAACAATACAAACAAAAAAAGGATAATAAAAATCAAAGAACTATGCAACTAAATTTATCATTAGAAACTACATAATTCACCCTACTATTTTACAAATGAAGAAATTATGTGAACTACCCAAGTCATGTGTCTAAACAATGACAGGACAGAACCAGAATTCCCAGTTCCTGGACCTCCAGTCAATATTGGAGCCAAACTCCTAACTGCACTGCAGAGGCCCTCAGTGGAAAGGACTTTCCTATACCTCCCGGGTGGAATACTAGGCATGCTGCAGAGCACATTTACTATTCTCCTACTTGAAGGTGGATTCAAATATCAGTTTTGTGTGTGTGTGTCAGTCATGGGGCTTGAACTCAGGATCTGGGCACTGTCTTTGAGCTTTTTTACTCATACCAGTCACTTCTGGTTTTCTGATGGTTAAAGATAAGGTCTGGCCTCTGATGTAACTGTAACCCCTCCATATCGCATCTTTACAAGAAAATAAAAATTTAAAAGAGTCTCATGGACTTTCCTGCCCAGGCTGGCTTTCAATGGTGATTCTCAGGTCTCAGCCTCCTGAGTAGCTAGGATTACAGGTGTGAGCCACCAGTGCCCAGCTTCAAATATCAACTATTGATAGCTCTTTTGCTAAGAAAAAAAATTCAAACTATAAAAATGCCCCAAAGGTCTCAGGGAACATGTGATTTCAAATTCCCTAATCCATTGTCATTAGAACTGAAAAGTTTTGTGGATCAAGAACATAAAATTTGGGGCTGGGAAGGTGGCTCAGTGGTAGAGCGCTTGCCTTGTATGCATGAGGCCCTGGGTTCGATTCCTCAGCACCACATAAGCAAAAAGAAAAAAAGCTGGAAGTGGTGCTGTGGCTCAAGTGGTAGAGTGCTAGCCTTGAGCTGAAGAGCTGAGGGACAGTGCCTAGGCCTAGCGTTCAGGCCCCACAACTGGACCAAAAAAAAAAAAAAAGAACAAAAAATTTAAGTAACAATTTACAACATTTAAAAGGACTAGGTATATTTGCTTAAGAGGCAGAGCATTGCCTAAAGAGTTCCAGACCCTGAGGTCAATCCCCATAAACAGTAAAAAGAGACTAGAACTGCTTTAAGGCTAGGAGTGTGTCTAAAGTGGTATAGTATATGTCTAACAAGTGAGGTTTTCAGTTCAAACTCCAGTACTCCCCACAAATGATTATACAACAAGAGTTTTGTTTTTTTTTTGAATACAGACAGAGAAAAAATGAAGGGAATCACAGAAGAAATAGAAGTCAATAAACTGATAAGAGCTGGATTTGCTGGGTGCCAGTGGCTCATGCCTGTTGTCTTCACTAATCAGGAGGCTGAGATCTGAGAATCAAAGTTCAAAGCCAGCCTGGGCAGGAAGTCCACAAATCTCTTATCTCCAATTACCACCAAAAAACCAAAAGTGGAGCTGTGGCTCAAGTGGTAGAGCACAAACCTTGAGAAAAAAGCTCAGGGACAGTGCTCAGGCCCTGAGTACAAGTCCCAGTACTGGCACACACACAAACAGTTGGCCTTATGAGTAAAGAAAAATAAAACAATAACTTGTAGGTACTTGATGTTGATGATGATGATGATGATGATGATGATGATGTGTGTGTGTGTGTGTGTGTGTGTGTGTGTGTGTGTGTGTATACTGGTACTGGTACTGGGGCTTAAACTCAGGGCCTCTCACTCTCGTTTTTGTCACTTGTGGCTGGCACTCTACCATTTGAGCCACATCTCCAATTCTGATTCTTGCTGGTTAACTGGAGATAAAGGGTCTCTCAGATTTGTCTACTCTGGCTGGCTCTGAACTGTGATTCTCAAATCTCAGTCTTCTGAATAGGTAGGATTATAGGCGTGAGCCACTAGCATCAGGCCTTTTGTGATTTTTTAAGAAGTGCTGTCAATACGAGATAGTAACCTATCTGAAGCTTAGTTTCCTCATCTAAAAATAGGGATAATTATAGTGCATCCCTCATGAGGATGTTGGGAGAGTAAATGACTTGACTCTGGCATGTAAGACAGGGATGATGAAGTGCTCAATAAATTAGTTGGCTGCTAGTCATTATCATCACCACCTCACAGATTCTCAAGGAGGCAGAGACATGTTAAAGACTTAAGACCACTGGGAAGGCTCATTTCCAAATTCCCAGAGTGGTAGCTGACAGTGGATTCTTGATGAGCCTGTAACAATCCCTCTAGTCATCTAATTTTCTAGATTGTCTCAATTCCTCATGAAAATCTTCTGAGACACCCTACAAAATACAAGGAGGCAAAAACACCAAGATAGTCAGCATAAGAAACTGCTTAGGTCCTCTTATCTTCTAATTCATAGAAAGAAGTGATTTTTCAAGGCTATTACAACAGAAGGAGGCTCGGTGAGACTCAGGTGTCTTTCTGGGCATGCTGCTCTGATCCAGTTCATCCAAAACTGCTCTTCATAGACCTGACTGCAAAATCCCTGGGTAACATGCTGGTCTAATGAGTGATGAGGGATTGTGACTGCATTATACTTAATGCCAACTTTTCATCCTGCAGTCAAGAGTCTCAACAAGTAATCACCACTTCAATGCTTTCAAATCCAGCCTCTTAGGTGTACAAAAGACCCTTGGCTTTGTCAGTGGTAAAGTGATAGATGCCTTTTGCGCAGGTGTGGATGTGTGGATGCTCAGGTGTGCTCAAATGTGGATGATTTCAGTGTTTTCATAACTTGATTAACAATACATTTTTTTCAGTAGAGAATAAATCTGGGCCACATATTAACACAGTACAGAATTCCAAATTCACAAATTCCCATCTAATATAAAACTGAATGGACCCTGGCCACTACAGGGTACCCCATCAGGCACTGTGGTATCGAAGGCTGTGGGCTCAGCAGTAAAGGTTTGTGGCATAGGCTCCAGAAAGAGGCAGCCCAGGGTGTGAATCCCTGTTCACCTCTATTACTGACTTATGTCTTGAAGCAAGCTGCTTAACTTAATGGGTGTCAGTATCTTCATATGTAAAACAGGGATAATAATAGTACTTATCTCAAGAGGTAGTTGTAAGCATTAATAAGATACCTTATATAAATGAATCAATGTACATAAAGAACAGTTCTTGTAATATTTTAAGTGTTCATTAAATGTTAACTATTATTACCTACCACCACAAATCGTTTAAATAGGGATACAGGTGGACCCATTGCAACAATGAGACGTACAAGTCGTTATGTCAAAAAATGAACTTTACAACTTTGGTGTGGGGGGTGGAGGGGGTAGCGGGGAGGATTGGGGGGGTGGGGGGAGGATGGGAAGGGATGGGAAGGGGAAACAAAGGAGGAGGCCGCAATGCTTGATAAGAAATGTACCCATTATCTTGCCCATGTAATTGTAACCCCTCTGTACAGCATTTTCACAATAAAAAAAAAAGTAAACATAACAGAATTGCCAAAGCTGAGAATGGCGGCACGTGTTTGTAATCGTAGTATATTTGGGAGGCTGAGGTAGCAAGATTATGTCTATGTAAGCCTGGGCTGCAGAGCAAACGTGAAGCCAGACTGAACTACGTAACAAGTCCCTGTCTCAAAGAATAAAAAACCATCAGGTGCCAGTGACTCACGCCTGTAATCCTAGCTATTCAGGAAGCCAAGATTTGGAGGATCATGGTTTGAGGCCAACCTGGGCAGAAAAGTTTGCTAGACTACATCTCCAAAAGTCCAGCAAAAGGGAGGATTGGAGCCATGGTTCATGTGGTAGAGCAACAACCTACCAAGTGCAAGGCAGTAAGTTCAAACCCCACTATCCAAAATATATATATTTTTGGGGGGGGGTCCGGTCGTGGGGGCTGAACTCTGGGCCCGGGTGCTGTCCCTTAGCTCTTCAGCTCAAGGCTAGAGTTCTACCACTTGAGGCACAGTGCCACTTCTGGCTTTTTTCTTTTGGCTTATGTGGTGCTCAGGAATCCAACCTAGGGCCTCAGGCATGCAAGGCAAGAGCTCTACCACTGAGCCACCTTCCCAGCCCCTATCCAAAATATTTTTAAGATAATAAAATACAAGAGTACCTCCAAAATACTCGTTTTTATCACTTTGCTTCATCATTTTTAAGTTATATATGTATTGTCTGCATATATCAAATGTTAATTAATTGGCTTTAAAAACAAACACATGCTAGACTGCTAGTTTTAAGCAGCTGGTATGGAATGGAAGTCAGGTAGGAATGAAGAAAAGGAGGAATGAGGCTATAATCCTGAGATTACTATAATCTGTAGATTACTTAAAATCCTATATACACTGAAAATTAGGAGATGAGACCCAACTTCTAAAAATAACCTAGTCCAATTTCCACATTTCATAGGTAAGAAGAAGTGCTTTTAGAGCTTCTAGTTCACTAATGACAGAAAACAGAATTTTGTTTCCCAAATCTTAGATGAGGATTTCTGTTAGGATTGGTTTAATATCCCTGTGGATACCAGAATCTGAGTGCTCAGATATGTGTATATGTATATATATATAGATGTACTTATGACTGTGGCGGTTGAATCCAGGACTGAATGTGTGCGCTGAGCCACTGAGCTATAGCCTCAATCCTAAATCTTTTTTTTTTTAATTCATAATAAACAGTTGTCCCTCAGATTGAATCTGGTACCTTCATGGATACCAAAATCTGTGGATGCTCAAGTCTCATATAAAATAGTTTAGAATTTGTATGTAACTTATGAATATATTTCCACATACTTTAGATCATCTCTAGATTACTTAAAATTCCTAAATATGCTGCAAATGCTGTGTTATACTGAATTGTTTAGGGAATGATAAGGAAAAATAATCTCTACATGTCAACTACAGATGTAAGCTTTCCCCCAAATATTTTCAAATTCAAAGCTGGCTGAATCCAGAAATGAGAAAGCTAAGTGGAAGCAGTATGGAAGTCAATTTGGAAAGGAAAAGATGACAATCTGGGAGGTTACAGTATAAATCTAAAAGGAGTAACATTTATCAAGCATTTATTAAAGTTTATGCATGGTGTCAAGCTCTTTACATGAATGACCTTACATAATTTTTGCAAAACCAGTGAGACAGTTACTATTATTAGCCCTACTTCCCACCAAGAAAGTGGAGGCCTAGAATGAAATGACTTGTCCAAATCACAAAGTCGGTGAGTGGCAGAATCAATAAAAGAACCCACGCTGTCTGACTCAGGAGCAGGAACTTTTAGCACTGTAACACTGCCCAAGCTTGAGAACTTAGAATGCAGTGAAGGTCTTAATCATTGAATCTTTACTAAAATTATGTATACCTTCCTCTGATCAGAGGCACTGCAAAGATATGCAGTAAATAAAGTGGTTTTTAAATAAAAGAGGGTGGGGGAGCTCAGTAGCATGCATGAAGCCCTGGGCTCAAACCTCAGTACGACAACAACAACAAAAAAAGAGGCTGAGACTGAGGGAGAATTATATCAAACTGCAATGGTCTGGATCTTAAATGCCCCCAAAGGCCCATGTGTCGAAGGCTTGTTCCTCAAAATGAAACTATTTGGGAGGTAGAGCTAATGAGAGGTCTTGTGGTCTCTGGGAGTGTGCCCCGGAGGAGGACAGTGCGTCCCTGGTTTCTCCTTTTTTTGCTTCCCCACCATGGTACATGGTTTTGCTCCTCAAGCTCCTGACTACTGATATACTGTCACAGGCCCAAAAGCAAGGGAACAGCCGACCATGGACTGAAACCTCTGAAACTGTGAACCAAAATAACCCTCTTCTCTTTGTAGGCTGATTTAGCTCAGGTACTTATGACTCTAATAGAAAGCTGACCAACACCAGCAACTAGCCACACATTCCTCTAGCCCCCACTTCTACCCATTCCTTGTCCAAGCCATGCAGCTGGTAACAGTTTAGTTGAGAGATCTGAGCTGGTCTCCTAACCTTGCTTGTGCACCCAGCATGTATTCACCGAGCTCAGGTGCTTCCTGCAGCCCAGCACTACCCAGGGAAGACAGTCTATTCTGCACATACTGCTCTCAGGGAGCTCTGGCACAACTCAGAAGAGATGGCTCTTCTTTTCCTTGCACTTTTGTAGTGAAGCACCAGAAACACCCAGAAGAGGGCGGACTCCATCCTCTGCTGTGTGTCCTGCTGCTACCCAGATTACTCCACCTGGAACCACTGTGTATATTTCAGAACTCCACTCTCCTCCTGTAAGCTTCTCTCTTTGTCTTTGAAGAAGGAAGGCAAAGCTTTCATCTCTAGCTTTCCCTGGCCCATCACCAGGGAGTATAACAAGAGAGTTATCTTAAGGAGCTAATAAAAAAAATGCAAAAGAGGGGAGTTCTTTACTGCCTTTACTCTGGGAAAGAGCCTGTGGGATTCCATTGTTATTTGCTCAAAATGTTCAGAGGAAGACATGAAAAATTTCATCTTCAACATTTTCCTCCCCTTCCCCCCCAAAAAAAAGAACTCTAGGGGCCAATTATTCCACTGTCTTGGACTTTGACCTTGAAAACTCTCCCTCTGGTTTTTAACCTGACTGGAACTGAGGGCAGCTAACAGCAGAGAGCCCACTGAATGAGCAGCTGAGCCTAGGATGATCTAATTTACTGGCCACCAGGCCTTCACAGCAACCTTAGGAAGTCATAATGTCATGCCAAACCTACAAGCTAAATGGGCAATAAGTTCTACTGCCACTTAGTTTAACCATATTCTATTAGTTCCCGCTATGATCACCACATCATGCAAAGAGCTAGGCACTGAAAATGGGGGCAGTCCTTTGGAAAATAAGTTAATATCAAAGAACAGATAAAAACAGGGAGTAAGCAGAGCCAGAAGAGAAGTGGTGACACAGGAAGGAGGACTGCCTGCAAACAAGGCAGGGCACTAGGTAGATGCCAGCGATACTGCCTGGATGAGGAGAGGGCTTGCCATCGTCGCCCTTGCTTCTGCATGTTGCAGGCCAACAGGAGCTTATCACAGGGACTACTACCCAGGGGGTTCTGAGGTGGACTTTCGCAATGTCACTTTGAATACTTAACTTTCAAATGGTGTTTTTCCAAATGTGAGTTAATGTGTACAGAAGCTCATATTTGCAACTTAAGATGTTTAAATTTTTTCTGGGCCTGGAGCTGTTAGTCAGTTGCAGAGGCCCTGGGTTCCATCACGAGCACTGCAAAATTAATAATAATTATTACTATTTTGTTTTTGTCTGAGTCCAGGACTCAGACTTGTTATTTGACACTTTATGCTCATTGGCACCTGGGCCATGTCTCTAACCTCACTAGTATATTCTTTTTGTCGGTGGTGGGACTTGAACTCTGGGCTTGGGCGCTGTTCTTGCACTCTTCAGCTCAAGGCGAGCACTCTACCACTTGAACCACAGTGTCACTGCTGGTTTTCTAGTGGTTTATTGGATATAAGAGTCTCATGCCTGGGCTGGCTTTGAACCAGATCCTCAGATCTCAGCCTCCTGAGTAGCTAAGATTATAGGCATAAGCCACCGGCACCCAGCTTAGTATTATTTTTTAAACAGAGGCAATAATATTTACTGCTTGGTTGCTATGAGGATTATGACATAATTATGTACTAGTACAGTGCCTGGCACTGTCAATTTTATTATCAACATTACCATGTTCTGGGATGGGGTGTAAGAGCAAACTACTCTGAACCAAAGTTAATGACTGTAGACTGAGGAATATCTAAACACAAAGCTACTGGCAACTCTGTGGTACCTACCACCCACCAACAAGTACCAGACGGAAGAAAAATGGCAAGTCTACTCCTGCCAAAGCTCCCAGCACCACCTTCTGGAACTCATAGGACAGAGAGCCAAAGGAGTTAAGATGATGCTATGGTCAGGCTAGGTTTAGGGGGCTGACAAACAGGCAAAACTAGTGGGTTCAGTCAGAAGTAGGATCTTATACTGCTCATTTTCTTATATTGGTTATTTGGTTATTGTGGTCACGTGGTATTGTGGTCACCTCCAGAACTATTACACTTCTAATTGTTTCTAAACTCCATCTTTCTTGGACTCCATCCTTAAGTATCTCATATTGCTTTGTTCTGTCCAGTTATGAATTGACCTTCTCAGAGATTCTAGTTTAGTTCTGACATAATTGGTCTCTAACAGAAGCTCTTTCCTTTCACGTAGGCAGAGCATTTTCCTGGGAAAATGCAAGGGTGACATTCTATAGTTCTTCCTTGAATCTATTCCTTTCTCCTCTTCCTTCCCCTTTAACTTTAAAGAGGAACGGACTCCATTTGCCAAGAAGCTGATACCTATAAGCAAAATACTAGCTTATTTCTACCAGAAGAATATGTAATTGAGGGGCTGGGAAGGTAGCTCAGTGGTAGAGTGCTTGCCTTGCATGCATGAGGCCCTGGGTTTGATTCCTCAGCACCACATAAGCAAAAAGAAAAAGCCAGAAGTGGCGCTGTGGCTCAAGTGGTAGAGCGCTAGCCTTGAGCTGAAGAGCTGAGGGACAGCGCCCAGGCCCAGAGTTCAGGCCCCACGACTGGACCCAAAACAACAAGAACAACAAAAACAAAAACAAAAATAATCCCTGATTTACATGGATCGGCTATACCATGATTACTTTATGTAGGGATCATGATTTTCAGGATGTGGAGTTAAGTAACAAGAGGGAAAAGAAGGCAGGCCAACTTCCTTCCCTTGCACAATGAGGGCTGTCAGAATCTCACAGCTGCATGCACTCTGCAAATGAAATACTGTACCTTCTGCATGACTTAAAGAAAGTGACGATCTCATCTCTGAATTTAAATGCCCTTAATATTAATTCTCCCTCCAGTGTGGTTAGTAGCTTGCTTCTCTGCATTATCAAGATGATGGCTTTAGAAGGCAGGGTATTGGATATCCAGAAAACCATATGCCCCCAATCCAATTTCCCTGTGAAAATCAAAGCACGCACTCAATGGAAGAGTTGAAAGAGGCTGAGGGGTCATTGCCTTCCCCCAGGGTGCCAGAACAGGCAGCACTCCAGAAGGGTAATATAAATACTCAGTATGAGGCAACAGGGCACACCAATTTGTTTTTCAATCTATTTTATTTCAGTTCAAAGCATCATTGCAGACAGATAGTCCAAGAAAACAAACCACACTTTGGTAATACTCAGTCTTCCTCAATCTCCAAAAGCAGTTGAGTATTGCCAAACTGTGGCTTGTTTTCCTGGGCTGCTGTCTGCACTGATGCTTTGAACTGAAATAAAATAGATTGAAAAACAAATTGGTATGCCCTGGCTCTTCCTGCAGTTTCATATTATCCTTCAAAGCTACTGTTGCCACCTACTCTTTACTGGAACCCAACAGACCCAAATCACAGAGTAGAACTGCAATCCTCAGATGTGGAGGGCCCACCCAAACCTAAAATAGCAATTTAATTCAGGGCTTGTTGTTTAACATTGCATTAACATGCCACTCTTTGTCCAGTTCACTGCTCCATTTGCTGAACTGGATTATATCTTCTGATGACATGTGCAAGGCAGTTAGTGGATATAGTTTAGAGCAAAACCTGACACTGCCATCTTACTTGTATAGGTCCTTTGATTTATTACTGCCTCTAATGACTTATGTTCATCAGCCCAAACATCATCCTATGTTTACCTGTTCAAAAAGAAAAAGCCTGCTACTTCTTCCAAAGCACTCGGTATTCTGTGTTAAAAGTATGCAACATTATTTTGAAAATACTGACAGGAAATAACTTATCTGCAAACATCAAATTTGGAAATTACCACCAACTAGAAGCCTGATCTTTTCTTAAACTGCCTTTAAAAATGCAGATTTTAGCAAGGCACCTGTGGCTTAAGCTTGTATTCCTAGCTACTCAAGAGTCTGAGATCTGAGGATAGAGATTCAAAGCCAGCCCAGGCAGAAAAGTCTGTGAGACGTTTATCTCCAATTAACCACCAGAAAATTGAAAATGGTGCTG
Source organism: Dipodomys ordii (assembly GCF_000151885.1). NCBI lineage: Eukaryota > Metazoa > Chordata > Mammalia > Rodentia > Heteromyidae > Dipodomys > Dipodomys ordii. The sequence continues at coordinate 15,116,211 of NW_012267222.1, forward strand.
TGCTCAAAGTGGTAGAGGGCTCACCTTGAGCTAAAGAGCTCAGGGAGAGTGCCCAAACCCCAAGTACAAGCCCCATAACTGGCAACAACAAAATAATAATAAAAATGCAGATTTTTGTTGGATGCCAGTGGTTCACACCTATAATACTAGATATTCAGGAGGCTGAGATCTGAGGATTGCAGTTGGAAGCCAACCCCAGGCAGGAAAACCTGTGAGATTCTTATTTACAATTAATCAGCAAAAAGCTGGAAGTGAAGCTGTGGCTCAAGTGATAGAGCACTAGTCTTGAGCAAAACAGCTTAGGGACAGTGTGTAGGCCCTGAGTTCAAGTCCCAGAACTGGCAAACACATGCAAGCGCGAGCGTGCGTGCACACACACACGCATGCACACGCACACACATGCGCGCTTGCACGCGTGCACGCACACACACACACACACACACACACACAGATTTTTGGCCATGCACTGTAGCTCAAGCCTGTAATCCCAGCTACTTGATTAGTAGAGACCGAGAGGATCATGACTTAAGGCAAAAGGTTCAACGGATTCCATCTCAACCAACAGCTGGGCATGGTGACACACACCTGTAATCCCAACCATATGGGAAGCATAAATAGGAAGACTGCAGTCCAGAAAAGCCTGGGCATAAATACAAGATTCTTTAAAAAAAAATAACTAAAGCAAAAAGAGCTAGAGGCTGTGGTTCAAGTGGCTGAGTACCTGCCCAGCAAGTGCAAAGCACTGAGTTCAAACACCAGTTTAAACAAAACAAAACAACCAACCAAAGAAAAGTATTTTGGGTTCAGTGGTAGAGCATGTGCTAGAGCCCTGGGTTTCATCGCTACTGCCCCTCCCCACAAAATGCAGGTACCTGTGATAGAGGCACACACACAGCTTCCAGCTTTACATGCTCTATCTACACAGACAACTGTAAAATTTAGTTTAAAAAATTAAATCGCATTTGGAAAACTTGTTTCCTAAACACAAACAAGAAAAATCTGTTCCCTTCCCCTAAAGTCTAAAAAATACTTGTGTCGGCCCTAAAATTGTCTGTAACACATTTTTGTTATTTAGTACCTTAGTTTGCATTGGGGGCCAAATTTTGGTTTCCTAAATGGAATTCAGCAGTATGTATAACAACATGCTCCCAGAACTACCCAGGCTGAGGAAGGAGGGCAGCCTGAATTCAGCAAGACCATCTCAAGCCTATCAATACCGTTTTTTGTTATTTAAGGAGAAACACAATTCTTTAAGCAGGCGCTTAAAGAATATCCAAATGTACTCAGAGAGCAGACAAGCCATCTTTAACTGGCCAAGAACATGCAAGTATACCAACAGAAATCCAGAGCCAGGCACTGGGCCCAATACAATTTCTCATTCCTTTCATTCTCTGACATCCCAAGTTCCTGCACCCCTTATAGTCTCCAAGGCCCCTGGAGAGTTCTTCCCCTTGGCTTCTTTCCCTTTTCCCTTACTGGACTAGTTCTGTTATGTATCAATTTCCACAGTAAACCTTCTAACCACTCAGGTTAAGTCTATCTAAGCACTGTTTTGTTCCCCTTAGAGCAGCTGCCATAATTTTAAGTCCCTGTTATTTTTGCACTGCCTAGACACTAAGTTTTAGTATCTACCCCAGTGCTCCCTGACTGCCCTAGTAATCACAGGGCCTCTATGGTGGTGCTTGGTATACAGTGAACCCTCAAATATTTGCTCAAGGGACCTGGATTTGTTTAATATCTTCCTGGAAACATGAGGTTTAGAACACTGGCTAGCAGCTGAGGACACAAAAAGTTAGGTGTGTTCCCTGTCCTTGAGGATCCCCCAAGGAAGCAGGAAAGACAACAAACAAAATAACACAGCATGGTATGATCCGTTTAGCTTCAGCTCCCTTAGGCATAAGCTGTGTAATCTTCTTCTTTTTGGTGTTACTGGAGTTTGAACTCTTAGGCTCCAGCTTGCTAGGCAGGAGCCAAGCCCTTAGCCCTTTTTGCTTTCATCATTTTTCACAAAGGGTGTCCATTTTAACCAAGATTCTTTTATTTACACTTCCCATGTAACTGGGAAGGTAGATATGCACCACCATAAATCCAGCTTTTTTACTGAGATGAGGGTCTGTCTGGACTAACTTGGAACTGAGATCCGCAGCTAAGATAATAGGTATGAGCCACCATCCCCAGATATAAGCTATGAATGCTTAGACATCTCTCCTCCATCTATGAGCCAGTTTCCTTATTTATAAAACAATAATGGTGATAAACACTATGTGTTAAAACTGAAAATTGTTTAAACCAAATTGTATATCATCTTGCTGTGAGGATTAAGTGATAGTACACACAGGGTATTTAGTACAAATACCTGGCACAAAGGAATTACTCAAATATTAACGACTATTTTTAGTCACGATGCTATGACAGCTGTGGGTTTCAAATGATCTTTGTGAGCCAAGTGTGGCTGAACATCTCTGTAATCCCAGCACTGGGAAGGCTGAAGCAGGAGTATCTTGAGTTCAAGGCTAGCCTGGGCTACATAGATCCTGTCTCAAAAAGAGAAAGAAAGAGCTGGGCACTGGTGGCTCACGCCTGTAATCCTAGCTACTCAGGAGGCTGAGATCTGAGGAATTCAAAGCCAGCCTGGGCAGGAAAGTCCATGAGACTCATCTCCAATAAACCACTAGAAAACCGGAATTGGCGCTGTGGCTTAAGTGGTAGAGCATTCACCTTGAGCTGAAGAGGTCAGGGACAGTGCCCAAGCCCAAGCTCCATGACCCACCAAAAAAAAAAAAAAAAAAAGAGTGAGAGAGAAGAAAGGAGGAAGGAAAGAGGGGGGGAGGGAGGGAAGGGAAGGAAGGAAGAGAAAGAGAGGGGGAGAGAGAGAAAGAGAGGGAAAGAGGGGGAGAGAGGGAGGGAGGAAGGGAAGGAGGGGAGGGGGGGGAGAAATTATCAGGTGCGCTGGTAATAACACACTCTCTAAAGAATTTAAATTCCACAGCCAGTTATGGTGGCTCAAACCTGTAATCCTAGCTATTTGGGTGGTGGAGACTGGGGGCCTGAAATTCAAGACAAAAAATTGCTTTCAAGATTCCATCACAACCAATGGGGCTAGGCATGTAGGGCTTCCCAGAAATCCAGGAAAGCAAAGTTGGAGGATCATAGCCCTCACTGGTCTGGACATAAGAACCCATTCAAAAAGGGGCCATATGTGTGGATTAAGTGATAAAGACTAATGAGAAGTTCTGAGTTCAATCCCCAGTAAAAAAAAAAAAAAAGAATTTAAAATTCATAAAAGTACTGATCATATTTGCCATCGACACTACTCTATTTCCAGGGATTTGAATCATCCCTGGTACATAGTAGGTGTTCACAAAATAATGATTAAGAACATTTATATAAGAATGGGTGTTCCAAACCATTTGTTAAATAAATGATAAAAAAAAAAACAACTAAGTGTGGGAAATGGAGGTGTGGTTCAAGTGGCAGAGCAGCAGCCCTGAAGAGCAAGGAAAAGACAAGGGAGAGCAGGAAGCCCTGAGTTCAAGTTCTAGTACTGGGGAGAGGGGTGAATAAGGGAGAAAAGCAAAATGTGGTGCAAACTACTCCCATTTCATAAAGGTGTCTACTTTAGTTAAGAAAGGGTTGAGGACCAAATTTGATGACTGAAGTACAGAAAAGTTTCACTCTGACATTGTTCACATTTTCAGGAGGCATACCCTGGATTTGGACACAATTCCAAGGAAGAATAGTAGTTCCAGGTGGAGAAAACTTGAAAGAATAAAAAGTCTGCTGCCACTTGACCGAGGGCACAATTTGCCAGGCTACTTCGAGTACCAGTGAAGACCAGAAGGTCAAGTGGCCCTCTGCCGTGAGAAGGGACCTGGTGGAAGGCCCACGCTGACCCCTGCGACTCCTGTCTAGGTCAGGGGTCAGCAAGCTTCTTCTGTAAGGGCCAGACGGAAATGTTTGGAGCTTGGCGGTCCTGGCCTTCGAAGGCACGGGGAACAGCCACGCCAACTACCCAACTCCGCCCGGGAGCAGCAAAGCGGCCAGACCACACATCAACAGAGAACATGGCGACGTCTCCCTGACACTTCACTGGGGGGCGGGGGGGGGGAGGCACCCAAGTTTCCTTTCAGATTATTTACCTCCCCTTCCGACTATCTAAAAACACAAAAGCCTCCCGTCTGAGGTCCTGGGAAACAAGAGCCAAAAAGGGGGGGAAGGGGAAGCGGCGCCTCCGGGCCGCGGGCGGGCGCCGCGGGGGTGCGGACCCCGAGGCGCGGCGGCGCCCCGCGACCCGAGCCCGCGGTCCGGCCCCGGGCGGGTCCCCGCGTAACCTGAGCCCGCGTGTGGGCCGCCCCCCGCCCCGCAGGCCCTCGTCCTGGGACGGGCTGCGGGCGGCCGGGGCGGAAGCGAGCCCCGCGGAGCCCGCCACGCGGAAGGGCCCCCCGGTGCCCCTCAGGCAGCCCCTCGGGCCTCCGCTGCAAAGGAAAAAAAAAAGGGTCTCCACGCTGAGTCCCAGCCTCGTTTCTATGGTTACCTGCTCAGCACCGATTCAAACTGCGGTTCTTTATTGACAGCGCCGTGGAGGACACGAACACTCCTGCCCGAAGGGAACAATAAAGCTTTCACCATTCAACAGCGCCGGAGACGCCCGAAGGCGGCCATCTTGAGGCCGGCACCGAAGACCGTAGAAGCCGAGAGGGGCGGCCCGGAAGTCCGCGCACCGCGGTCACGTGGTTGGGGGTGGTCTCGCGAGAGGGCAGGGCCTGCGTCACTCTCTCACTCTCCACCAATAGTTAAGACTGAGAGGGAGGATTTAGGTGGCTAGCCTGTTCTCGACCTCTGACCTCGGCCCCGCCCTGGCGCGGGGGGTAGGGGGGGGAGTTCTACTGAGTTCCACTACCCCGGGGGGCAGCTCTTAAGGTGAGTAGCTTGTTCCGCGTAGGCCCCAAGATAACACGTTCACTTGTGAGTTGCGACTGGGATCGAGCCGCACGTCCAGGCGCACGCTAATTGGTGGAGAAGCTCACGCCGCTGGGTCGTGATAGGCTAAGAGGCCGATGTCAATCAATCCTGGCGCCCTGATCCCGCCCCTCCCTCCGGTGTTGGGATTTGGGCGCGGGGGTGGGGTGCGAGGGGACGGCCGCGCGTTCTACTCTGCGTGGTTCCGACCTCGGGGGTTCTCGTCGCCCAGTGCGCTCTGCCCTGAGACGAGGCGATTCAAGTCAGATCCCGATTGCACCAGGTTCATCACGTCGGCTTTCACGCGTCCACCGCGATGCCCGCCGGTCACCGCACTCAGATCCGACTGACTGTGGCCGGCTTGAGTCGTTTTTATAGTAGTCGCTGGGGTTACACCTGTGCCTGTTGTGCCCCCTGCTCCCCACTTCCACCAGCCCCACCGAGAAGTGCCAGATTTAGCTTGGCACATAGTAGGTGTTCGTGGAGAGAGAGAGGGAGGGGAGTGCGGTCCTGGAGCTTGAAGGCAGGGCCCAGACGCTGCCCCCCATCCACAGCCCCACTTCTGGATTTTTGGTGGTTAATTGGAAGTGAGAGATTTTCCTGCCAGAGCCAGTTTTGAGATCTCTGCCTCCTAGGATGGCAGGCCCGAGCTGCTGGTGTCTACCAGACATCATGGATTTTAAGAATGTTATTCCTGCCTGATGCCGGTGGCTCGTGCTTGTAATCCTAGCTACTCAGGAGGCTAAATTCTGAGGATCCCGGTTCAAAGCCAGCCCGGACAATTAACCACCAGAAATCCGGAAGTGGGAAGCTGTGGCTCAAAGTGGTATAATGCACTAGCTTTGGGCAAAATAGCTCAGGGACAGCGCCCAGGCCCTGAATTCAAGACCCACGACCAAAACAAAACAAAAAAATGTTATTACCAATATGTTGTATGGCAGGGTGGATGGATTCCTTGAGGTTCAACAGTCTCAAGGAATTGACATAAGGGTTAAGGCCCCTCCCTCTAATTTAAATGGGCTCTGTATTTTATACAGATTAAAAGGCTAAAGCACAAGGAAAGCACCATGTTCACAGAATTTCTGTGACATAACAGATTTTTTTTTTCTTTTTATCCTTGTTCTTTTTGGTGCTAAGGATCAAACCTAGAGCCATTCAAATGCTAGGCAAAGGGATCTACCTTTAAGCTACATCAAGAATAGAACTTTTTAAAGTTTTTCTTTACTATTTTAAAAAGAACATGTGTTTATTGTAGAACATTTTAAAAAATGTGTGGAAATCTGGGCATAGTAGCACATACATGTAATCCCAGGCTAAGCTGGGTTTGGGAAGCTGAGACAAAAGGATTGTGAGTTCAAAGTCCACTTACAAAGTAAGTCTGAGAAAGAGAGAGAACATGAATATGGGGAGGAATCTTCTGCATAGCAGGACTGTTTTAGACATAAGAGAATGCAGTCCTCCAGCACATCCACATAGGTTCAATGGATCAATACCTGCAGTTTCCTCATGCTCTTATTTGAGGGTTTGCATTACAGGTTGTACATCCCTAATCCAGAAATCCAAAATTTGAAATGCTTCAAAATCAAAAACTTTTTGAGGGTTTGCATTACAGGTTGTACATCCCTAATCCAGAAATCCAAAATTTGAAATGCTTCAAAATCAAAGACTTTTGAGCACCAATACAGTACTACCAGTTGAAAATTCCATCCCAGATTTCATGTAACAGATTGGTTAAAACACAGGTTCACTAAAAAATACATATATATCTATAATTACTTTCAGTCTATGCATATAATGTATATATTAAGCAATTGTGAATTTAGTGTTAAGACTTGGATTCCATGCCACCAAATTTTGCATTATGTATAAGAAAATATACATAACAAAATTTGGAATCCAAAGTACTTCTGGACCCCAAGCATTTCAGATAAGTAACACTCAAAATGTACATTAGACATTGGATGGGACTGAGCTGTAGTAGGGTTGCAGGTAGGGAGAGGAGGTCAGTGATGGTATGCAAGTTCCAGCACCAAGTGTTTTCCCACAAGTTAAGAGGAAAATACTTTGCCAGGTACAGTAACACATGCCTGCAGATCCAGCTACTTGAAAGGTTGAGTGAAGAGGATTGCTTGACATCACAGGTTTGAGGCTGTGGGTAAAATAAACTCCAAAATGCATATATACACAGACATAAACACATGCATGCAGCATAGAGTCATAGAACAATAGCCCTGGTTTTAGACTGGCCACAACTGGAAGAATGAGAGACCAGTAGCTGGACAGTCTAATGGCCTCACTTCCTCCAAGAGTGTCAACAGTCTTAGAAGAACAGTAGGCATTTCCCAATTGCTAGCATCTTTCCCTTGAGAAGGAGGTTATTTGAGACCTTTGCAACTTGTGTTTCTGTCTTAAGAGAGAATGTTCTCAGGCCACTGCCCCATGTAAAATGCCTGAGGTGAGTCCACTCCCTGCTGTAGGCTGGCCTTATAACTCAGTGGCAGAGCCCAAGCTTCCCATGTAAGAAGTCCTAGGTTCTGTCCTTAGCAGCAAAACAAGAAAAAACACCAACTTCTACCGTAGCACTCTACTATACACTTCTATACACGGAGGTGAGTAGCACATGTTCCCAGCCGAGATAGGAAGTGGTGCGACACCATTTTTGCCACTAATAAGAGCAATCATCCTCATCTCATGCTAGCTCTCAGTCAGGTACTGTGAGGTACTATGCCAGGCTCTGTATCAGAATACCTCACTTCATTCTCCTAACTACTCAACAAAGTGAGTAGCATTTCTATCCCAGCCTCAGAGAAGAGAAAGAATTTACTTGGGGAAACACAGTGGAGTTTGGAGGTCTGACTGTTTAAAATGTATTTGTTAGCAACTCATGGATTCCAAAAACATCTGAAAAAGAGACTGAACCTGAATCATTATAAATTCTATCATTTAGTAACAAGCAGCTTTTCTTTTTCTTTTCTCTTTTTCCTTTTGTCCAGGTCCATGGGCTTGAACTCAGAACCTCATGCTCTCATTTGAATTTTCTGCTCAAGGTTGATGCTCTATCCCTTGAGCCACACCTCCACTTCTGGCTTTGGGTTGGTTAACTAGACATAAGAGTCTCAAATTTGTCTGCCTGGGCTGGCTTCAAAACACAATCTTCAGATCTCAGCCTCCTGAGTAGCTAGCTAGGTGTGAGCCACCAGTGCCTGGCACAAACTGTTCTCAGAGTGGAGCATTTCTCCATCTCTGTTCATAGTTGTATAAGGAGGTGGGTAGAGAGATGACAATGACCGTAATGATGGCTTCTACTCAATAAGCACTGTGTACTGGACACCATTCTAAAAGCCCTTTCCACATTTTCTTACTCCAAGAAAGATAGACATAATGTTAAGAAGATGAGCTCATTTAACATTTTCAGGATACACAAAAGCAGCCAACCACCTGCTGATGGTGCCCCCCCCCCAAAAAAAATATCTTCCTCAGTTTTGTTGTGTTCTCTCCACCTTCCAACCAAATCCCAAGCACAGAGTCCTCGGGCTGCAGAAGCCGAGTCTTTAAATAGAACCTCTGCACAGCTGCTGCCCGGTCAAATGTCTCTGCTGTTCCCCAAGGCAGTAGTGTTATTTGTGGAAGCGAAGTTTGCTGCAGGCTCGACATATGCTTTTTAATTTGTTAGAGTAGGTGTCTGGGCCTTGGCATTCTCCTTCCTGGCATTCGAAGTGTTAGAATTTCACTATCCTTTTCTTCAGATCTGGTCTAGTGGATAGCAGAGTCTCAGACGAGGATGCTGTGGGAATTTACTGGATGCCTCAGAAAGGTCAGCTGCCCGCTCATGCATCTAGGAAGACAAAAGACAAAGAGGTCTGAGAAGGCCTTGTTCCCACCACTCTACCCAGCCAGCGGGGGCTTGGAGCACTACTTTGGCCTTGCACCTGCTGAGACTTGGGGAATGAATCTTTTGCCTCAGTTGCCCCCCAGACCAAAGGCACACTTACAGTCAGAATGCTGAGATCAATGCCTCTTCTGAGATGGCTTCCAGGTCCTATTTCTTTAGCAAAACCTGATTTTCCTTTTGGGCTTTTTAGCTGATTTAAAAAAATGTATGCTTTTACCAGGGCTAGAACTCAGGGCCTGGCACTGTCCCTGAGGTTTTGTTTTTTCCCCTCAAATCTTGCTTCACTTGAGCTGCAGCTTCACTTTAGACTTTTTTGCTGGTTAATTAGAGGTAATGGACTTTCCTGCCTGGGTTGGCTTTGAACCTTGATCCTCAGATGAAGTAACTGGGATTACAGGCATGAGCCACTGGTGTCTGGCTTCTTTATCCGACATTAATCTGTTAGATTAAGAATATGAAAAAGGGTTTTGTTTTGCTTTCACTTATTCACTCCATAAACTCTATATAATCTTTGTTTCCTCAGATCTGACTCTTTATCTATATTTTTTTCTTTAAAGAATTCAAGTTAGGGTCCCTGGTGACTAACTCCTCAACTTTACTTTGATTGAGAAGGTCTTAATTCCTTCCCCTTTGGAAGGTAATTTTGCAGAGCAGAGAATTCTAGGTTGGTGAGTTTTTCCCCTCAATGCTAAAAATTTCTCTTCACTCTCTTCCTGATGGCATGATTTTGGGAGAACTTAAATGGGGAAGTTGGATGTAGTTTTTATCTTTGCTCCCCTATGAATATGATCCTTTTTATCCCTCTGGTGTCTTTCAAAATTTCTTCTTTATGTTTGACTTTTATGAAGTTTGGAAATAATATGCCTGTGCAGAAGAACTTGTTTTATTCGGTGGGTGTGGGAGTATCATTTATACTTCTTGGTGTTCAATGAGCTTTTATAATCTGAGGTTGGGTTTCTGCTATTAACTTCAGAAAATTCTGTCATTTTACATGAAATGTCTCTTCTTTTCCTTCTAGGCATTTACACCTGTTGTAGTTGCCCACCTTAGGATAGTCTGTTCTGGTTTCACAGTTGGTTTTCTCATTGCTTTCCTGTTTTCCGTTTTGGAGGCTTTCTTTGACATATCCTTAAGCTGAGAGGCTCTCTCTCCCACTTATTCATTACAAAAGGTATTCTTCATTTCTTCTACAGTGTTTTTGATCTTTTGTGTTTCTTGTTGATTTTTCTTAGGACTTCTTTTTTGTTTGAACTCTCCTACTTTATCCACTAGAGCCCTCAGCATGTTAATCCTCATATTTGTTTTAAATCCCTGGTCTATGATTCTAGTATCTCCCCCTATGAGTCTGCCTCAGACTCAGCATCTGCATGCTCTGACTCTTCACACTATATGTTTTTAGTGTGTCTTGTCGTTTTTCATATATATATATATATATATATATATATATATATAAATTTTTTTTATTGTAAAAATACTGCACATGGGGGTTACAGTTACATGAGTAAGATGAGTACATTTCCTATCGTGCATTGTTACCTCCTCCTTTGTTTTTCCCCTACCATCCCTTCCCCAGCCATCTCCCCAATTCCTCCCTCCCCCCACCCCATTTTTTCTTGAAAGCCAGACATAATGTCACTGACAAGCAGGATGAATTCTAAATAGTTCCTTGGGGATTTGGTGGTAGAGTGTGGATAGGTAGGAAGTGTTCTGTGGGACCATGTGTACGTCTCTACTTTTTGGGGAGCCTGAGCCCCAGCACTGTGAACTTCAAAGTTTACAAGTGCTTCCTAGTATTTTTCTCTCTTGGTAGATACTTTGCTTATAAGCCTCTAGATAGGTTGACTAAGAAAAAGAGATAAGAGACTCTAATTGCCAAACTTAGAAATAAAAATAAGGATGCTGCTACATTACTAGTATTTACATTATTTCAGAATCTAGAGAAATAAAAAGGATTTTTTTGGGGGGGTTGAGTCCAGGGTCTCATATATGCTCATAAATGCATCCTTTAACTACTGAGCTATACTCCAGACTCAATAAAAATGTTTTAATGAACTATTTCAACTATTATCCATCAACAAATTGGATAACCTAATTGAAACGAGCAAATTCCTAGAAAAACAAAAATCTATCAAGACTAAAACCTAAAACACAAAAAAAGAAAAATCTGAATAGATTACCATGGCTAGTAAGGAGATGGAATCAGTAACCAGCAACTTCGAACAAAGAAATCCTCTGTACCTAAGAGTTTCACAAGAAAATTCCACCAAACAGTTAAAAAGATGAACAAATAACAATTCTCAAAATTTTCTCAAAAATTAAAGGAGAATGAGCACTTAGTCAATGAAGCTACTACCCTGATCTTGTAGTGCCAAACAAAGGCACTACAAGAAAACTATAGACCAGACCTGGCACAGGTGGCTCATAGCTGTTAATCCTAGCTACTCAGGAGGCTAAGATCTGAGGATCATAGTTCCAAGACTGGTCAGGCAGCAACATCCGTGAGACTCCTATCTTAACCACTAGAAAACTAAAAGTGGTGCTGTGGCTTGAAGTGGTAGAGCGCTAGCTAGCCTTGAGCACAAAAGCTCAGGGACAGTGACCAGGCCCTGAATTCAAGCCCCAAACAGACAAAAAAAGACCCCCAAAACTATAGACCAATGTCCTTTATGAATATTGATGCACAAAGCACTAATAAACAAAATTTAGCAGCAAAGGAAAAGGGTTATATGCAATGATTAAGTGGATTCCCCCCACCCCAGAATGCAAGGATGGTTCACCATACAAACATTGATGAGTATAATACACCATGTTAAAAGAAGGAAGAAGGGAAGTGAATCTATATCTAAATGGATGCAAAATAGGCATTTAATGAAATTCAACACCCTTTCTAGAAAAAAACACTCAAACTAGAAACAGATGGAAATTAGTGCAACATAATAAAAGACTTGTATTTTAAAAACCTACTGTAAGACTCATACTAAATGTAAAAGACTGAATGATTGTTCTCTAAAATCAGGAACAAGATAAGTATGACTACTTTTGTCACTTCTATTCAACATGGTATAGAGGTCCTATCCAGAGCAATGAGGAAGGAAGGAAAAATAAAAGGCATCCAATTTGGAAAAGAGGAAATAAAATGATCAGTTTCCAGGTGATCTGACCCTGTGTGTAAAAATCTTAAACACACACACACACACACACACACACACACACAACCCTATTAGAAATACTTAATGAATTAGAAAAGAAGCATGACATAAAATCCACATGCAACGGGCTGGGAAGTTGGCTCAGTGGTAGAGTGCTTGCCTTGCATGCGTGAGGCCCTGGGTTCGATTCCTCAGCATCACATAAGCAAAAAGAAAAAAGCCGGAAGTGGCTCTGTGGCTCAAGTGGTAGAGTGCTAGCCTTGAGCTGAGGGACAGCGCCCAGGCCTAAATTTCAGGCCCCATGACCGGACCCCCCCCCCAAAAAAAAAAAACCACATGCAAAACCCAGTGGCTTTGTATAGACCAATAGTGAATAATCTGAAAGTGAAATGATGGAGTCAAACAAAATGAGTGTGGTCAGAGTTGGCTGGAGTATACAATTTGCAACATTTATGTTAGGAGAACAGAATATTTGTATTTTCCTATAAACTTTGGAAGGTTAGGTATGGTGGCACACACTTGTGGTCCCAGCTACTTAGAAGATAAGGTAGGAAGGTAGAAATTCAATACCAGCCTGGGCAAAATTAGCATGAGACCTTATTTGAAAAACAACATGTAAGGATAACAAAAAGGAAGGGAAGGGAAATGCAGCCCTGTGTGATGCTGGAAAAGGGGTTGAAAGTTAGTGCAGCCAATACGAAGAACAATTTGTTTATGTATCTAGTGACTCAGACAAAGTATGTATCATTTGATACTATAAAACTCAGCTTGAAGCCGGGCTCTGGTGCCTAACGCCTAGAATCCTAGCTACTCAGGAGGCTGAGATCTGAGGATTGCCAGCTGGAGCAGGAAAGTCTGTGAGTCTCTTATCTCCAATAAAACTTATCTTATCTCCAGAAAACTAGAAGTGGAGCTGTGGCTCAAGTGGTAGAGTGCTAGCCTTGAGCTGAAGAGCTGAGGGACAGCACCCAGGCTCAGAGTTCAACCCCCACGACTGACCAAAAGAAAAAAGCTCAACTTGCTTGTGTATAAACCTCAGAGAATTTCTTATTCATGTACCAAAAGAGATGTCCAAGATATTTGTTGCAGCTTTGTTTATCATAACAATTAAAAATACCCTAAATGTTCATTAAAATTGTTAAATAAAATATAATATGGCTAATTGATGGAATAAATGTAACAGTCAAAAAGGGCTAGCTGCAATCAACATCAACAGATCTCAAAGTGATAGAATGAGCCATGAAGCAAATATCAATATATCATTAAATATGGACAAACGATAGTGACAACATAATAGATTTCCATAAATGTAATATATAATGTAAATAATACAAATAAGTATAAATAGAATATTTAGAAATTGGGGCTGGAAGGTGGCTCAGTGGTAGAGCGCTTGCCTTGCATGCCTGAGGCCCTGAGTTCGATTCCTCAGCACCACATAAGCAAAAAGAAAAAAGCCGGAATTGGCACTGTGGCTCAAGTGGTAGAGCGCTAGCC